>NC_046663.1:93074519-93117401 GCF_010883055.1 Belonocnema kinseyi | reverse complement strand
ACTCTCCAAGTTTATGTCATAATATTTTTAAATCTTGAATCCATAATACTTTCAAATTATTATGTAAGTTTTAATCATTTAGATTTAAAAGTTTGAAATCTGAAAGCTTGTGAAACTTTCATTTCGAAGCTTTAAAACAGAGCACTCTGAGGTACTTTGGAGGTTTAATTAATTATGCTAATAGTGCTAATAAGCTAAGTAGCTTTGAACTAAAGAATAATTGAAATTTTGGAAAATTCAATTTGAAATAGCTCGAATTTGTAGTTATTGAATTTTGAACATTTCCAAATTTTTTAAGAGCTCCAGTATATGAAAAATTTAAAAGTTCGTCGAGTCTGATGTTTAGCAATTCTGCTTTACATATCACGTAATGATAAACTACAAACCTATTGCTTTCGAAAATTCAACACTTTAAAATTCAGAAATTTGATTTTTATAAATCAAAATTTGCATATGTAAAAATTCATTTTAAAAAGCTAACAATTTGGAATAAATTCACACTCTTTCTATAATATTTGGAAGGATTTCTAAAGTAATTAAATGTGTTAAGGCAGAAAGCTTTTAATTTTGATAAAACTGACATTTCAAATACCTTATAAGTAGATAATCTAATAAAATGTTATTTTAAGCATTGAAAGTTTAACAATACAAAAATTTGACAGGAAATAATTATATTATTTCTAAAATGTTCAACCCTGTACCCCCTTTCGTTAGTATTCGTAAGTATTGACCCCCTCCCCCATTTAACGTAATTTTCGTTGACTAATTTTTTCATGATTTTATTCAGGGGCCATCCGTAAATAACCCAAATGATTTTGGGGGAAGGGGTGGTAATAAAATCTTACTTTTTCTTATGAATTGACAAAGTAATTCATTCAAGTAGTTGAATTTTCAACCAAAAGATGAATTTATACAAAAGAATGAGATATTTGATACTGTAAAAATAAAAAAATTTATTGTTAATCAAAAACACATTAACTGAACCAAACAGTTGCATTTCTAACTAAAAAGTATGTATTTTCAACCAAGAAGATTATTTTATACTAACACGAAGGACGAATTCTCAACAAAATACGTAATTTTTTAACAAAATATTTCAATTTTTTACTAAAAAGATACATTTTTAACCGAAAATGGAACACTTAAGCTATAAATTATTCAATTTTCAAACCAAAAAG
This sequence comes from Belonocnema kinseyi, assembly GCF_010883055.1. Taxonomy (NCBI): domain Eukaryota; kingdom Metazoa; phylum Arthropoda; class Insecta; order Hymenoptera; family Cynipidae; genus Belonocnema; species Belonocnema kinseyi. The sequence goes on along the minus strand of NC_046663.1, from coordinate 93,116,223 downwards.
TCAATTTTGCTACAAAACAGTTACGTTTTTAACAGAAAAGTTAATTGTGAATCGAACAATTAAATTTTCAACTAAAGAAATGAATTTCTAAAAATAATTATGTATCATCAACAAAAACAATAAAAATTAAATTAAATAACTTAATTTGCAAACAAGCAGTTGAATTTTCAACTCACAAATATTGATTTATCAAAAAAAATGTAACAGTCAATATTTTATACAAAAAAGATATTAATTGGGAATAAAAAGCAATTGAATTCAAGTACAAAATTCGAATTTTCAACATAACACTTGAATTATCAACTTCTCCGGACTAATTTTAAACGAAATAGTTAAATATGCAACCAAAGAGATTAATCTTTGAACAATAAAATGCATTTTCAACTAAATAGTTAGATCTTAAACCAGGAGGATTATTTTTCTACCAAAAAGGACAACTTTTTAACAAATTACCTGAATTTTCAACCAAACGTGGAATAGTGAAATTTTCAGTAAAAAAAATTAACCTTCAGTAAAAAAATGCAAGAAAATAGGTAAATTCTCAAATAAAGAAATGAATTTCTAACTAAAATGATAAATCTTTAATGGTATTATAAGAGAGGCGGATAAATAATAAAGAACTGAGTCAAAGGTGGTTTGGATTTCTCTTTTTTCTTCCTCTTTTTTCAATTGTCACATATCTATATCTAATATCTTAGATATTTCTCCTGTTTCAAATTTTTTAAACCAAATTTCGTCCAACTACTTGGAATCTCTATAAATTTGTTGAATTTTCGATCCGAAAATATAACCTTTCCACAAAATAGTTGAATAGTTGAAGCAAAGGAAAAATGTAAATTTCCAACAAAAAAATTCATTTTTAACCGAGTAAGGTTATTTCTTAACCATGGAGTTGCATTTTCAGCCAAAATAGATTAAATTTCTACAAAAAGATATGAATTTTCTGACCATAAAAGGAATACAATGTCAATCAAACTTTTGAATTGTTAACAAAATACAGTGAAACCCTGAAATAAAACTCCCCGATATAGTCGCTCCGAGAATTTACGCCGCGCCGCAGTTAGAAGTAAAAGGAGCTCCACGGGATGCGCTGGAAGTGAAGCGGCCACTCAAGCGTGAACAAACTACAGATTTTTTATTCGGAGCCATTCTCAATCGAGTTTGTCCCCGTCCACCTGCAGCCCCAAAACCTATACAATATCGGGGTTTCACTGTAGTTCAATATCCAACAAAGTAAGTAAATTTTGAACTAAACAGATGAATTTTTAACCAGAAAATTAATAGTAGAGTCAACCAAAAACAAAATGTTATAAAAGGTTTCTAAAAATAATTTTATAAAGGTTTCACGTTTATTTAATTAACAGAGTTTATATTTTATTTGTATGTTCGTTGCCGAAGGTTGTACAACTTAGCAAGATTGGGAGGGGGGAGGCGGATCTGAGCAAATCTCCCAGTATCTTACATGGATGGGAGAGGGGTGCACATTTTACTCAATTATTAATTTATTACTATTTTATAAATTTATATAAATTTATCATTATTATATGCAATGTTAATACTTATATAACCAGGTACACCCAACCCCTGATATAAGAACCCCCGGTTTACTATATTCCGAAAATTGATGTCCAAGTCAGTTTGGCGATGGTTGATCTGACAGAAAACGTTCACGCGGCCCTGCCTGTTTACGTTTGGATTTCCCGAATTTAGGAACACTAAATTGTGCTAAATAACAGCTGTTTAAATAAAATCTGATTATCTTTTTTTGTTACTGATTCGCATACTTGAAAATTGCTTACGTGAGGAATATTTCTGACCACGCCCCCTTTCCACACCCTATGTTAGACGGCAAAGAAAAATCGGGATATGCACGTCCCCCTACATTCATATAGTTTCCCCTATATCTAATTCATTTCATATAAAACAAAATTGTATATTTGATGCAGCCATAAATCTATTTGATAAAAGAATTCTTTCTTGTTCTCAATGACTCTAAAAACATATACCATAGACGAGGGACAGAATATATATGTGAATGATAAATGTATCTTCATTAATCAAGACCACTTTACGTCGATATCTAGAAAAACCACCCGAGTCGATTTAGGCTTTGGCACAAAATTGTGAAAGAAACTTTCCATAATGAATTTTTACAAATTAAAAAATAGATGTTTTAAATTGCGCAAACATTTTAAAAGCCATAACACATACTTTTTGCTTTTAAAAAATGCATTTTGAAAAGTTTCCTCGTCAATTTTGTGCCAAAATCTAAATCGCCTTACATGGAGAAAAATTTAAGTTCACCCTTAACATCTAGATATTTCAGGTTAACATTTAATGTTTAAATACATGACAGACATCAAGAATATCAATATATTAAAGGTTAGTTTCTGTGGGTATTAGAGATAACAAGCGTAGAGTGTTCATACCTCATAGATTTTTTAGAAGAAGAAACAGCACTTGCGACAACAATTTCATTTTATCCAAACAATATGCAATATTCTTATTGATATTTGTCAATAGAATATCAGTAATGATCATTTTCCCAACAGTTCACATACGACACGCAATGGCATTCACTATAAGCTTCATCAAGCGGCATGTTTTCCTGTACGAGTTTAACGTCTTGTATGTTACATGTTAATATCTGTGTGTTTGGCGGTACTATCATAAACTTTAAACGTCTAGTCGTTGGTTTTTCTGGAAAAGGACTCGATTGCAGAATTTAACATCTCGTTAAACCTCCAACGTGAGAATTCTGTGAAAACTCAACCTTCAAATCCACTGCAACAAATCTTGAAGGGTTTGAATTTTCACTCCACTTGCGTTCAATGATTACATTTTACTACGATATAAAATGTTTAAGCGGTATTTACTGAAGCGAAATACAGACGAGTGGCAAAGTGAGATATACGTTTCAGAAAATGCAGAATCGTTTTATTTCTAGTGGAGGTGAATCTGTTTGATCTGATGGGGACCGTTGGCACATGTCGAGTGCATTCTCTTTGCGAATCATCAGACCGAACGCACTGCTTGTCAAGACACTAGACTATACGGTTGCACGGACTTTGAATGCAAATTAAACTCGAGTCCAGTCTTTTCCTCACAGAACTATGCAGGACACCTTTTTCTGAAAACGTGCTCGACGTAAATAATGTACGCAAGACTAGTTTTAAATTCTTCAGAGCAAGCATGAGATTTTTTGTCACGAGGAAAAGCAAAAGGGTTTGTGTCAAAAGTAAAGGGGTAAATTGCATCAAATTTCAGGAGTTGAGATGCGTGAAAGCTAAAGGGTGAGTTGAATAACAGCTAGATTAAAAAGGGTAAATCCAGCAGCAGCAAATACGTCAGGTTTGTCTTTTGTTATGAGATTATATATCATCTTTGCTCATTGTGACCGTACGAAAATTATTACATAAAATCTGGATTGTAAATTAGACTACTGTCGTACTTTTAAAGACAGGCTCTATCTATACTCAGAGAAGAAGTTGTCTTGAAACAAAAGCCTGTTTTGTTTTGAACCGCTTGTATTTTTTGATTTTAAAAGCTGAATAATTTGGCTGTAAGATTAAATGAAGTTTGTTGCAAAAGGTCCAATGCTTGCTATAACAATAATATTTTTGACGAGACACATGGAATTCCTTTTAACCTTAAATTTAAGAGAAAGTTTCACTTTTGTCAAAAAGCGTTTTTCTAACACAAGGGGAAACTTCCTGCCTGCTTTATTCTTGGGTGCAAATAAATTAATAACTTCAATTATTCATATAGCAAAATTCCCTTGAACCCCTGTACCCATAAAAAGTAATGCAACCGAAGATTCCCTCAAATCAGAGGGAATAGAGTTATTTTTTACAAAAATAGAAGAATACATTCTTTCGAGTATAATTAATGCACACTGAAAAAAATGGCTTAGCTGAGACCGCTAGACAATTTTATTCAGTGAAATAACCATATTAAATTTAATATGAAACCCTTTAAAATGTTAACATTTCAAGTCGAAAGAAATTGCTTTTTCAACAAAATAATTGAATTTTTTACTAAAAAATATTTTTTCCAAAAAAGATTAATTTTCAACAACAAAAATCATTATTGAACAAATAGTTGCATTAACAACTTTGAACAACTTTAAAGCAAAATAAGAGACGAATTTAAGTAAAAGGGTAACATTGTCATTGAGTAATACATTGTCAACTAAAAAAAAAATACTTTTTCAAAACAGTTGAATTTTCATCATTAAAAGATGCATTTTCAACAAAATGGTCAAATTTGGAAACAAAAAAGATTAAATGTCAACCAGAAATAGTAATCATCAAAATAAATTTTATAGACAAATTAATTTTTAAGCAAAAAATTTCAGTTTCAACCAAAGAGGATAATCTTTAAAAAATTATTTTTTAACAAAGAAGTTCACCTGTTAACCAAGTAGTTGAATTTTTAACCAAAAAAGGTGAATTTCAAACAAAATAAATCCATTTTCAAGAAAACATTTAAACTGTATACCTCAAAAGACTAATTACCTACAAAACTGCTGAAATTTCATCCGGAAAATATGATTTTTTTAAAATAATGTTCCTTTTTTATCAAATAGTTAAATTTCCAACCAAAAATAAGAATTTTCTACCAAAAAGTTCAATTTTGTATGAAATTGTCGAAATTTCTAGCCAAAAAGACGAATTTTCTCCCAAAAAAATCAATTCTCAACCTGAAAATATGAACTTTCTACCAGAGTTTTAATTGAAATGAAAATGGGAGAATTCAACTTGAAAAGATAAATTCTTAACCAAAATGTTGCATTTTTCATCAGAAAGGATCAATTTTCAACTACGAAGATTAATTTTATACCAAAAAGAAACGAATTTTCAAAAGAATTTTCATGCCAGAAAGACGAATTTTCTACAAAACAGTTCACTTTTTAACCCAAAAATAATTATGAATTTTTAATCAATAAGTTAATTTTATAACCAAATAGTTGAACTTTTAACTGAAATAATGAATGTTAAACAAAAATAATGAATTTGAAAAAAAAATATTCTCCCAAAAAAAAATTTTAACTTGAAATTTAAAAAAAAGTGAAGTTAACCAGAAAAGACCAGTTTTTAACAAAACAGTTGAATCCTTCGCTAAAGCAGATTAAGTTCCATTCAAATAGTTGCATTTTTTACCTAATTTCCAATTATAAAATTTCCAACGCGTTAATCTATAAATGAAAAAGTCCCATTTCTTTTAATTCTATTCGAAATATTGCCCTGTTTCCAAAATTATAACTCATCTAAAATTGTTTCATTTAAAATGTTTCAATTTAAAATCACAAAAATGTATTGCTTCAAAAATCTCAACCAACCTAAGTATGAAAAAATTTATTTCATCATGTGTGCTTAAATCGTTTATATGTTTAATTTTAGGAGATAAAAATCCTGGGAAGTGAACGCGCCTGTGCATTTACTGCTTGTAGATGAAATAATACACATTACTTTATTGGTTCAAAATTTATGGTGACAATGAGCTACTTTCTCATTCTCAAATGTGATGTAGGTAAGGCGTTGTCTTTGATCTAGAAATAACATAGTTTCGACCAGCTTCATAATTTACGGTTGTGCACTGACCAAAATACTGTTATGGCTCTACTAAAAAAAAAAAAGTAGGTAATGTTGATGACTTGTTCGCCCTTCCGCCGTTAGCTCAACGATATTTCTTTCCCTCAAAGGGAAGATACGATCATTTTTCACATTACGTCCCAGAGTTACGACTGTCTAACATATCTTCTCCAAGGGGAGAAAAAAATGTAGAACTTCTATAACTCGCCCTATTGCCGAGTAAAGAAAATTCGAATTATGCCCTTGTTTTGAAAAACAGCGTTACCTCAAGTACGAGTAAAACAGATAAAATCTACGAAAACAGATATAAACTTTTTTCGCTTAGAACGCTAATTTGAACGAATTTTGTTCACTTCAGCCGTTTAGTGATTTTAATCTATTTCAGTTTAAAAGAAGAAATATAATTATTTAAAAACAGACGTTTCAAGGCATTGAAAATGCATATAAAAAATCTAAACAAGTGCTTGCATTTCAAATTAAGAAATTTATTTTCAAAATATATTTGATATAAAAACATAATTTTTAAATTCATTGTACCTTTTAATTTGAACAAGTTTACAACTAAATACATCTAAATAACTGCATCGTTATTCGAAAGATGTTTTTACAGTACTTTTTCGAAATAATTTTCGGCCATATTTGTGTTGACGTTATTTTGAAATAATTACTTTTTATAATATTAAAAAAATTTAAAGCTGGTTTGCATCATTAGGTGTATCTTTCTTTTACGATTCGATTAATATCAAAAATTCGCTTTTTGATTTTTTTAGTTCTAAGTTAAGTTCCATTAAAGTACTGAAATGGAAACAGAATTTTTTTTCTCAAATTTTTCTCCTACAAAGTTTTCTTTTGGGCATAAAAATGATCCTTGATTTTTGTCAGAGTTAAAAACAACATATTTTGGTGTCTCCCAAGTACGTTCTTGTAAATAAAATGTTTATTTTATTTTAATACTTGCTATTTTTGTATTTTTACTTCGGCATTCATACATAAATGGGTTACTGAGATTTATGGCAGAATTTAAAAAAAAAAGTATTGAGGGGTCACTCATGCCAGTTTAAAAAAATAATAAAATTCAACATTTCTTGTGAACATGTGTCAAAAATCTGAATGATCACTTTTAGTAAAAAGAGTGCAATGTATACCCATCGCAAAAAAACAATTCGTAGCAGCAACTATTTAATAAAAATAAGCATATTATTTTTAAAAACCGGATTTTAACATTCTTCCAGAACTCTAAGCAGCAATTATTTAAAGGAAATAAACATTTTTCCAAAAAGGCTCAAGCCCTTTTTGGACCACCCTAGTACTTAAGTATCAACTTTTTAAAACATTTTTTAAAATGGTAAATAGAGACAAACGGGCCAAAAAATGTTCTTTTTTATATTTCTAAATGCTTATAACTACCCATGGGATTTATGTCTTAAAATAGGACCAAAGTACTAAAAAAAACGCCAAAATTCCTCCTGTTTCAGCACAATTTTTGTTTATGACATAAATACTACAAGCACTTGTAATAATGCAAAAATGAAACTTTTCTAGTACTTTTGGTTCAACAAGATTTTTCCTGTTTCTTCATTTTGTTGGAAAGTGAGTTTGGAACGGTAAGAATTTCGAAAAAAGTAAAAATGGAACTTTTGTAGGATATTTTTTCCAAAAAAGTTCTGCCGAAATCGGACGTATCTGCACTTCTTTGTTACTTTAGTCCTGTATATTGTAGCAGTATTTTGTTGGGACAAATCTTATGAATTCTTGTAAAAATGTTGAAAAATACCCAAAAAAAAGTCTAGTACTTTTGTCTCTGTATTGATCTTTTTAATGTTAAAAAAGTTGGTACACTTTACTTTTATCTCATACTCAGTAATTAATTGGCACTTTATTTAGAATCTTAATGGAATCCTAATGGGACTTTTTTTTAAATCTGATATTGCAGTTTACTTACTGTATTAACACGTAGGAAATTTGGGTACATTCATCAATAAAAAAAGAGTTTACCATGAAAAACTGATCAGTACCGGACTTGGGTCTGACCAGTCTGTCAGTTGTCTAAAAAAAGTAATTTTTGGGATAATTTTAATGGTAGTTCTGCGTTAAAATTCGAAAAAAATAGAGAGACTAAAATCTTGCTTAGGCAGACTGTGTGATAGCGTTTATTTTTTATCATTTCAGACTCCCTGACAATTTTTCAAAATTTAAGAAAAAAATATATTCTGGTAGAATATATTATATAATATTACTAAATATTAGTCAAGGATACTTGAAAAATGTAAAATAATTTCGGAGATAGCATCAATTTGAACAATTGGGGCGAAACACTGTTTTATCGATAATTTAAGGCATTTAAAAATTATAAGGTTGAGAAAGTTTAACATTTTTATTATAGAATAAATAGTGGGGAAATGAAAAAATGTAGAACGTTATTATTAAATCAAGATGCACTCAACCGAATACACAAACTCTTCAGAACATGAGCTTTTAGTTTGCGGATTAAAATTTTTTGACCCCTATGATGCCAGGAATTAAATTCTGCTTGTATTTCTCATTTGTATAATTAAATTCATGCCATGTAAACTGGAATTTGAAAAAAATTTATTTTCTTGAAATCTTTCGGCTCAGGATTAACGGTGGCTTTAAAAAATGAATGTATATGTTAAATTATAGAGACCCTTGCTGGTAAAAAATATTTTAGAAAAAAAGTTCTGTAAAAAAGTACTGATTTACTTCTAGAGTTTTTTCGCGATTTATTATTGTTAGTGAACCTCATTCTAGAATTGCCGACAATAGTGTGGTCTTCCGCACGCTCTAAACAACTTCGCTATCAAAACACTTGTATCTTAGTAACAAAATCTCGGCTAAGTATTTTGAGGCATTGTCGTACCAAGTTGTACGATAAACTTGAAAACATCTTTTAAGTAAAAGTTTTTGAACTCAATGTTTCATTAATTAAAGAATTTTTCTTACGATTGATGTTCAGTTTGACGGAAAATTGAAAATTTGTGTGAGACTTTAAAAGACCATTTTTATTTCGATAGAATTTAGAATTGGATTTTACTTATTTCAAAAAAGGCTTCATACTTTTCGTTCTTTAAATATTTGAACAATTTACAAATTATCAAAAAGTAATAAGCAATAAAGAAACGTTCTATGAAAAAATGCTTTAATAAATTTGATAAAAATAATTTTCTGCTATACAAAAACTATTACTGATTATTACGGAAGATATTTAAATTTTAAGAAAACATTGAAATTTACACTATTTTTTCAATATCTTATTACAAAATAGACAAACTGTCTTCATCCGGGCCTCTTCTTATACCTAATTTTTAGAACATTCATCCCTTTAGAGAGAACAAATTGTAGCTCTGATATAATTATAAGTAGGAGAACCTTATCGGCCATTAAAAAAGAGGTAGTCGTAAACTTTTGCACAGTAATATAGCTATTGTGGCATAATATAAGAGTATGAAATATCCATACACAAAAAAGCCAAATTGGACACCGTGGGTTTAAATTACCTGGTGGTATATTATAAGCCTTTGCGATAATCCAAGCGTGAATAAAATTCCTGAGGGCTGAAGATATAAATCATGGTGAACAGGTTGAAGCGAACACAACCTATAAAATGAGATCTTCATGTTACGAACCAGGAAAAAAGTACCCTCTGAACTTTTAAATATTGGAAATTCAGACGAGTGACTAACAAATTTCTATATGTGAATATTTTTATCTGAATACTATATTGACTCCCAGTAAGGACCATTCATAAATTACATAACAGCTTTTTGGGGAGGAGGCGGTTCAAAAAATGTTACGACGTGTTACAATGGGGGGGAGGGGTAATCCTTCCACATAATAACTAATTTTCTAGATTTGACGACTGATTAAACAGAAAGAAAAAATATATCAAACCTTTATTAGGAAATTTTTAATCTTGTAAATTGTTGTTAAAAATGTAATTAAAGTGAGTTGATAAAAGATTGGAGAAAATTGTAGAGTTTTGTTTTATTACATTTTAATTAGCCTTCATTATGATCTCAAAAGTTCTTCAAGTACTGTGAAATATATTGAATAATCATAAATTAAAATAAATATTAAGATAGCTACATCAGCGTCCATACTTATTTAGTTTTAAACTGCTTGCAATAATCTGTATACAAGTTGCTCTTATTGAAATATAAGATTTCGTTCCATCAGAATTAGAAGCGAAGATATAAATTAGTAAGTTCGTTTGGGATTTAAACAATAATGTGATATTCTTAAAAGACAAAAGACTTATAAAAAAGAGTATTTCATTTAAAGAAATTTCTTTGGTTGAAAAAATAGCTTTTTGTTCAAATAAAAATTTGTCTTAAATTTAAAACGAGTTTCTTATTATAAAGTTATTATTATCATTATTCTTATCTTGTTAGACTGATCCATGTAGCACTGCTTTAAAACCCATCGTACTATGTCTTTATTCAAAATCCCGGTGAAACAGGGTCACGTGTCACCCGTACTACTAAAGTATCATTTGAGTCCTTTAGCTTGAGTGCACATACCGCCAGACGACTTAACTTTACTGGATATAGGCTGGGTCAGTAAAGCGGGGTGAGAATTAATTTTATTACAACTAGTTATAACCTGCGGCTGCATCCAACTTTATTAGAAATACTCACATTTGCCTGGACGTTTACTCAGGGGAGAGGAAAATTGCAGACAAACAGCCTCCTGTGTTTAGCTGATTTTTCGACAGTCGAGTTTGAAGGTAGACATTCGATCAAGACTGTCGAATTCGCATTAATTAAAACGCAGCGAATACACAACCTATTCGTACATCGCAGATGGTGACCCATCCGAGCGCTTTCCGCGCTTGAAATAGCTTAACATCCAGATTGATGCCCAGTCAAGATTCACCAACTCTTTGAACTTTAAATTATTTTCAATAGTATTCAATTTTTAAGATTTCCAACTGAACACGCTTTACTTTAAAAGATATACATACAAATTTTTTAATTTGCATTATCGTAAAGATCAGAAGTCAAGTTTTCAATCTTCAAACTACAAAAATGAGGACATTTCTAATGTTGATCATCAAAATTACAAAATTTTTAATTGTAAATATTCTAAAATAAAAACTCTTCAATTATAAACGATAACAATTTAAATTTCTAAAATTTTAAAAATACTTAATTGAAAATTATTCAATTTTTAAGACTTATATTTTATAGTTATGTAATTTTTAATGTTTTTATTAATACGTAGTTGAATTTTAAAGATTTACAATTTAAAAGTTTTCATTTTCTAATATTGTGAATGAAAGATTCTTTAATTTTAAAGATGTATAAATAAAAATTCTTGAGTTTGGATGATTTTAAACATTAATAGATTTTAATAATAAAAGATTTTCAATTCTAAATCTTCCAAGTTTAAGAAATTTGAAATTTAACTATTCAAAACGACACTATTTTTAAAAGGAAAGCTTTGAACTTGCATAATTTAAAATGTAAAATTTTAAAAATTAAAAAATTTCTAATTTTAAATATTTACAATTTTGAAGAGTCATAATTATTCTTTTTTTAACATAAAAAATGTAAAATAATTCAAGGTTCAATATTTATATTTTGAGGGTATGCAATTTTTTAATAGTTCAATTATTAAGGTTTGCACTTGGAAATTCTTTAAATATTAAGATTTGCATTTAAAAATTAATCAATTTATAAAATTCACTAATGAATATTTTTCAATATTCAAAGTTTATAATAGAAAATAATGCAATTTAAAATGTTTTTTTTTAAACCGTTTTCAATTGTGAACTGTGAAAATGACAGCTTTCATTTACTTTTTGCAAATCCTCATGATTTTTACATTATATATAACGTGTTTTGTTGATTTCATTATTTTAAATAACAATAACTGTTCATTATTTAAACAATATTTATAATGAAATTCAACATTCAACATTATTATTCGAATAGACTAAACTTTTTGTGAAATTGACTCAAAATATATTTCTAGTGGCTCCTAGTTATTATTATGTTTGAATTGATGAAAAATATTAATTATTTAAACCATTTTTTTGAATAAATACAAATTTTTACCATTATTCCAAAAAAGAGTTTCCACTTTCTTAGCAAAATTAACTGACAATGTATAGCCAATGATTCTACAATGATACTTAACCAATGGACAAGAACACTTTATTATTTAAACAATTGTGATAATCAAATGTAATTTTTTGTCACTTTTGCATAAATAGGCTTATTTTTTGTGCAGAACAAACTGGAAATGCCTTAACAAGGACTCCTTCTTGTCATATTTGTCTAATCAACAAAAACTGTTCATTATTCAAACAATATTTGTAAACAAATTTTCAGTTTGACCACTTTCCTATAATAAATAATAATTTTTCACATCATCAACAAAAAATGTCTTGGCAATTATTCTTTCTTGTCATATTTTTCTAGTTAAGATAAATGGTTGATTATTTAAACAATATTTATAAAGAATAATCTATTCCATAAAATATCATGAGTATTCCGCAAAAGTTCAAATGCTTTTTGTCCGAATAATTGGAATCATTAGCAAGACATTTCTGGTTGATTTCGCAAAAAAACATTGATATTTATCATAGAAAAATGGCCAATTGTTTCAATAATCTATTTTTCTCGTTAATTTGACAAATATGAAAAGAAGTCATTAGTAAGAAAGTTCTAGTTTATTCTACGCAAAAAATAGGCCTATTCATGCAACAGTGGTCAAAAGCTACATTTTGTTAATAATATTGTTTAAATAATTAACGGTTCTTGCCCATTGGAAAAGTATAATAGCGAAAAGTCATTGGAAATACATGTTTAGTTAATTTCGCTAAGAAAATTGAGCCCTTTTTTGAAATAATGGTAAAAATTTGCCTTTATTTACAAGAATTGTTTAAATAATTTATATTTTTCGTCAAATTGAACAAAACTGCATTTAAGAGTCACTGCCAATATATTTTTAGTTGGTTCCGCAAAAAACTGAGCCTATTCGCGGCATAATGTTGAATATGTAAATTTGTTTATCAATATTGTTTAAATACCAGAGGCCCACAAAAGATGTGTCTGCACGAGACAAGTGACTAGGCCATTCTTATGGACTTTGAGCCGCTAGATCCGAATTTGGCCTCAGAATTTCTCCTACACGTCTCAGTTTTCCCCTATATGCAAAAATAGGGAAAAACCTAGGGATATTAAAGGTCTTGCTCATGTTATACAAACTTATATGGCAAACAATAACAAAAATTCTGTATCCTTTGCAGTTTTGCGCTCTCAATCTAAATTTAACACTAAATTTTTTGGGCTTCTAATATTTTCGCCCTAGGTGTAAAAAGTAGGGAAAAGCCTAGAGATTTTCTGGTCACACAGGCCATAAAAGAATTTTTCTGCACGAAACCAGTGACTAGGCTACCCTTATGGATTTTGAGCCGCTGAATCCAAATATGGCCTCAGAATTTCTCGTACACATCTCAGTTTTCCCCTCGATGCAGAAAATAGGGAAAACCCTAGAGCTATTCTGGACGTTATTTTGATAATACCAGTATAGGCGAAAATAGACTTGGGTAATAGGGCTTGGGTCATTCTAGGGAAATTGAAGATCTCTCTCAGATTACGTAGATTTATCGGGGAAAAATAACCAAAATCTCATATCCTTAACAGTTTTGCGTGTGAAACCAATCACTTGTCCCGTGCAGACATTTTTTCTTTTGGTGGACCTGTGTGACCAGAAAATCCCTAGGCTTTTCCCTATGTTTTGCATCTAGAGAGAAAATGGAACAAGCCCGAAAAATTTGGTGTTCAAATTTAGATTTAGCACTTAAGTCTGCAAAGGAAATGGCTTTTTTGTTATTTTCCCGTATAAATCTATATAATCTGAGAAAGAACTTTAATTTCCCTAGAATTACCTAAGCTAGGGGAAACAGAAGGCACACTAGAGAATTTCTGTGTACAAATTAAGTCTCTATAAGTCGCTACACTTAATAATATAACATCCATGTGTCTATTTTCGCCTATACTGGTATTATCAAAATAACGTCCAGAATAGCTCTAGGATTTTCCCTATTTTCTGCATCAAGGGGAAAACTGAGATGTGTACGAGAAATTCTGAGGCCATATTTGGATTCAGCGGCTCAAAATCAATAAGGGTAGCCTAAACATTGGTTTCTTGCAGAAAATTTTTTTGTATGGACTGTATGACCAGAAAATCACTAGGTTTTTCCCTACTTTTTGCATCTAGATAGAAAATCGTACAAGCCCGAAAAGCTTAGTGGTTAAATTTAGATTGAGAACGCAAAACTGTAAAGGATATAGCATTTTTGTTATTTTTCGCCATATAAGTCTGTATAACATGAACAAGACTTTCAGTTTTGCTAGATTTATCCTAGCTAGCGGAAAAGGAGAGCACACTGGGGAATTTTGTTGTATGAATTTCATCCTTACGAGTCTCAACACATACCAATATGTCACCCGTAAGTTTATTCTTCCGTATACTGGCATTATCAAAATAATTTCCTGAATAACCCTCGATTTTTTCCTATTTTCTGCATCTTAGAGAAAACTGAGACGTGCAGAAGAAATGCTGATGCCAGATTCGGATTCAGTGGCTCAAAATCCATAAGGGTAGCCTAGTCACTTGTCTCGTGCAGACAAATAACAGCAAGGAGTAAATGGAAAAACATCGTTAGTTGATTCTGAAAACAAAGTGAGCTAATTTATTGTGACACACAAAAATTGCGAATTTGTTTTACAAAATTATTTAAATAATTGTCAATCAGCAGCTTGGCTTGAATAATCCCAATTAGGCAATTATTTCTCTCATATTTGATATAAAAACGATTCCTCACGAATCACAAGGAAATCGCTTTTGTTCATTAATTTGTATAAAATATTATAAACCATTTTATATTTTTGCTTACTGTCAAATTCCTTGAATTTAAGTATTTATGGGCTTTTAAGGTCGCTGATTACGAAAATAGGTCAAATTAAATAAAATCTCAAAATTTAAAATGACAGATCTACTATGGCGGAACAGAAATGCGAAAGTAATTTGGATAGATTGGAAACGTGTCAAGGGGTTTTGGGTTCACTAAAAACGAATCTGAAGTCAGAATTACAAAATTCAAAATGTCAAACTGAAATGATAAAAATGAATCTGATTTACTTGAAACTTGCTACTTTGTGGATAATCGGGTCACTGATACCGAATCTGCAATAACAATACCAAATTTAAAATGGTTTATCTAATATGATTAACTTAAATAACTCAAGTGATCAAATTCGTTTAAAAACGCATACTTGGGGATGTTTCAGGTCGCTTAGAATGAATTTGTAGTAAAAAATACAAAATTCGAATTGTAGGATCCGATAAAGCGGCAAATATATATTAATTAATCGGATTTGCTTCGCACTTGCTACTAAAGAGAAAATCGGGTCACTATGATAAAAAATGTGCTATTAAAAATATCAAATTACAAATGGTGGATCCAATATGGTGGACTAAATTCGTTGAAGTGATTAAATTGGCTTCAAAACGGATACTTGGGCGTGTTTCGGGTCGCTGATAACGAATTCTTAGTGAAAATGACCTAATTCAAAATGGCGGACTGAAGGTTCAAAAAGTTGTTTGGTAGTTTTGAAAACACGTACTTATTTTACAGAATTGTAAATGCAATAATGCAGTGTCTCTGGGCGATGACCTTGGTACCCCCCCTTTTGCCTGCGCGAGCTGTGATTCGATCTACGGACTCTGCTCGACTCCTCCCCACTGCTCCTCACTCTTCAACCCTTGCGAATTTCTACTACGCAAGCCTCAATGGCGAAAATTTCGAATTTTTCATTTTTGACCAGAGATTCATTATCAATGACCCAAGTGAGACCTAAATAGCTAGTTGTGAGCAAATGCGATTTTATTTTTATGCGCCATGTAGGATTCGCCATTTTGACTGTTGTAATTTTTAATACAGATTCGTTATCAGTAATCAAATTTGAACTGAGCAGCACACAAAAAAACAGAAGCTATTATTCGAAGCAGTAAGAATACGTTCTGACAATTTTTGAAACTTCACGTCTACCAGATTGGCTCCGCCATCTTGGATTTGGTAAATTAAAAATTTTTAACCTCAAATTTGAATTCAACGTCCAAAAAAACCAACAGATAATGTGTTTCAAAGCAGTAAGAATACAATAACTTGGCTCCGCCATCTCGAATTACAATAATTATACATTGTTAACCTCAAATTTGAATTCAGCGATCCACCAAAACGCAAGCAGACATATTTTAGTGCTGACTGATTACATTAAAACATTTTTTTTAAATTTCACGTCCGCCAAATTGGCTCAGCCGTCTTGAATTTGGAAAATTATTCATTTCTATTCTCAAATTTGACTTGAGCGACTCAGACCCCCCCCCCCCCCCCCCCCCCCCCAAGAAAATATTTTTTGCATTTTCACGTCCGCCATCTCTAATTTGAAAAATCATTCATTTTTATCCTTAAATTTGTATTGAGGAAAAAAAAAAGTAGGAGATATTATTCGAAGCAGCAAGAATATATTACGAAAATTTTCAAAATGTCACGCCCACTATATTGGATTCGCCATCTTTATTTTGAAAAATTTTACAATAATAACCTCAAATTTGAATTCTGCGATCCAAAAAGCCCCAGAAGAAATGTTTCAAAGCAGTCAGAATATATTATGACAATTTTTGAACTTTCATATCCGTTATATTTTCGGAGCAAAAGGAATAAATTATAACAATTTTCAAAATTTCGCGTTCGCCATATTGGTTTCACCATTTTGAATTTGGAAAATTATACATTTTTAACCTCAAATTTGTATTTACTGACCCAGAGAACCCCTAGACGGTATTAATAAAAGCAGTAAGCATACATTAATGATGGTTTTCGGGATTTTACATCCACCATCTTGAATTCGAAAAATTATACATCTTTAACCTCAGATTTGAATTGTGCAGCCCAAAAAACCCTCATCAGGTACGTTTTAATAAAATACAATTAATATTTTGGTTATCGTACAGCGTATATGCTGTATAATGTAAATCAAATTTTCCTTGGCGAAAAACAATAATTAATAACAAAACAGCATGGAGAAAAATTCGGAAAAATGTTTAAAAATACTTTGAGGTGTATTAAGTACGTATTTTCTAAACAGATTTGTGGAATATGCATTTCTTCTAGTGAAAGTGCTAATTTTGACTATTTGTTAGTTTATAATGTTATTGCAGTTAAAAATGAATGAATTTTCATTTGAATTTTCAACTTGGCAATTGATTTAGAAAAAATATTTGAAAAAAATGAAAAACTGCATAGTTAATATTTCCAAAAAGAATTCGTTTTTTTATATGTTACAAAAATGAGACAATTTTGAACATAATGAATTAAATATTTAACACAAATTCTTAAATACTGATTTTCAAAAGCAAAGTTTACAGCTTTCAATTACTGCAATTTCCAAGAATAAAAATAATTAAGAAAAAATCATATATTTTTTATTTTAAACTTTCTTGTTTGGTTATTTCAGTTTCATCATTATATCCAATATTATATGATAACAGAAGCTTTTCGAGCTAACTCAAATTTCAAAAAATCAGCGCTAAGTATGTTTTAATACTTCCCATAATATATTCGGAAATTGAACACCGGAAGTATTTTTTTTTTTAGTCTTTCAGAAAATGCTTCAAATTTCATTCGCCGGCTACATATACGGCAAAAAATCCGATCATAAACATAGAATAGAGTATCGTATTTCACATTCAATGCTCACCTCGCCGCTAACGATAAATCGTTCGACGAAAAATAGTGTAGTAAATTTCGCACAACCACAGCAGCATTTTCCTTATCTGTTTCTTAAATCAACCTTTATGTTCTATATCAATATATCAATGCGAATATTTTGTCATATAGTGGCATCAGATGGTAAAAAATAGTCAATATCAATATCATAAGATCTAATCGAGAAGTGAAAAAAAATTTTTAACAAAAAAGTGATCTGTTCATTTTATCTCTTTTTTCCAAATATTGCATGTTGATGGCTGTACGTTTTTTAAAATAAAATATTTATTTCAAGTTCTTTTTATCCTTAAAAAAATCTATTCATAGAGTGTTAATTGTGAAACCCCATCTTTTTTTAATTATCCTTGATATGAAGATTTATAAATATGAGACCGTTTAAAAACAGCGTATTTTGAACATATTTCGTACCACTCTACTTCTCGTCACAGTTCATAGTATAAAAAAGCTTTTATTCCCCAGGTTGATGTCATTAATACGAACACCCCCTTTTAGGTTAAAATTAGTCTTTCGACTTTATTTGAGAAACGACCAAAATAAAACACAAAAAAATAATATTTTGACATAGTTCACAGCACAAAATACAGCCATCGTTATAACAACTAAAAGTCATAACATTTTATAATCATGGCTGATCCTTTTTTTAATTTAATACCAAAAAACAAAGTATGAATATTACACTTGTTTCATTTTTCTATCTATCTGAAAAAAGAATGATCCTCAGGTAGTTATAAACTATTTAGAAAATATAAGATTGATGCTATCGTAACTTATTGTAGGGAAGAGTGGTTTATAATGACAGAGTGGGGCATGGTGTCAATTACAAATAAAACGTCCTTGATTGCTGATTTTCATGTTAGTTTTTACATAAAATGAGTTTCTGTGTTTGTTAAAACATTGATATAATCAATTTTTTTAATGCGTGTCGGAAGAGTTAATATAAAAATACGGTTTTAATGGAAACAGATGGGAAAGTCTTTGGCAGAAATTACGCACTCACAGCATATTTTGAAATACTTAAATCATGAAAATATTACATTTTTTAGGTAAAGTATTTCTCTAAACTTCTGGTATCATAAATTATTTGGATTAGCGTTCTAAATACATTAAAATTAATAAAAGGCTGCAACATGACATACGGGGCATGATGTCCGAAAAATGTCATGGAGTTGGTAAAATTGCTTGATAACAGGTCGGTAATTTTTTCGATTATTTAGATAAACTCAGAAACTTATTTATGGCTGTTCTGTTACATTATACTCTTAATAATTATTAAATTGTACACTTTTTATGCTACAATGTTCATATTCTTGAAATAAAGCAGCAAGAATATGAAGGTCACCATGTCCTATGGTATGGGGTATGCTGACCGAAATTCAAGAACAAAGAATTAATTAAATATCAAATAAAGATGTAGTTAAAAAACGGGTTTGAGTAATGAGATATGTAAAGTTATAATAATGAGAGATTATCAAAAAAAAGACATTCAAATCACATTTAATCATAATTTACAGGACATTTCATTCACAGCACGACACCATAATCTACTCTCTCTCTCTCTCTCTCTCTCTCTCTCTCTCTCTCTCTCTCTACGAACCAACGTGCTTTTTAATGCTTACTATCATGCTAAGCAATACGACTTAGTGTCTTTCATTTTGGAAGGTGTTTGCTTGCTCAACAAAAAGTAATGGTATCATTTTCTCACAATACGAGTATGTCAAAGTCTGCAGGCAAGTGCAGTCATGTAGAAGGCAGGAAAATAGTATGTGGATGCGATATGTGTTTGTGATTTTGTTCATTTAAAGTGAAAAGAAATCCACTATTAGAGAAACATGAGACTAAGAAATAATTCAAAAATTTGTTCTACCAGAGAATAAATAAATTTATAAAATCAATATTTTAATTAATAACAGGCTAAATTAATTAATTTAAAGCAGATGTAGAGTTTTCTTTCACTCATTTGTGTAAAATGAAATCAGCGTTTACTTTTGTGTGTTTCTTGCTCAAAACAATATTTTTTTCTTTGATACCAAATATATTTCAGAAATAATAGCTGTCCATTCATTTACTTACGGACTAATCTGTGTTTCCAAAAAAACAATAAGGCCGCTCATGAAAAAAATAGGACCGACGCCCCTGAGCCCGCTGGTATAAGATTTTTTTAAATCTTGAATTGAAAAAAAGGATCAGCTACGATTTTAATTCTCATGTTCGTTAGTTACTAAAACAGTGACAAACAATACCTCTTAGTACGGTTTTTTTTTGTTTAAGGCATTTTTCATGCAGGCACCGTGAGCAGTACCCTGATTTGATTAATTAGGCAAAGCCTAGTGTTTTATCCCACTGTTCACGGACTGGACTGCAGCCAAGTGCATGATGAGGTCCTGTAGCTAAAGATTTAATCCGAACCATTAGAACATAGGTAACAGTACGTGGAAACATGTCCATAGTTACCGCCCCAGGGATCGAACCCCGGATCTCTAATCTGAAGTCCGAGCGCATAACCCTCTTTAACCACTGAGGCTCTAAATTGTAAAAAACTAATGTTCTCTGTTTTAAAAATATTAAATTAGATTTTTAACGATTTAAATATTTGAAATTTAATATTAATATACCATTAAGCCACTATACTTTTTTAAATCCTTTGAAAAAGTAAAAATATGTAAGTCTGATGAAATCCCTAGAAATTGCTCAAATAATGGTAAAAGCTAGAAGAAAAATTGAAAGCGTCAAAATCTTTTTAAATTCCTCAAAAATTCCTGCAATTGGTTTTTACGCTCTTACAAAATTGTTTGAAATCTCAATAAATTTCTCGGGATTTTCCAAAATATACTGTATTCTCTAAAATCCTTTGAAAATGTCAAGATCTCTGAAATCCTGTGAAATCCCAAAAAATATTTTGAGGTCCCATATGAAATCTTAAAATCTTGAATATCCTCTAACTAAAATTCATTTACATTTTTTTCAATTCTTTAAAATCATCATAATCCTTAAAATCACCTCAAAAATCCCTTGAAATTTTATATAATCCTACAAAACTCTTTGACATCTCACTAATTCCTCGGAATTTTCCAAAATAATATATCCTTCAAGATCCTTTGAAAATGTCAAAATCTCTCTTATCTTGTGAAATCCCTGGAATCCTTAAAACTCTGTATTACATCTTGATTTCTTTAAAACCTTCTAAAAATCCTAAAAAATGTTAGAATTTTTTTCAATAATTGAAAACGTCAAAAAACTTGAAAATTTCTTCAAAATCTCTTGAAATTTTTCATAATCCTACGAAATTCTCCGAAATTTCACTAAATTGCTGAGAATTTTCAATAAAAAAAACTATATTCTTTAAAATTCTCCAAAGTTTCAAAATCTCTTAGATCTTGTGAAATCCTTAGAAATCCATTGAAATCTCGTATAACATCTTAAAATTCTTGATATGTTTCTACAATTAATCTAAAAATGTTAGGAATTTCTATTAAAAATTCTTTGAAATCGTCAAAATATTTTTTAATATAAAAATTAATTCAATTATTTTTTCGGGTTCTAGGTGAAACAAAAATAGAATTTCCAACCAAATTTAAATCTAAGAAATTATTGGAATTTTGAAAAACCACTTATCTTGACGTTAAACTGTAATAAATAAAAGAAATGTATAGATACAATATCCATTAAAATTACAAAAATAGAAAAGTTTAACAAAAAAGTTAAATTTTTAATAAGATATTTGAATTTTCAACAAAATAGTTCGACTTTTCACCAAATAATTAAATATTCAATGAAGTAGTTGAATATACAAGTAGAAGGAGCAAATTTTCAACAAAATAGTTAAATTATCAACCAAATATTTGAATTGTCAAACCTACAAAGATTAATTTTCAAACGAATGGTCGAATTTCCAAATCAAAAAGATTAAACTTCAATCAAAAACAGGACAAATAGTTCATTTTTTTAAGCCGAGAAGACGAAACTTTGAGAAGACAGTTAAAATTTCAATCCAAAAGGGCAAATTTTCTATAAAAAAGAGAAATTTTCAACAAAACAGTTAAATCTCCGTGAAAGGATGAAAATTTTAAGGAAATTGTTGAAGTTTTAACAAAATAATTAAATTTTAAACAAAATAGGCGAAAAATGTAATATTTGATATTTAAACCAAGAATTAAACATTTTATTTAAAACTTAATTTCCAGCCAAATAATTAAATTTTTTATGAAAATAATAGAATTTTCAAACCAAAAAGACGAATTTCCAAGAAAATAGTTGAATTTTTATGCTAACGAGACGAATTTTCTACGGTAAAGTTGTATTTTTTTAACGGAAAATATGAATTTTTTTTAAGTTTATATTTAACGAATTAGTTGGATTTTAAACTAACAGTGATAAACTTTTCTACATGGAATATTTGAATTAAAATTTTTTTTAATCATTTAAAAAAACAGAAACGAATTTTTAGTAAAATAGATAAATTTTCAACTAAAGACATGGACTGGCAACTAATGAAGTGAATTTTTAACAAAGCAGTTCAGTCTTCAACCAAGGAGTTACATTTTTAATCAAGTCGAATTATTTTTTCCGAAAAAAGAATATAAAACAAAAACATACATTTTTTACAAAATTGTTCAAAATTTTCAATGAAAAAAAACTTCCAAAGAAAATTAGTTTGATTTTTCTATTGGATTTTATTCATTAACTGCGCATTTAAGCGAAAAAGTGATAAAAAGGAAAGTTTCTTGAAAATAGGAGTCAAAAGAGGAATTGTTCAAAAAGATGGTGAAGAAGGGAATACGGGTGTGAAGTATGTATTTAGATGCCTTATTTTTACTTATAAAGGAAAATCACTAATTTTCATAGTTTTCAAGCATTTCCAAAAATTGTTATTATCATTGATATTTTCCATATATGATGTTACATTAAGTAGTTTCTGAACAACCCCTATAGAGGATTTTCGACAAATTAAATTTCGTTTTCCTTTAAAATATAATTAATTAAAGATTTCCGATAAAAGCTCAAAGGCATATAAAAGTATAGCTTGTGCAGTGACCTAATAACGAAATAACTTTGATAAAGACCTTGCTAAAGGCTGGACTTCATCTCGAAAAGTATTGATTATGAGAACTTCAATGGAGTTGTAAGTCTCACCCTCTTCCGTGACTGGGCGGAATTGGTTCTTCAATACTGGTACAATGCATTAAACAAAATTGCACCTTATTGGGAAAAATTATACTTGTATGGTTCCATAAAAACAAAACAAAAAGTGAAACAAAAAAAGACTTAAAAATATGACTGGAATTAGACCAATTAGTATTCAGCATCTAGAATGTATCTAACCATCAATTGTATACGAGAACTTTCTGCTCAAGGACAATGAATGAGGGACATCCTCTACATTAATTCCAATTTTCACCCATCTTTAAGGCATTTTCATTGTTGAGGAGAATTGTCCGTATCATCTCCTCCAATTTATACGTTCCACTAGAAAGAGCACCATAGGTTTCCGCTGCAAATGATGCAGGGGAAGATCAAATTCCCTTGCTCATACGACTTTAACTACTTCTGTTGACTTTTCATTCCGATTTGATTTATTTTGAAAAAATTCTTTCGGATATTAGATCCAAAAAATATGGGTTGAACTGGCAATTGGCAGGTGGACAATTTTGAAGTTTTTTGACAAAATCAGAAAATATGTAGAGATAAAATTGGAAAATAGTCGATGCTGAATTAAATGTTGACGAGTAAAGTTCACTCAGTCTTCGCAGTCGAAAGGATTGTTAATACTTTTTTGAGTCTATTCAATTTGATTTGGTTCAAATTAAAAATAAATTTTATAATTGAGAAATGTGACGCTATTGCTTCTGCTCGGTTGTTTGGGCGGTATCTAGCCTTTTTTTCAGTTTTGTTTCAACTTCCCTTTCGGGCACTTGTGACCTCTTTCCGAGACCAAGTTTGACGCGCTAAATCTTCTTAAAGTGATATTGATTATCGGTTCGAGCTCCTATCCGTAAGTTCTAAGGGACTATTGTAAAGTTAGCGAAATGATGTTAAAGTAAAGAATAATGCGCCGGTAGGGCACCTCTTTGAGTTTGACAACAGCGCCATCTGACACGCGAACTATTGGGTATCTCGAAGTTATCAAAGTAACTTTAATGAAAAAGAGAAATGAGTATCAATTCATTTTTCATGAAAAATGTTATCCTGCGGTTTATAATTAATTATTTAATATGAAATTTCTTGTTAACACTTCATTTAAATGCAAATTTCTTCTCATTAGTTCCAAGTTGCTGGCGCTGTTATAGCTATCCAACATGCGTATAGCCTATCGTTTCAGTGTCCTTCTGGTTGCTTCTGGTGTTGTGTGAACAAATAAGGCGGATGACATACCTCCTATTTCGTGTAGATATCAGGGGTCTTTGTCCTATCTTCCGGGGCCTATATTTGTGCTCATTTTCTAAAATAAAGAATATTCTTTTTTTGTTTTTATTCCTTATGTATATTTGACAACCGTCCAACTTTTGTTTAATACAAACAAATTTTACTTGAATCAAACAAATTCTATCTTTGATATAGGCTGAAACAAACATTTTGCTAAGTGTATTATAAAATCATGTTTTTTTTTATTCTCATGATAACGAGAACTTATTAGTTTTCTGTGAAAAACTGAATATCGCGGATTTCCTTAAATCTCCACGTTTCGAGACCCCCGAATATGAGAAACAGGTTTTACGATGGTTTTTGTCTGCTTGTCGTCGTGGTTTTTAGGTCCCGTTCATAAATATTTTAACAATTTAAGGGTGGGAGGGGGGTAACGTTACCAACTTAGACGACGCTTACAGCACATTTCCTGATGATAAATGTTAATAGTTTTGGAATTTTGAAAAAGAAGGTCTTGAAACGGTGCAGTTCGATAATAACTTGATAAATTTAAAAAACAGTTTTATATTTCAAATTTCACACTCTTTTCCCTATTCTCTTCTTTTCTCTTTTTTAAATAATTCTTCTCGTTTCCATTGTTTTTAAAAAACTTCCCCTTTTTCGCGTTTTTTCCACTTAAAGGAGAATTGAATCAACAAAACCCTATTAGAAAATCAAACTATTTATGGTTAAAAGTTCATTTTTTTGTTAACAGTCTACTACTATATTTTTCTTTTGAAATTTATCTCATTTGGTTCAAAGTTCTACTATTTGGTTAAGATTTTACTAGATATTTATGGAAATATCAATTTTTTGAGTTGACAATTAATTTTTTATTCTAAAAATGTAACTTCCATTTTTTGTTAAAAATTGATATTTTTAATTCAAATTTATTCTTTTAAAGTATTAGATTCAACTATAAATTTAACTATTTCGTTCAAAATTCATATTTTTTGGTTGAAAATTCAAGTAGTTGTTTCAAAGTGGAACTAATTGGTCAAAAATAATTTATTTTTTCACCACTTTGGTTAGAGTGAACTATTTTGTAAATTGGGCACGAGAACTGTCATCTCAGAACCTTATTTCTCGCGTTAAAAATGTGATAAAATCAAGGACCAATTTCTTGAATTAATCTCTAGATTTTTCTCTCCGTATATAAATTCATTTTTTGTTTTTAAAAATTCGTATTTTATCTGAACATTTAATTTTTCCATTTATGGTTTAAAATTGATCCTTCAAAGGTCGTAAATTCAACTATTTAGAAGAAAATTAATATATTTTGTTGAAAATTCGTATTTTTCTGTTTAAAACGCATTTGAATTAAAGTTGAACTATTTTAACAAACATTTAATTATTTTCTTATAAATTCAACTATTTTGCTAAGGTCAGCTGTTTTTGCCGAAAATTCAACCATTTTGTTCAACATTTGTCCTTTTGCATTAAATATTCCTTTTATGGTAAAAAAGTCATGTTTATTGGTTGAAAATCAACTTTTTTGTTGAAAATTCAACTGTCTTAGAATAAATTCGTCTTTTTAGCTTGAAAATATAATTATTTATTTAAAATTTACAACAAATTATTTAATGCGGTTTTGTTAAAAAATAATGTTTTATCTGAAATTCTAACTGTTCCATTCAAGGTTGAAATAGTTTCCTTTATAAGTTGAAATTTCAACTATTTGGTAGAAAATTAATTTATATTAAGGAAAATTGGTCTTTTGGCTTAAATTAATATTCTTGGTTGAATGGTCATATTTGTAGATTGAGAATTCAGCCTTCTGGTTGAAAATTCAAGTATCTTGTTGAAAGTTTAATTATTTTGTTGAAAATTTAACCAATGTTTTACTAAACTCATCTTTTTTGTCGAAAAATCAACCGTTTTATTCCAAATTTGTCCTTATCGATCAAATATTCATTTTTTATGGTAAAATTCATCTTTTTTCTTTGAGAAGTAACTCTTTTGTTGAAAATTCAACTATCTTGAAATAAATGTGTCTTTTTGCCTTGGAAATGTAACTATTTTTTTAAATCTTCAACTCTTTAGTTGTTAATGCAACTTTTTAGTTAAAAAATAATTTTTTTTAGTTGAAAATTCATCGCTTGTTGTAGAATATTAAACTTTTTGGGTTGAAAATGCAACTATTTCGCACCTCCTTGATAAATATCGAAGCTTTTAATTAACCAAGGGGTCATGCAGGCTTTTCATGTAGATCATGTAACCTTTTATTTAATTTTTTACTACATTTAGCGATTGAAATTTTTAAACTTTCAATATAGAATTATTTAATTCTGAGCGAATTAAGATAAATTATTTCACTGTCAAAACGTTTAATTATAAATTGTACAAATTTTAATTTAAAACCAAAAAATAAGGTTAATAATTGTCTACATTCTCACCAGATGAAAAGGTATATTATTTTTCTGTAAAATTTTACCTCCTCTATTTTGAACAACTCTTTGTTTTGATACCGTTTAGTACACATTTTACATGTCAAGAAATAAAGGCCAAGTTCATTAGCCAGTAATAATGTTCAAAAATTCAAAAACTTGAGGAATGTTTAAAAACTTGTCAGACATTATGTGTACCGGGGAAAAACAGGAAATGACTAGGAATTTTATTTAACTGGGAAAAATAGGAAATTGCCGGAAATGTGATTCATGGAGACGATAACGTAACTTTCCCATATCCCACATTCCACTTCCCACTTTTCACCTGTATACTTTTTTAAAAATTCACGCGATATGTTGCCGTTGAATTTTGAAACGTCACTTTTTACGAAAAATCATGACACATTGTGACAACTAGAAATTTCTTTTATTTTTGCGTTGTCATTTTTTTCGTGTCCTGTTTTTGAATAAGATAACTTCATGCTGTTATTTTCAATGAAAAATAAATGATTCTGGGATCCGACCAGTGATCTCATTGCAGCACCACCCGAGACTGTTTTCTCTGAGTCTTACTGCACTACCTGAAACTAGCCCTGAAATCATACTTTGTTTTTACAACACAGATGAAAAATGAAAATTTATGAAAAAATCATAACAATCACTTGAAATTGGGAATTTTCCAAAAGAATTATACAAATCTAACTTGGAAAACTAAATTCAATAAAAAAAATTATAATTGTTAGCCGGGGAATTTTATAAATAATTTTTAATTTCGAGTCGCGCTCAAACTTGCGAGCGATTAGAATGTACCCTTGCAGTGGGCAGTTTTTTATTATCAATATTGATCCTTTAAATAAAAATATTATCGAAGCTTAAATATACACAAATTTTCATCTAATGCCTATTTAGTTTATACATTTTCTAATTATATATCTATAAACCAGTTTAAGGGCAATTGATAAAAAGGTGGCCATTGAGAGTAAACCAAGAGTGTTTGAAAATTTAAAAATAAGGGATTAAGGAATGTGTTTATGGTGGATATGAATTCATCTAACGTTCACGTGGCAAGATATAAAACTATGATAACAAAAATCAAACATTTTTTATAAATATATGCAGAAAAGATAAAAATATTTTCAAATATGGGCAAAATTAATATTTTCATGATTTATTTGATTTTTTCCTCAGCGTTTCAAATTATCCTCTCATTTTATATAGCAGGCCGGATTAATATGAAACATCGCTGGACATTTTGTAAAAAAGGTTACACAACACTAGTGATCATTATTTACTGTAATTTGGAATCGACGTTGATAAATTAAATATTATCTACACTAAAATTTTCATAAATATAAAACTAACAATTTTATTCCAATAGTTTGAATAAATATTTTTGAATTTTACCCTATAATAGCAACGCAGCCTGACCAGACAAGAAACGTGTGGAACAAACTTTGAATTGACTTTTAAAATCCTGAAATCTAAAATAATGAATAGTAGCTGTTCATTTTTTATCTTTTTCTATTCAATAAAAGTGATGTTCGTGAATGCCAAACATTTTAGAAATTAAATTAATTATACTTTGATATAGGTACTTTAAAACGTAAGGAGCCAAAAAGTACAATCTTTCAATGGCATGTAAGATTAAACAATTTTTCATTGCGAGGCAATCATCCTGAAATCTACTACTTTTGCAAAGTAATTTGTTGACTTATCATATACCTGTAATAAAAACTTAATTTCAGGAAGAGGAGTGGTAATCTAATGATATGTGTATCTTGCAAATCAGATCATACATCCAAGACACGCATGATGGCTATTTTCCTGTAATTTGTTTAATCGGAAAAGAAGTAGAAGCATGCTCACACCTGATGCCACATGGTGGCGGAACATCAGCTGTGAACCTGTATCAAAGCAAAACGTCGCCATTTTGGAAATTTTAACCTATCATTTGTTTATACTTCCTGGAACCTGTTAAGTTCATCCTGATTTGCATATAACTGTTTTACAATGTCTGTACCTTGTTAGCAAGAAAGATGAATTCCTCTTTCTTTGCTCATTTTCCCAAACATCGTTACTTCAGTTCTGTCTATATCCAATTGGAATATCATGAATGAAAGATTAAGGCAAGTGGTGAATGATGATGATTTTCTGATGATAATGATTGTTCTGATAACCTTGGAGCGATCTCATGTGATGACATTAACATTTCTACTCTAATTGTACAGTTAATTTACTTTAATGTAAGAACATACAATAATGAACAACGTTTTAAACTTAAAGCTTACCAGATCTTGAGCAGTTGAAGGTATCGGGGTAGCTCTGTTCTATAAATTTTAGCTGTATTCAGAATTCAGTCTCCGGAGTTTATCCTTTCACAATCATCCACCCTTGCTACGCAACCTACTTATTCAGAACATCCACACGAGTAGTACTGTGCGTATGCTGAAAACTTACTAATGGAATTGTTGCGGTTCATTAAGTCCCTACAATCCCAACATTGATCAAGGTTTCGGAAACCGTGACCGAATTAATTTGTCTGAAAGGAAACGATTCTTCACTATTAACTTCCTTCAAAATTGGTATCTTATTCTTAAATCTATAACCTTTTACCAGATTTACCGATTGTTTTTAGATATATTTCTTGCTTCAGAATCATTCAATCACTCGACAAAAAAAAACAAAAGATAAAAAGCGTTTCCGATAAAAATGTCGAGGGTAATCTCGGCATGCAATAAACTGAAAATTAGCAAGGGTAAGAAAAATGATCCCTCATTTTTATTTTACCGTTATCGATTTTCATTTTGTTTGTATGGCGATTTTACCCCCAGTATTTTTAGCGGAAACGCTTTTTACCTTTGGTTTTTTCTGAATCTGTAAAGGTCCTGCACGACGTAGGTCTCGTTTTGTGTATACAAAACGAATGTTAAGCCTAAGAGAATTTCGTGGTCCAACCTCGCCCAATTCCTTATTCCGTTTCAGTTTTTGCAATCGCATTCACACGATAGCACTTTTTGGGTCTTTGATTCCCAAACCGGTTTACCCACGTAACCTTAGATCGCTTGATTAATCTGCTTCGCTTTCGGATATTGTGAATCCTTTCTCTGAAGCGGCAGATTTTTAAAAAGAGTGAATTGAAAATACGACAACTCAAAGTCGAACTTAAAGTAAAGTAAGGAATTCACCGAATATTAATTGGCACGTGTTTGATAACGTGTTTTGGTATTTAGGATTAGTTGTCTTCACCTGCACTACCCCAATGCATTCTTGGTTCTGTCAACAAGTTCCTATTTATCGTACCTTAACCTCCAAGCACTTCCGCCTAGCAGCGACATCAGTCGTTAATAATTGTCAGGTGATACCGCGACCCGGAAAAGGTGCGTCGTGTGGGATTTGCCCTGATATAAATTTTAAAACATCTCGTGATAGACGATATGGTTTCGTTGGATTTTATCTAATGTCTAGATTATGAGGATGTTCTTCAGTATTGTTTTGGTTATAGACACTATCACAATTTCGACAGCGTCGCTTGGCGTCGCGGCGCTTTCACCGGTTCACTGAACAGAACAGCGAAACACACGACCGCCCGGACGAGAGCAGAGCTTTCGATAAGCGCACGCGCAAAAGATGGGATTTCTTATTTTCCCTTGCCGGCAAACCCACCCAAGTCGCTCTGGATTACGGTTTCTGTCACTGATATGATTCCGCTGGCAGATTCGGTGTCGTTTGTCAACTAATCGAACAGATGGGTCAAACCCATTGAGGCGGGGAACATATTCCCTGTTCAGGCAAAATCTCAATATACAGCAAGTTGCATTTTGATTTAGCAGATTTTAGATTTAGATCACTGGGATATTCAAGTCGCATGTGACCTAGAGTCTATTGATTTTTATAGGGGTTCCGTTTTATGAAAGAAAAGGAAAAAGTAAGAAAAATAAAAGTTATTTCGAGGAAAGGGTTCTAATTTTAATTTTGAGATTGTGTATTTATATATAGAATGGTTGTCTCTTTTGTAATGTTATTTTATTAGTGCAGTCCCCACATTACAGATTCATAAGATGTTTGCTTCATTTTTATTTTGTACTAATTTTTATATTTATTTCATTTTTTTAAATGTTTAGATTGACCAACGAAGGTCTTACATCTGTACTAAAACTATCTATAAATAATTTTCAATAAGTGAGAATAATTTTTTTATTGTATTGCCTTATAAACAAATTAATGGAGAAAAGTTTTATTTCGGGATTGGCACTGTTAAGCTCATTGAAATTCAGAGTTTTGTTATAAAATCTAAAAGAAAGTAATGTTTCATTGCGATTAATTAAAAACAAATGCTATTTGGCAGTTTTTTAAACAATGGTTATGAACAAATTCACAGTTTAAATATTTTTCAAGGAAGAGGCCTAATTTTTGTTACTTAATCAACTAAAAATATCTTTCCGATCACTATTTGCTACGGTGCTTTGCGAATTGGCAAGAATTATGATCATTAAAAAAAAAGAATTTGGCTATTTTTTAACGAATACGGTTAATTCTTGTTTACGAATCAGCTAGGAATTGCTTTGCGACGACTCTTCGCCGTGCTTATTTTCAAATTAAAAACAATTGTTAATTATTTAAACAATAATCATAAGTAAATTCAAAGTTCAACTATTTTTTAACGACTATGCTCAATTTTGTTTACGGAATCGACTAAGAATGCCTTTCCGCTGATTCTTTGCAATTATATTTTTGTTGCTTATTAAAAACTGCTTAATAATTAATAATTGTTGTCGATTTTCAAATTATTATAGCAAAGAGTAATTGGAAAGACATTATTAGGTGATTTCGTAAAAAATTCAGCCTATTCATAAAAAAATAGTCAAACTCTGAATTTGTTTATGAAAATTGTTGAAATAATTAATAATTTTAAAAATTTTGAAAGTATCGGAGCAAAGAGTCTTTAAAAACATATTCTTAGTGGATCTCGTGACAAAATTGAGCATATTTGTTGAAAAATAGCCAAACTCTGCTTTTCTTTATGAAAATTGTTTAAATGATTTATAATTATTTAAAATTTTTAAAGCGTCATACCAAAGATTAATCGCAAATATATTCTTACTTTATTACGCACAAAAATTGGGCGTATTACTTGAAAAATATCCAAACTGTAAATTTGTTTATGAGAATTGTTAAAGAATTTCCAAATAACATGGTCTCTATGGAATTAAACAAATTTTCTTCAATTATTTGGTTATGAGTTCATACATTTTTACATTTTCATCCTCCCGTGTAGAAATTTCCCCGGTTAGACCTAATACACCAAGGTTTCTGGTCGGATCCCGGCCGGGCTACCCCTGGCTGGGTTTCATGGACAGGAACTGGGCGGGAGCCAGTCGGGCTACATTTTTCTCGAATCACGTATTCCGAGGCTGACCGATTACTGGCCGGGCCAACCCTGATTATATCCCATGGTCGAGAGCCGGCTAAACACTGGTCAGGTTAATATTTTTGTAGAAATTACACATTTTTTAAGAGCCGTACTATTATCAAAGACGTAATTATGGATGCTAGATGAATTATTATTTGAAAATTATAATTAAAAGATCTATTAGATCAGTGAAACAAAAATGAGCTTTTTTAAATTCTTAAAGAAAAACGTTAAATTTTTTCGAATAATTTAATATTTTAAATTAAACTGTTATAGATTCTGCTATGTGCAACAACAGAAATGACACAATTTTTATAAACTTCTCTATATTCATACAATGTTTAGCCTGTACAATTTCAAATTTACCGCCATATAAAGAGCCTGCTGGGTCTGTCGTCTGCATAGACACTCAGTAATTTTCAGTTTCACACCTGGAATGACGATGCTCCTTGCACTCACGTCCCGTCGTCTCTTCGAAGTTCGCAAATAAAATCGAGACTCGTGGTTAAAGTCAACCCCATTTCAGTAATTAGTTTGAAACCCCCACTTAGTGCGCGAACAATTATTATTTTTAATTAAAATATAGTCTTGTGTATACAGTTTTTACGTTCTTCGTTCCTAACCTTAAATCACGACGTGACTTCCAAATTGCTATTAGATTCTATCATCAGGGAATAGAATTCTACTCCAATTTTCTTGTCAGAATTGGTTCACTTGATTTTACTTTTAAAGTTCACCGTAATCTTTACGATGAGCCTTAAAAGACAAAACGAGTTACCAATTTCTCCCCTGAAGCAACATTTCTTAGCCGCTTTTTGGCCGGATTACCCGGCCGGCATTGAAGCCGGGATCCGACCAGTTTACCGTGACGTTTTTAGCCGGATCCCGGCCGGATTCCCCGACCAGCGCCCGGCTTAAAGCGGGGCTATCCTGCTGGGACCAGTCCGGATCCGTGATTGGATTCCTACACGAGCTGATGAGAAGGTATTGGTTTTACGTGAAAAATGACTTTCGCGGATTCCATCAAATGTCGACGTTTTGAGACCCCCTGAGTCAAAAAATAGTTTTTACGTCGGTATCTGTCTGTCGTCGTTATCGTTGTTGTCGTTGTTGTCCTTGTAGTCTGTAAACACGGTAACATTGGAAGGAATTATTCCATTGAGTTACCCTTTGGCATACTTTATAAGGATATCCAAAGAAAGGACGAGTTCATTAGCCAGCTTTTTTTGAAGAGATTTTAAAAAGTTAGGGTATTTTGAAAATTTTTGAGACCACTTTTTTTAATATTTCACATTTGTTTTGACATTTATTTATAGTAGATCAAAATACGAACGAGTTATCCCCAATAGTTGTTTTGATAAAATAAAGATTACTAAAGTTATAGAATTTTCAAAATCCAAAAAATCAAGCGAAAATTAACATTTGAAGCCAAACAAAGCGTAACGTGGGAAAAGGTCAATAGAAAAAAACGTTACTTTTTCAAGTCCCTATAAGATTGCCTAAAGAACTTTTTAAATTTTGTTAACAAAAGAAATGAAAATTTAAATTTTTATCGCAAAAAAACTAATGCAAAAGCAATAACTTTATTTTGTGGAAAACAAAACAAGATACGAAAAGAGATAGATTGACAAAAACTACACCTAAAAAGGAATAGAAAATTTTTCAGGATTTAATTTTTTGTAGGATAAGTAGTTTTTGTCCTATTTTTAAAAAACAACATTGAAAATAAAAAAAATTATATTTGAGTACAACGATACAAGGTGCGTGAATAAGTGAGACAAGATTTATTCAATCAAAAACGATTTACAAATTTTTTACGAATACTTTTTTGATATGAAGCGTTAGTTTTTTTAATCGTAAAAAACAAGATTAGACAAAATAAAAACAAGGCAATAAGAATAAGGCTGTTTCAATTTCCATTCATATTATGAATTGTCATGATATAAATCTATTTAAATGATACATGTTTCAGCGCAGCTAAGAATAAAATGTAACCCAAAATAAGAAACAAATATTAAAGTAATCATGATAAAAACAATGTGTACTTTATTTTGCAAAATCTAAATACCCAATCCAAGGCAGAGTTAAATTAAAAATATATTATATTTGATATAAAATTGCTGAGCATAATGTAGAAAATTTGACATTTTGGGCAAAATCGAGTGCGAAGCACAAGATACGTGATGAGAACGTGTTCGCTAAAGCCGAAATAGCTTTAACAAAAGAGATTTCACAATCCCGAAATTACAGTTATCGATTCCTTAATCTTTAATTTTGAAAGGTCTCCGCACGAATGTGGGAGAAATGCAAATACCGAACACGAATATGCGAATGCACGAATCTGAGAAAAATACAAAGTCGTAGCGCGAGGTAAATACAAAATCAAACCCGAAGCGCGAGAACCAACAATCGCGCGCTAGGCGCGCTCAAACTTGCGAGCGAAGTTAGCCGCGCGCGATCAGAATGTGCCCGTGCGGCGAGTTGATTTTTTATATTATTCTCACCCGATGAAAATTATTTATAGGTAGTTTTAGCACAGACGTAAGACCTTTTTTGGTAAATTTTAATTATTAAAAAAAAAATACTTCTGAAAAGTGAAAAATATCAATTTTGTACTTGAATAAAAAATTTGCCAAATCTGTTTTCAAAAATCGAAACGCTTAAATCTTTTTAAAACTTAAAAATCCTTTACAACCAAAATTACTAATCGAATGAACAGTATAGAGTATATAGGTTAGAAATTGATTTTTCTACTGAAATTTTGTTTGAGCCAATGTCACATTGAAGCAAAACAATGAGAAAAAAAGGGAAAATATTGTGCTAATTTTATAAACACTATGCTTCCTCATATAGGTATCAAATAAATTGTCTTCCTCATATAGAGAGTTTTTCCAACAACAAAAGAAAAAATGGACAATTTCAATATTTCTGGATCTTATATTTCTGTCTTGCCGAAATTCAGAGAGACCAGCAAAAGTTTAAACAATTTTTTCCGCTACAACAAACAACTTTTTAACTTACGGTAGTATTACATTTGAAATAAAAAAATGTCCTTGAACAAGCAAAGTAAACATTATACGTATTTTGAAAAATTATAAATGGATATTCCTCGATCATAAGAGGTCATGCAAGGTTGTTGAGTAGG
Organism: Belonocnema kinseyi; assembly: GCF_010883055.1. Classification (NCBI taxonomy): domain Eukaryota; kingdom Metazoa; phylum Arthropoda; class Insecta; order Hymenoptera; family Cynipidae; genus Belonocnema; species Belonocnema kinseyi. The sequence goes on along the minus strand of NC_046663.1, from coordinate 93,081,467 downwards.
TCAATCGATGCATCTTAAAAGCGGAAACAAATACATCGTAGACAACTGTAATTTATTTTCAATATTACAAATATTTTCTGCATATAAACAAAACAAACAATATATTTTGAATAAAATAAAGAGGCATGGCTAGATCACTTGAGGTTTTATTCAATAGGTCAACCAATCCGGCTCGAAAGCGCTAATAAGTACATCATATACAGTTCTGCTGTGTAATCTCAATATGAAAAAAGTTTTCCTTATATAAACAAGGCAAACACTATGTATTCCGAAAAATTATAAAGAATTATTGATCATTAGAGGTCATGATAGGTTGCTTAATAGGTCAATCGATGCATCTAGACAACGCGAATAAATGCATGATATACAGCTCTGCTGTATTTCCTTTATATAACAAAGATAAAGAATTTATTTTAAAAAATCATAAAGACGTATTGTTAGATCATTGGAGGTCATGATAGCTTGCTCAATAGGTCAATCGATGAATCTAGACAAAGCGAATAAATACATTACAACCAATCCTGCTGTATTCTGAATATTAAAGAAGTTTCCTTCACATAAACAAGAAAAATATATAGTTTGAAAAATTATAAAGAGGTATTGCTAGATCATAAGATGGCAAAGAAGGTTCTTTGATCTTTTAACATTAAAAAAGTTTTCTCATACAAACAGTATAAACAATTTTTTTGGTACTTGATAAATCGGTACTAGTATAGGTCATGCAAGGTTCCACAATAGATCGAACGATGTGGCTCAAAGATGCGAACGAATAAAAGTATCATTTTTTTCGAATATAAAAAAAGGTTTTCTCATATAAACATGGTAACATTTTTTTCATAAATTTCTAGACGCAAAAAAACACTTTTAATTTTCCGATATACCTCAAAATCCTATCATACCTGCAAAGCAATTAGGACTATATAATTCGTCCATATTTCATAATAATTGTAAATATGTTTCAAAAATTGAATTTTCGAGTTCCTGTGGTCGAATTATTTAGCAATATGTCAGAAAAATAGATTTGAAAAAGAATCCGCACAGAATTTCAAAAAAAAGTGGACAGTTTTAATGCTATATGGCTCCAAGCGCTTAAAATCAGAGCAAAATATATATCCGCATGGCGATAAAAGCAAAAACGACGAAAAAACAGTATAATGCATTAAAAACTGGCAAACATCACGTCCGTCTCACAAATCGCACTTCTTACAACGGCTAGGCGCTAAGCGCTCAATATTTTTCATCAACTGTGACACTCACTGTTTCGTGGCACCGACATTGATAAAATGAGGTCCGTATCAAGTGCGGTAATGCCTATCATAAGAATCGCCCTCTTTTCGCAACCACCGAACGCTAAGCGCTCAATATTTTTGCTCAAATACAACATTCAAAATTTAAGGGCAGCAACGGTGCTTGAATAAGGTCAGTATCAAGAGCGGTAATGTCAATCATATGAATCGTCCTCTTCTCGCAAAGTGCGAACGCAAAGCACTCAATATTTAAAAATCTGCAATACTCACTTTTTTAAGGTAGAAAAGGTTATTAAATAAGGTCAGTATCAAGTCTGGTAATGCCAATCATAAGAATCACCCTATTTTCAGAAAGTCCAAACGCTAAGCGCATAATATTTTGGCTAAGCTACAATATTCACAATTAAAGGGCAGCAAAGGTGCTTGAATAAGGTAAGTATCAAGTGCGGTAATGTCAATCATACGAATCGCCCGCTTCTTGCGATGTTCGAACGCAAAGCGCTTAATATTTCAAAATAACTGCAGCACTCACTGTTTTGGGGCAAAAAAGGTCATTAAGTAAGTTCAGTATCAAGTTCGATTGTTTTAATCATATACACGGTGACCCAATTTAATCTATAATCCCAAATATCTTCTAAAATACTTTATCTACGAAAAAATGGTTCGGACAAACGTTGACCCGAACCGGGAGGGACATTTGACTGCAACATTAATTTCGACCTTGAGTTTAATTTTCAAGGTCAAATGGAGACCCTTTTCATAAATGAGAACCCCTATTTTTGACTTCGGATTTAAAAAGAGCGGGAAATTTCACGTTAAAAATAACCTGTCGAAAAATGGTTTTTGTGACCTCGGAAAGGTAAGCAATTAAGGTCAAATGTCTGAGAAACGACCAGATACCTTTTTTCTTAATTATCTTGGGTTTTCGGGGTAAACGAACGTTCAAGATGCTTCACAAAATTCAACAAGATGGTGCTTCGCCACATTTTGCACTCATCGTACATGAGTTTTTGAACTTAAATTTCAATGAGAGATGGATTGGATGAGGAGGTCCATTCGAATGGCCCCCCTGCTCACCAGAACTAACATTACCTGATTTCTTTTTATAGAGTTATATTAAAAATGTAGTTTTTACTCAGCCACCCACACCAAGGGAAGATCTGATGGAAAGGATTCGGGCAGCTTGCACAGCTGTCTCTCGAGAAACTTTGCTGAAAACTGTGGACGATTTTGAAAGTAGCCTACGTTTGTGTCTTCAAGCCAATGGAGGGTTCTTCGAACAGTTACGCCGTGACTGATTGTAACAGTGGTAGCAACGGTGAGAGGCAACGGGACTCACGTTAATCAAACACCCGAAACGTGAGAGGTAAGGGGAACTCACGTCAAGAAAGCACCCCAAAGGATACAGAACTTACTACGTCCATGCCGTTGTTTCTGGGTAACGCTAAAAGTAAGGTTTTTTTGTTACTAGTCACAGAGAAGTGACATTCTGAATAATATCACTTGTGTAACTACATAGTCACAGGCTTTACTTTTTATCCGAAATGATTGTTACTGTAAGGATGTGTTTAGGGGGTGTTGTGATAACAATCCACAGCCTGAACTCTAAGAGAAAAAATTCATCCTTGCACAGAGTTCAATCTAAGAAAAATCGTCTTGACCTTCAAGTGACCTTACAAATTAACCTGAAGGTCATGATGGCCAAGGTGATGTACACCTTAATATTTCATCGACTTTTCTGAAGCACCTTAAACGTTTGCTTATCCCGAAAAACCAAGACAATTCAGGAAAAGGATATCTGGTCGTTTCTCAGACATTTTACCTTCATTTTTCACCTTTCCAAGATCACAACTACCATTTTTCCATAGGTTTTTTTGACGTGAAATTTCCCACTCTTTTCAAATCCGTAGTCAAAAATAGGGATTATCATTCAAGAAAAGGGTCTACATTTGACCTTGAAAATTGAACTCAAGGTCAAAATTGATGGTAAAGTCAAATGTCCCCCTCGGTCCTGATCAGCCTTTGTCCGAACCATTTCTTCGTAGATACAGTATTTTAGAAAATATTTGGGATTATAGATTAAAATGGGTCACCATGTATATCGCCCACTTCACACAATGTTTGAACGCGAAGAGCTCAATAATTCGAATTAATTGCAACACTTACTGTTTCAAGGCAGCTACGGTGATAAAATAAGATCAAGATCAAGTAAAGCCGTTGCGATAAGTGGACGGTATGTATGATTGGCACGAAAGCATTTGATAATGATCTTATTTTAGAAGCGTTGCTTCCCTGAAACTGTGATTTGATTGGCATTACCGCACTTGATACTGATCTTATTAAAGTACCGCTTCTGCCCTTAAATTGTGAATGTTGTAGTTTAACCAAAATATTGAGCGCTTAGCGTTCGGTCGTTCCGAGAATCACGCTTTGAGAGACGGTAGTAATGTTTAATAGATTTGAATGCATGATATTGATTTTATCTTCGTTTTAGCTTTTAATGCTATACGGATATATCTTCTGCTTTGATTTTTAACGCTTGGCGCCATATGGCGTTAAAACTATCAATTTTTTTTTGAAATTTTGTAATGGATATTTCGTTGGTCCTTTAGTTAGTGACAAGCCTCCCTCTATGAGGAATAAAATGAAAGTTTCTTAAAAACAGGAAAAAAAAATTTTTTAAGGGGACAAGGAGAAAATAGGGTAGTGTAAAGTCTCAAATATAAAAGAAATTTAGAAACTTATTAAGTTATCATTTAACTGTAATGTACAATGCGTCTGAACTTTCCACGAGTCTGTGCAGGCGCAAAAACTGTATCAAACTGTATAATACAAAATCGTATTGTTTTTCGATCTCATATAAATAAATATTTAATATCACCCAGAAATATGCAATTTGCTTAAACAATGCTGCACGAAATTTGAAATCATATTTATGAAAATCAGAAGCCTCTGCTATGAAAAGACAACATACCTGCTATAATTTCAGTGCTATTCTGTATTCAGTGTGCTAATTTAATAATCATGGTTTCCTTCTTGAGTGACAGCATGCCATCCTATTAATTAATCATTATAAACCCGTCTGCATGAAAGTGAGTTTGCCTCGAGACTTATGATTTGCATAAATTTAATTTTATAATGGAGAGTCATGGAGCTAATGGTGATATTCTGTTGTCTTAAATGGTCAATTGAGTTTTTATCCCGAGCTGTGAAATTCATGACGTGAAAATTACAGGGCTGTCACACAGTTACTCAAGTCACTTTTTGGAGAAAAAAGTACCATGATCGTTTTTTGGGAAATTTACCCCCCCCCCATCTCCCCTATCCCCCCATATTTGATTTGTTTATGCCCCCCCCCCCCGAAAGTAATTTAGCCTTTACGTAAAACCCAATTTTTTGTACTAAATTATTGAACTTTTAAAACAAAAGGACAAATTCTTTATACAAAACAATTGAATTATCAAATAAAATAAAAAATGTTAATTTCATACCAAAAAAGACAAATTTCCAACAAGCGTTGAACTATCAACTAACCTAGATTCATTTTTTAACAAAAAATTATTTTTTTAACAATATAGTTCAATTTTAACAAAGAGTTTAATTTTTACTTAAAAGATAACCATTATCGGCTAAAAATGAATTAGATAAAATTTTTATTACTAAATAAATTTTTCAACTAAAGAAAAAGAAATATTTAACAAAACAGTTTAATTTCCAACCAAAGAGATAAACTTTTAACTAAACTTTTGAATCTTCAACCAAGAAATGCATTTTTAAGAAAGTAGTTCAACTTTATAACTTATTTTTTAAATTCTTAACCAAAAAGATGATTTTTAAACATAAAGATTAATGCTGTACCGAAAAAAACGACTTTTCAACCAAATTCAAGTATTCTTGACCAAAAAGATAAATTTTCAACTGAAAAAGATGAATTTTTAAACAAAAAGATTAATTCACAACCAAAAAAGACAAATTTTCAATCAGATTCAAGAATTTTCAACCATAAAGTTGAATTTTCAACTAACAAATGTAAATTCTTAAATGACAAAGGTTAATTTAATACCAAAAAGAAGAATTTTTATTAAAATTAAAGAATTCTTAACCACAATCATTTTATTTTTTTTATTTTTAGGAAAGACATTTTTTAAATTTTTAAGACAGCAGTTCAACTTTAAAACCGATTTATTAAATTTTAACCCAAAATAATTAAACGAAATAAAAGAATAATTACTACCAAAAAATATGAATTTTTAATCAAATTCAAAAATTCTCAACCAAAAACTTGAATATTCAACTAAAAAAGATAATTCTTAACAAAAAACTTGAATTTTCTACTAAAAACATCATGTTTTGAACAAAAATATTAGTTTTCGACCAAAATCATTCTTCATCGGGAAACGTAATAAAAAATATTATATACTTTTAGAAAGAAAATTTATGTACGATATACCTATTATATAGTAAGAAAATGCTACAGTATTAGAATTCACTCTCTTTCCCCCATTACCCTCTTTTTTCCTGTTTTAAAGATTTCCTGTAAGGGTAAGTAGGGAGACTAGAGGTGGGAAGTAGGCGTGGGAGTACAGGACGGAAAGCAAATCAAGGGAGGATAAGTGGGGCATATGATGTAAAGGGACATAAGGGGTCGGACATAAGGGAAGTATGGAGAGGACTGGGGAAGTAGAGGAAGTTGACGAGGGTAGGTAGAAGATAAGAAATCATGGGAATTAGGGAGGGGGAGGGGAAGTGCGGTAATAGTGCCAAGAGCGTGAAGCGGAAGTCAGGGGGAAGTATTGGAAGGAGAAGAAGTAGGTAGGTGGTTAGTTGAGAAAGGTGAGTGGGCAATAAGATCAAATAGAATTGGATAGGATAAAATTAAAGAGGATATCAGAGAGAGGGGGAGAGATAGAGTGAGAGGAGAATTAAACAACTTTATTAACGTCTTAATAGGCTACGAAACCCTTTTCTTTTGTAGGATCATAGTGCCTACTTTTACTAACTTTGTCCCCTATTTTCAAGAAGCTTCCAATTTTTCTTGTTTTCTTGCTTAAATGCGAACTAAATTAATAGAACAAAATAAGAAAATCTAATTATTTTTGGTTGAAAACTTTTTCGTTTAAAAATTTGTTGTGTGGAAATTCAACTATTTTGTCAATAAGTCATATTTTTGCTTCGAAAATTGAGCCTACGAAATGAAGAAAAAATTCAAAACTGCCTCTTATTAAATAATACTTTATCTATTCGAAACTCATCTACGACAAAAGTTTACTTCTGTTTTTTCTGTATTGAAGTGCTTTGGTAAAAAATAATCAAAATATAAATATGTCAATCAAGTGTAAAAATTTTATTTAATAGTTTGTAATCAAATAAATTATAATATTACTGATTATCACGGATTCTAATTGATTTTCTGTAGTTTTGTTGTTGTTGTACTTGACTAATTTGCATATGATCTTTTAAATTTTGCAATAAAATATGGTTAAAAATGAATCAAATATGTTCGAATTACGGACGTCAGAAATAGGCCTGTCGTGATTTGAGAGAACGCCGTTCACGCTAAAATAATATGAAAGAGTAGAATTATTATAGAATATTATTAAATTGTGAAATTATCATTATTATGCAATTTTACATATAATATTATATTATTATCCATAATCGTTTGACCTTTTTTACGCTTTTTTTAAAGCAGCCGAATAGA
>NC_046663.1:93070521-93074419 GCF_010883055.1 Belonocnema kinseyi | reverse complement strand
TAAGGATGGTAAAAGTTTTATTCAATTTCATGAATAGTAAATAATTTTAATTATAAGCTACATATTTTTAAATAATAGTTCTAAAATAAAGCAACCAATTTTAACGTATTTAGAATACGAAATGAGATCAGTAACGTCGGTGTCATGTAGAATAAAAAAAGAGCAACTATTTAAATAATAATGAATATATTTAACAAATTTTTGAACTGAAATAAATTTCAGAATTGAACAGTTTAATTTTAAATTCAAAAATCTCAAAATTGAATGATTTCATATTATTATATCGACCAAGAACAATTTATATGATTATTTATATTATTATTTATAATTAAAAGCATTCAAAATTGAATAATTTAAATTTGCAAACTTTTGAAGAAAAGTAAATTAAATAGTTCAAAGAAAAAGCTTCGGAAATTATAGAAATATATTTTTTTTATTGAATCAAATAAAAATGATTAAACATAAACACTGATTAGACAAATTCTTCTGAAATAAAAAAATAAAAAAATTCACCTTTATTTTCACCGTTCATAATGGAAAAATCTTCAATTATAAACCTTCAAAAATGAATTATTCTAAAAAAAGGTTCGAAATTAAAAGTTATTGTAAATGAGAAATATCAAAAATGAAAAATTGAATACTTCAGAGACTTCAAACTTTACCAAATCCGAACATCATCTGAATATAAAAATAAAACAATTCGCGAAGTAATGTGATATTAAAACTTTTTTTACGAAATTCAACTACTTAAATTTTAATCCCAAAATGTAAACAATGATACTTTTCGAATTTAAACCAATGCAATTTTAATCGCAAAAAGTAAACTTATGATAGGGAAAACCATTAAAAATTAAAGAAACTATTCAATTGCCCGATAGAATTTTTTTTCTTTTTTAAATGAGTTTATAATGTCTATCTTTTTGGAACCTTTTTCAAATATACAAACGTTAGTATATGAATTTCCTTGGGAGGCATTTAACTTAAAATGTTTGAATTACATATCCTTTAAACTGAAATATGTGCAACTATCAAGTCTTTTATTTTAATACTCTGCGATTTCGAAGAAATTAAAAGCCAAAAGATTTTGTGCATTTAAATTTGAAACCAAACTGTTTATAATATTTATATCTAAAATTATGAAATTTGAAACTGACCGAAATTAAACTGGTTGAATTTCGAAAAGTATAATTGATAATTTGAAAATTGTTAATTTCTAAATGATTATGTATGCTTAAAGTAATAGAAATTTTTGAGGGTTTAAGTACAAAAAGTTTTAAGATTCAAGTGTCAGTGGTATCAATTTTTTTGTTTTTAATATTTCCCATTTGAAATTGCTTTTTATTTTTAACGTTTTTTTTTTTATAATTCTTCAATTGTAAAGGCTCACAGTGGAAAATGTTCATATTATTTCTTCAACCTAAATAATTAAAATTGATCATTTTTCTTTTTTACGTTTCTCGAATTACAAAGCTTTTTTCTTGGGGTCCGCTGATTCCGGAGAACGCCGTAAGAACATACGGACCTTTCCGAAATGACGAATGATCGAGATCGCCGTCCGATAATTTCGTTGAGTCCGTAACTAGCCGTTGTGGCGTTTTCTCGAATTTTGCTGTGACGTATTCAGCCGTCAGTTGCGACTCTTTCCCAAATCACGACTCGCCAAATCTTGCAATTAACGGCGTTTTCCCAAAATTTAGTAATAATTTTTTTAAAAGTTATTAACAATTTGGAAAAATTATTTTAATAATCAAGTTTATCTTTTTTTCACGATTCCAACAATGTAAAAAACTCATTATCGATTTTTTGCAGTTAAGGGTGGTTTCTCAAATTACGGCAGTAATTTTATCTAATCTTGTCGATACAAGGCGATAAATTAAATGGATAATGAAATCTAAGTTTTTGAGTACATGAGTGATTCTGTTGACATTATAGGCCTCTTTTTTATCTCTTTCCTGCTAATTTCCACTTTTTTCAAGCACATTACTCGATGTCAGCCCTGTGAATTTATAAAATCCTGAGATACAAAAGCTGAAGTAAGGTTAATCCTTTAGGCAATCCTTGACTATGCTTCTCTTTGTTCTGAGCTGCCCACATTCTCTTGGATCGCGTGTCTTTAGACTTTAATAGTTGAAGCAATTTTCGTTCCAAGGAAAAAATTACAAGTAAGGCTTGTCACGGGATCTCCATCCTGCGTGTAACTATTAACACTGCCAAGGGCACCAACAACTTATTAAGATAATTGGATTACTGGTTTAGGAGTTCAATCAGAAAGGGTCTATATTTAAGACAACCTTTTTTTATCATTCATATCGGAAAAAGAATCTAATCTCTACGTGTGCGCAGAAAAATCTCAAGCTTTTTTTTAATAAAAATAATTGACAACTATACTGAAAATACAACCACATTCACATTTCTTTTCCTGTCTGCAGAGTTTTCATCCAATTTTAAGATCAAAGAAAGCTTGGGGTTTCGCTGTGAAAGCATTTAATTTAATTAAACATGTATAAATTCGTAAGAATCCTTTCAAAAAAACAAATGCTTTTGTCTTGCCAAAGATTTGGATTGGAATGAAATGTCTTTACTTCTGATGGATGGGTGATTCTAATAAAAGGAACCCATCTCAGTTCGACTTGGGTGACAACCAATTTTTAAAATTCCTAAATCCCTTTAATAAGAATGACCTAGATGCTTTCTTACAGTCTGCGAAATTCTCCCGACTATCTAATTCGTTTAAGAAGTACTCTTTCAGTTTCATTATAATTATTTTATTGATGATCAGATAGCATTTATTTCTTTTCGAATCACTTCTTTAAGCAATAAAAAAGCGGCTTTTCGTAAATATTGCAAATTAATACTTCTTACTTTTTAAGGTGAACAGAAAGTTTTTTTTTTTTTTTTTCGTGTTCAAGAAATTAATCTTACAATAGTAAGGAATTACGCCGTAGTTCAACTTGTAGGGCTTGTGCCCAATAGTAATCTCGTTTCTCCGCAATTTATTGAGTAAGAGCCGCAATCTGGAAGACCTGGGTTCGGATCTCAACGGAGCTAGAGAGCAATTTCTTTAAAACTTAGAGATAATAATAAATATTAAAAAATATTTCTTTTTACCAGTAAACAAAAAACACTTAGCATTAATGTACATAAAGATTATTAGATTATTAGTTGTTACGACTATAATGATTCAATAAGAATGAATGTTTGCTATCTACCTTAAACATTTTTGTATATTTATTCTTATGAATTTTGCAAACTCGACAGTTCCGTGTGTAAAACCTATGTCTCTTATAAGAAAAGAATTATTATATATGTATAATAATCTTTAATCATTCCATTTTTATTTTAAACAGCTTCACTCTTCGTGATATGGATATTCCTTTTTCCTAAATATATGAAAATTCGGTTTCTAAGAATCTAACTCATTTTTCTTTTTGAGATCCCTTTTGCATGATGCATATTCTAGACCGCTATCTCTATATCTCTTTTTGAATCAGGACTCATGATTTAAAAACTATTGTAGAAAAATTAATATGAAGTACAGGTCATTATTGTGTTTTCCTTTACTGAAGGGCATTGATTGTATTTTTGAATTTTATAAAATTATTGTCCTTTCACGTGGTTGAACTTATTTTCAGATTTTTCTTAGGACTATATTTTTATCGTAAGTTATATTTTAACTTCTAATTTCAGCTGACATTTTGAAAATTACTGAGATCCCTCTTCGACAATCATAATTTTACACATCTTCAGAATGTCAATTTTTCAAATTCTTTCTCAGTAAGATGTTGTAGGTTATATGATGACAATGAAGTAGTCAAGATATAAAAGATATTGGAAAACGATGTTATTTGCCTGTGTGTAATAATAATTAATAATTAAAACAATGAATGAGATGTTACAA
>NC_046663.1:93045581-93070421 GCF_010883055.1 Belonocnema kinseyi | reverse complement strand
TATAGTTTTCGAAACGTCGAATAATGTGAGTAAAGGATTCTTTTAACACCTTAATCCTATGGTCCGAAGTATGCCATTTTTAACATCACATTTATTGTTTTAATGACAATGTAATAGTACGAAAAAACAAAAAAATACTAATCCTACTTATAGAAAAGATTAAATGTAAAATTCTTTCATAGAGATTGTTCACTGGGCAGGTCCTAAATCGCATTCGAATTTTTTGTCGTTGAATTTCATCAGGTGAATTGAGTTGAAACTCAACATTTCTCTTCAAAGTTAACTATAGAATACAAGTTAATAAATACTTTTCACTAACACCTACATAAGTCTGTTTTATGCTGTACCCGTACCTGAAAAATTGCGATTTGCGAGTTTTTAGCACTAATTATAATTTTTTCAGTTTTTATTTATTCAGCTCATTTTCAGTTCTTCAATTAGAGTGAAGTAATAATTTATTCAAGTTCACAAAAATAATAGTTTAAACAATTTATTATTCGTTATGACTATCTTCTCCTATGTTAATGCTAGATAGTTGCCGCTTTTTCTAAAATTTTCCATTTTTTTTTAACTTTTAACTTAGCGTGAAACAATAATTAATTCGAGTTAACAAATTATTTAAACAATTTATAATTGTGTATAACTATCTTCTTATGTAATAAAGCTACAGTGGTGCGCCAAAATTTTTGGGCCAAACACATTTTTCACAATCTATAGTAAATAAAAGCAGCCAAGAAAGATGTTTTTTAATTACGTCGTTAAAAAATAATGGGCCGCACTTATTTTATAGCTTCATAAAATAGTGAATTTTTATAGAATCAAGAAAATAGTTAACTTTTATAAAATCAAAAAAGAACTCATTATATTTCGTCTCTCAATAACTAATACTTGCTAAAAAAAAGTCGTACCCCCCCTAAATGTACATCCTGAAGGGCATGTGATACTTAGAAAATTGTCGATTTTACCAGTTTTAGGTTCCTCCGGCTTTTTTTCTAGAATAATAAATATTTTGTCTTAAAAATTTGGGAAATGATAGTGAAAATGCTAACGGACGTCCCCACACACTTTTTTGTGGGTTAATTCAAAAAAGTTTTAATTTATCAAAATGTGATTAATTTGCATAGCGCGTAGGAAATAGTATCGATTTGTTCAGTGTTAGATTCCCCCGGCTTTTTTCCTAGGATAAGAAATATTTTTCCTTCAAAGTCTGGGAAATGATAGCGAACATGCTAACGGACGTCGCCACACACTTTTTTTGTGTTTTTTTTATCAAAAAATGTTTGATATTGCTAACAACGTGCGTGTATATTTCGAGGTTATGTATGTTACAATTCACCCGAGCGTTACTTCCAAACTACACAATATTTTTGACCGAAAACTTTGGACTTACAAATAAACATAGTAACTAATCTCTCGGAGCTAACCTTATTTGCAGGCAATCAAAAAAGTTTATTTCATAAATAATTTCCAGATTATCGAAAATGTTTTAAAAAATGTTAAATAAAAATTCAGTTTTAGTATCTCCCTTATTCTATTTTCGGAAAGTGTGAAACTTATATCCTCCCCACAAAAAAAATCATACAGCCTCTGCTGAATGCATGAAAGTTCCCAAGGTGACAACTTCGATGTGTCAGATCATGGGTACCATTTTCTTCCCACATGATATGCAATCCACCAAGAGGCAAATATATGCAGTTGACACGTAATACATATCAGCATACGATTCTTCTTTGTTCGACCAAACTACTGCCTATCTCCTCTTTTTACATCCCGTATCAAATCGCAGTACATAATTTGCCTACGTAGGGAGAGTGCGAAAAGGCTGCATTCTCTTATAATCCAGAATTCAAAATGGTCAGCAGCATTGTCACTGTGAACTATTCATAAGGATTTTAGAACTCTTTTAAAACATTTCAATTTATCAAATGTTCTTTATTTCTCAAAATAAACATTTTCCCATAGGGACCGTACTTAAATTACATAAAGTACGTAAATTTAATATGAACTTAACTTTACGCGCAAAAGAAAAATGTCAAGTCAAAGCCAAATCCACTCAACAACCATTTTGAAAAAAGTCAGGGAATTTCATTGCTCAGTGAAAAATTAGGGAATTCTTTAATGGAGTTATGCGGTATAACCATGATATAATACTCTTGTTAATAATTTACTTGAATATTTCTTCTTTTTCTTAGCTGCTTCCTCTTGGAGATTATCATTTTAGTTATAAATTTTATTACTTGTTTAAAAATTCAACAATTTTGATAAAAAGTAATCTTTTTTTATTGTTGAAAATTCGTCTTTTTGGGTTGAAAGTTCGACTATTTTCGTAAAAAAATTACATTTTGATTAAAATTCATATACTTGTGTTGAACAGTCAACTGAAATCTTTTTCGGATGAACAATTAAGTTTTTTTTCAATTTTTCTTTTTAATAAGAAATCTCATATATTTTACTAGAAATTCCATCTTTCTTGTATGAGTATATGCAACTCTTGATTTTTAAATTCAACAATTTTGTTGAAAATTCATTACTTTAGGTTGAAAATTCAAATATTTTGATGAAAATTGGTATTTTTAAATAAAAATCGATCTATTTTAGTAGAAATTTGCATCTTTCTTGGATAAAAATGTAACTTTTTGGTTGAAAATTCAACAATTTTGTTAAAAACTCATAATTCATGGTTGAGCATTTAATTCCTTTGTTGAAAATTCAACTATTTCGTAGAGAATATACTTGTTGTTTAAAACATATTTTGGTTTTGAAAAGTCAAACTAAAATCTTTTTTGAATGAAAATTGAAATACTTTTATGGAAATTGATCTTTTTAATTAAAAAATTAATCTGTTTTAGTAGAAATTTGATATAAAAATGCAACTGTTTAGTTGAAAATTAATCTTCTTTTCTTGAGTATTCGACTATTTTGTTTAAAAACTTCTGTTAAACCATTTTTTTAAGAAATTAATTTTTCGTTAAAGATTTATATTTTAAATTGAAAATTCCTTTGTTCGCTAGAAAGTGTAACTATTTTCTTTAAATTCAGCTTCCTTGGTATAAAATTAACTTTCTTGTTAAGAAATTCATCATTTTCGGTTCAAAAGTGAAATTTTTTTTAAACATTCGACTTTCTGTTAGAAAACCCAATTTTTTTGTTAAAAATTCATGTTTCTTGGTTGAAAGTTCCACTATTTTGTTAAAAATGCAATATATTTCAACTTGAAATTTTAGAAATGCGGTATTTACGTTCATCTTATGTAAAAAAATAATAACTACCGGGAAAAATTGTCATTTTTATCCTTGAAAACTGGAAAATAACCCAGTTTTTAAAACCATTTTAGTAGCCCGTCTGTAAAAGGTATCTTAAAAATAATGTCGCTTCAAAAATACTTTTAATTAAATATAAACATTTTCGAAATTTTTAATTTAATAATTTTGACTAAACATTTGGTATGAGCGCTTCAGAAAACTTCATGATGGCTTTTATGATGACTACGAGTTTTTCTATAAAATTATCCGACGTTTCGAGTCCGCCATTTGGAATTTTGTATTTTTTATATGACACTCGTCGCAAAAGTCCAGGTAAGCATGTTACAGAAATATTTCATCAAATTTTTTTTCTTCATTTTAAAAAAGCCCTCCGCTGATCATTTTAATTTTGAATGTAAATTCTGCGTTTTTCCCCGTTTCTGGGGAGTTCAGTAACCCAAAATGCATTTTTTTTAAATAGTTGAATTTTCGAACAAAAAAGATAACTATAGTTGAATTATGGATGAAATAATTAAATTTTTACAAAACAATCGAATTTTTAACTATATAATTGAATTTTTAAGCCAAAAAAATTATTTTTCTAAAGAACAGTTGAATTTTCAACAATACCATTTATTAAAAACGAAGAAAAACGGATTATCAACCTAAAAATATGATTTTCGTACCATAAGATGAATTTTCAATTGAAAATGATACATTTTCAATCAAAAATATGACTAATCAAATATTTAAATTTTCAACCAAATTATTGAATAAGACGAATTTTCCAATACAATTTTTTTACAAAACAGTTGATTTAATAATAAAACAAAAAGTAAAAATTAGTATTCAACCAAAACAGTTGCATTTATAACCAAAAAGGATGAGTTTTTAATTAAGAAGTTTAATTTTGTACCAAAAATGTGTATATTTTGTTGTTAAAAACTAATTTTCTTTACTTAAAATTGACACATTTGTTTGGAAATTAACTTTTTGTTAAGATTTCATATTATTGGGTTGAAAATTCTACTTATACTTCAACTATCAGTTGGACTATCACAATAATTCAACTGAAATCAGATATTTATCTTATTATTCATCTAGGGCGCGCGCCTGTTGAATATCGCACTTCACGCCTTATAATATATTTATCTAACGCTTCGCGCTCGACAATGTATTTACCTCACGCCACGCACTCGGTCACTGCCCTTCACCCATATGATTTTAAAAATTAAAAGTCGCACCATCGACAACTGAAATTTAGTGATTCTGAATTCTCTTTTATTAAAGTTCATTTGACTTTAACGAACACATTCTCAACACGTGTATCGTGCTTCACATTAGATTTTGTCCAGAGAGAAAAGTTTTCTGCATTAATTGCACCACTATTATATCAAAGGGTTATTATATTTATTCTATTAAAAAATATTTGATAATAAATTTGTAGTTCTATCTTGGATGAACAACTTTTATTCTTATATATTTTTTTACAGCTTGTGCCGTTTGCCCTAATTCGAGATCAAAATTTATACAAAAGAATTATGCGTAAAGGAAATTAGTGTTGCTTGACATGGAAAAACTTGAAAAGAAATCGATACCTGCATATTAAAAAAACCTCTCTTGGAGTGACCGTTTAAAACAGCCGATATTTTTAGTAATTATTGCTCTCCGATTTAATATATTATTTCAAGATATTTTGAATTTACAGATTTCAAGGAATTTAGGGATTTCAAATAATTCATGGAAATCAGGGAATTTAAGAAATTCACGGAATGCAAACATTGATCATGTAAATGTAAATAACATGTAAATTGATCGAATTCATTGTATTTCGCAAATTGCTTGAATTTATTGAATTCCTGGAATACCGTAAATCGGTGAATTCCTTGTATTCGGCGAATTCTTTAAATTAAGTAAATTCCTTGTATTCTGTGAAATCCGTGAATTCCATGAATGTCTTGAGTTCCGTGAATTCCTTGTATTCTGTGAATTGCTTGAATTCCGTGAATTCTTTCAGTTCTTCAAATTCGAAGAATTCCTTGAACTTCCTAAATTCCATGAACTGCTTCAATTCCTTGAATTTCTCGATTGTCTTAAATTCTTTGGAATTCAAGCTAAATACTATTTTAGTCGATTTTTTTTAAATTTTTGGCCGTGATATCATAATTATTACATATATTTTTACAAAAACATTTTACACTGTAATAAATATAGATGTGCTTTGCTTTAATTAAAGATTTGCCAGAGGTCAGGTAATTCCAAAAAGTCAGAGAATGTCAGGGAAAACCTGACAGAGTTCGGGAATTTTCGATAAATTAAATTGAAAGTTAATTTGATTATTATTTTGGTTCAAAATTAATTTGTTTTGATTGAGTATTCGAAGTTTTTTGTTGAAAATTAATCTTTTATGGTTGCATATCACTATTTTTGGTATAAAATTGAAATCATTTTTGGTTGAAATATTAAATATCATTTTTTTTAGAATTAAATTTTTTTAATTGAACTGAGTAGTTGAAAATGGGACCACTTTGTTCAAAATCCATTTATTTCGTTGACAACTCATTCTTGTTGAAAAACCTTTTTTTCAAAATTTAATTATTTTTTCGAGAATTATGTTTTCTAATAGAAGATGAATTATTTTAACTGAAAATTGAACTCGTACATTTTTGTTTCATGTACGTTGTTGAAAATTATATTGATAGAAAATTCATCTCATTGGTTGAAAATTGATCTTTTTGGCTTAAAATTATTTTTTCCTTATTTAGAATTAATTTTTTAAGGCGAAAATGAAACTGCGCCATTTGTTGTCGAAAATTGATCAATTTTGTCAAAAATCTAATCTTCTTCGTTAAAAATTATACTAGTCCGTTTAAAATTGACTTTCATTTCATTGAAAATTATTTTTTACGACAAATTTAACTACTTTGTTCTTATTTGAAAAAATATGTTTTAGGTGGAAATTCAACTATTTGTTGATAATCAGTCTTCTTTGGTAGAAGAGTACCCTCATTAGTTGAAACTTCATCTTTTGGGTCAAAAATTCATTTTCTCAATTAAAAACTTCACTAATTTTTTGAAAATTCACTTCTTTTTTTGGTTGAAACTTTATTTTACTAACTAAAAATTTAACTATTTTATTTTTGGTTGAAAAATGATCTTTATTGTTGAAATCTCGTGCCTTTTGTTTAAAACTTATTTTTTTTTAGTTAAAAATTCATCATATCAGATAATAATTCATATTAACTATTTAACTTTTGTGGAAAATTTACCTTTTTGATAGAAATTTAATCTTTTTCGATCAAAAACTACCTTATTTATAGACAATTTAACTATGTATTCTATTTTCTGCTAAGAATTAATTTCTGTGGTTGGAAAAAACTATTTAGTTGAAAATTCGTTTTATTTTAGTTAAAAATTAATTTTTTTAAACTCCAGATGTAACTATTGCATTTTTCCTTGAAATTATATATTTTGAGTTGAAAATTAATTAATTTTGCCAAAAATTAATCTTTTTTAACATTAATATTAATAATCTTCTGGGTGTATGGTTTGTTTCATGCATAGAAGAATGTTTAATGTTAATCATATGTTTTTCATTACTTTTTCTTCTTATATCTTTTACATTTAGCGACCTTTATAATTTTAAGCGATTCATTTTCCAGCGAAATTTAAATAATTTAATTATTATTCATAAAAACAGAAAATACCATATCTTAAATCCTAATTCAAAATGCTTAAAAATGCTCATTAAATTCTCAAAATACATAAAGTTTGAGCATATTCTCATGCTTGCCCGTGCAGAAATTACCCAACTTATTCCCGAGTTCCGATCTGAGCCTGATCGGATTTTCCACATGTAGCTCCAAGGGGCAGATGATGTGGCTCGCGTCAGAACCACGTCGGGTTGGGTTAGGTTAAACAAGATTATATAAAGTTTTCTGTTATCGTCGTGATATTGTTTTTTGGTCATAGAACCTGAAATGCCAAAAGCAAATAGTAGACTTCGAGTTCGGAATCACAGAATTGTTGGTGAGATTTCTTATATCCGCAATAAAGGCGAAGGTAAGCTTTAATTCACTAGAATCAACAACACAATAAATTTTTAACTTCTGCAGATTTCCAGCAATGTTTTCGAGAAAAAGCGTCGTCATTTCAAGCGCATTTACTATTTATGTGAATAAAAAAATGTTTTCCAGCTTTTTAGAATTTTATATTTTGTTGCTGATATTGTGAAAATAGAGATTACCTTATACCAAATGTATGAATTTTTGGATTAGGAACATTATAGATTAAATGCCCATGCGCATTAATAAACAAAAATCATTCCAAAAGAATATTAAGAAGATTCAAAAATATTTATAATTAAAATTCATGTGTGTGTGTGTGTGTTTGTGTAATAGCTCTAAATTTAAACATTGTTTGTCAAAGCATAATAGTTTTCTTCAAAATGCAAACTCTTATCGATAAATTGAATTAATACAAACAGATAATGTAATGTAGAATATTGAAAATAAGATATAATGTATAATGATATATAATGTAGAATATTGAAAAATTAAAGTTTTATAAAATATGAAGTTGAAAACATGTTAATATAAAAACTTTTCAAATTTTACTAATTATAGAAATAAAAAATTAAAGGGGCCATATCTGGTCCCCATTTTGGATGTCCGGTCAGACAGGGCGTTTCATTTACGGTCTGGCGCTAGACAGATTACCCTATCGGGCCCACATTGTTCCCGATCGGGGCCCGACCGGCGCCGCACCAAAATTTCTGCACGGGTGTTAGAACTCCTAGTGCATATAAACTTAGCTCACATAGTCTTACTGTAATTAATATTGTTCAGACAAGTATATACTGCAAATTTATATTAAAATTAATGAATCAACAAAACGACTTAAAATTACAGATATAACCTGTCTAGTCAAGAGGGCGTCATTTGACGTATACAACTGATCATTCAATTGAAACCTGGATTAATTATTAATTGACGCAACTGCTGCGGTCCTGATGTACCTTTTTAGAAACTAGTTTTCGAGAAAGATCGCAGCATCTTGTAACTATTTTATTGCAAAAATAATTCGCTCATCAACCGAGCTTTTAACTTTTGCTCGCGATTTCAACACTTTCTTCAGCTTGTTCTTCTCGTGCAAATTTTGAATCCTTTTCACGTTGGAGACCATTCAATATCGAAAAAAGTAGGTTTATTTTCTCGTTATAATTCACCACAACCTTTCGCAGTTCTTTGCCGCCCATGACCGCAACCACAATGCCATGTCCGCTAACTGCGCGTTTCTTTCAGTCGCGATATCTTATGTTTCTGTTACCATTTAGAAATTTTAGGAAACTATTGATAATTTTCCGATACCGTTTCTGATACTGTTTCTAATTTTGTAAATTTTAGTTACTTTAGTATCATAAATGTGTTAATAATAAAAGAAATTTAATTTGTGTGCAAATGACACAAGCTAAGAGAAATAATGATAAAAAATGTATTCAAATAAAAAAAAAGATCTACCAATTTTTTATGAATATTTTTCTGGTGGGATGTGTAGTTTTTGTTTCAGTTGTAAAATATAACCTTAAAAATAAAAAAATTAATTTTTTAAAAAAAGATGCAAGGTATGAAAAAAAATAGACAAACGTTGTTCATCCAAAATGTATTTACACATTTATTGTTATATAATTGTTGTTAGACAGAACAAATAGATTTTCTTTTAATCGTAAAAAATAAGATAAAAATAAAAAAATTAAAAAGTTATACAAACAACGCAATAAGAATAAGTATGTTTCAATTTCAATGCATATTATTAATTGTAATTATATAAATTAATTGAGATGATACATGTTTCAGCGCAGCTAAGAATAAAATTTAAGGCATAATAAAATACAAATATTAAAGTAATTATGATAAATACAATTTGTACTTTATTTTGCAATATCTGAATGAGCGATCCCAGACAAAAGTACATAAAAATGTATTATGTGTTCGCTAAAGGCGAAAGAGCTATAATAAAAAAGACTTCACCATCACAAAATTACAGTTGTCGATACTTTCACTCTTAATTTCAACAGGTTTGCACACAAATGTGAGATAAATACAAAAACCGATCGCGCAGCGTGAGAACTATAGGCGCGCTCAAACTTGTGGACCGCGCGCTAAGCGTGCGATGAGAATATGCCCGCGCGGTTGGCAGATTTTTTTCAAATTCGTTTTCAAGATTATAAAAATAAAATTTTTCTAGGATTTTTGAGAAAGGCCAATTTTTTTAAGATTAGGACTTGTAAAAGTTTGGAAGAAATTTGAAAATATTTGATAAAATATCGGATATAGTTCAAATTAAAAATATTCTTCATATGCCAAATGTTTGAGAGACAGCACGTCCATACTTATAGATTGAAGAAAAATCAAGAAAGAAATTATTTCTTTGAGTTGAGGCATGACTTTTTTTGTCTCTTGACAATACTTATTCAACTAAAGTAAAGAAAGCCTTGGTCAAATTATTAGAGAAAAAAATCCAAAGAAACGCATTTCGGTTTTTACCTAGAATTTCATTTTACATAATTTCGCAAATTTCTCTGCAATTCTGCTAAATTTTCTTCCTACAGTGACAAAGGAAACTGACCATGTAATTTGCATATTTCCTTAGATCATATATATGTACATACACAGAGTACATACGATCCACAATGCACAAGTTTACTTTCCTTTGTGTAGTTTCTGGCTGGAATCCAAAATGTGTGTACTGAAGTTGATAATGGAGCTATAATAAAGATAACACATTCGCTCATTTGAACACACATCTCTGCTACAAAGCAAGCTAATTAAGCAATTCTGCACAAATTGTTGCATAATCAGCTTTTGCGATGTGCGTTTTATATTCATAAATTATCGATCGCTTCTTCTTGATCTTTTATTTGATATAAAAAGAATAAAAAAATTTTCGAGGGCGGATCCACAAAATTTTTTGGAGTGTCGAATGTAAATGTTTCTTAAACGAATTTATGCAAAAAAAAGAGGATCCCTCCCGTGTAGAAATTATGTCCGGGTTCGGGCCGGATTCCGGCAGGGTTACCTTACTTGTATCCGGAATCTGGGCAGGCTGCCCGGTCGGATTCTGGTTGGTTTCGTCACGCTGCGCTGGTTGGATCCCGGCCGGGTGTACCCATTCGGCTCCCGGCCGGGTTACCCGATCGGATCCCGGATACAAATAGGGTAACCCGGTCGGAATCCGACCGGTTTTTGACTGGGCTCCTCGGTCGCATTTTACTGGAGCTTTTTTATTACAGCGAACATATTCTACCAACTGATAGAGATAAGAATCTTTGTCAGCACTTATTTGCACCTGTAAAAAGATGTTGGAATTCCAATTTTAGAACCGCATTCATAATAATAAATATATTAACTACAAACATTGATTCGATGTAAGTACTAAAATATAGGTTATGATTCTTAAGTTTCTGTAAGAATTTGCATTGTAAGAAATTAAAGTTAAATTGAATAACAAATTTACCTTGAGCGTAACTTAGTTTGCATAGGTTTTTTTTACAAGAGTCAAAATAAATTTCAGGGGTTTCACGTGACATCCTAACCTATGAAACCGGTTAAGAAAATTGTTTTAACATTAACGTTGAAGAATATTAATAATGCTTACTTATTAACAAAATAATTCACTTACATTTAAAAATATCCGCTTGCTGCAGAAAATTGGAAACGATTTTGTGAAATTTAACAAATTTCCTAATGAATAACCTGGCATCCACCGACGTTTTACTCCGTTTTTAGCAATAAAGACTCCGGAAGTCGACGAATCGTTATTACGTGCAAGCATGATAACGTAATTCCAAACCTCGTTCGGAAAAAGTGATTTCTCTTCTTATTACGTTTTTCGATTATTCAAGATAATATATAAATACATTAAAAATAAGCAAAAATCGCATCACAAAAAAATAAGTATAATTTCACTGGGAAACTATGTTTGAAAATAAAAAAGAAGTTGGTCAACGATTTCGCAGTCACGGCAAGTCTGGGAACCGCAGAATCAAAAGTGGGAAACCATATAATTAAAATTAGTTTAATTTTGCTTTCATAATTGATAAAAAAATCCTAAAACACAAAAAATTGGTCTTTCGCCTGTCAGATATTTACAAACGACCCACTTACGGCGGTTTTTTGTGGATATTTCTTAAGATGTTTTTAAGGTTATGATACTTCTATTGTGCACCATTTTTGACCCAACTGGGTCCCGGTGGGAATTCGGTCAGATCCCGGCCGGGCAATTAACAAAATATTATCCCGGTTTCACCTGGTCAGATTCTGGCCAGAAACCTTCTTCTGGTCGGGTCAAACCGGACAATTTCTACACGGGCTTAATTACTTTAAAGAACTTCTTAAATTGAATATAATAAGGAGATAAGTTCCACTTTATTGGTATTTTTTAATTAGAGTGTTCATATTCATAAAATACATTTTTTGTTACAAATTCATCTTCTTAGGTTGAAAATTTAACAAGTTGGTTGTAAAATAATTTTATTTTAATCTTTTTTTTGTCTACTGGTCCAAAATCAATATTTTTTTATTCTTGATTTTTATATCTTAGTGGTAAAAAAATTGCTCTCTAGCTCTGCTGGAATCCGAACCCAGGTCTTACAGATTGCCGGTCTGATATTTTTACCCACTAAGCTACGAAGAGACGATTTTTTTCGGTTTGAAAATGTAACCAAAATTTGCATTTCTAAATTTTAAATTATTTTTTATTGCACCGCCACTATAAGTATGATTTTAGGTACTGCGAGGGATACCTAAAAGAGCACTTTTCATCATAGGCCGTAAAATTTTTACTTAGGTTATTTAGAGTATTTAGGGTACTTAGGGCACTTAGGGTATTTTAGTACCGACTTGTTACCCAATGTGTATTACCGGACTCGGTCTCTGGACCCTCTCGGGTTTTTAGATTAGGCCTCTATGCAACCTAACAGCACTTATGATTGACTGGTGTGATAAAAAATAGTGTGTTACACTCGGCCCGTAAGTAGCACTTTGCCTCGTGTAAATTGCAACACTCGTCTCGTCTCGGTTACGTCTAAAAATTCAACTATTTTCACTGTAAATGAAATTTTTTGTAAATATCCACTGCGTTTTTTGTAATTTTACCGAAAACTGTAAAATAACTGCGTTCAAAATAATGAACATCCAACTTTGCAAGCAAAAACATCACATTAAATGTAGTGCTTTTACCAAATTTTGGTCAAGTACCTTTCTGAAAGTAGGAAATAATTGATTAAAATTATTTTCTATTTTCAGAGACGTGAATTCCCAAAATTTGGTATAACCACTATATTGAAAGCGGTGTTTTTTACTTTCCTAGTTGGAAGTTCACTGTTTTGAACGCAGTTATATTACAGGTTTTGGTTCAATTACAAAAACGCAGTGGATATTTACAAAAAAATTATTACTATTTGGTTGAAAATTAACTTTTCTTGCATATGCTCGGGCTGAAAATTCAACTGTTTTGTAAAAGATCGTTAAAAACGAATTTTTTAACTTCAATTTGAACTTTTTGATTTTAAATATCTTTTTTGCTGAAATTTCATATTTGCGGGTTGAAGATTTAACTGTTTTGTGGAAATTTTATTCTTTTGATTTGAGAATTTATCTATTCGGTAGAAAATTCAACTGCTTGGTAAAAAATGTGGGTTTCTAAATTTAAAATAATTTTATTTTTGGTTAAAAAGTTATCTTTCTGATACTAAAAATCTACCTGTTTGGTTAAAAATTAATCTTTAAAATTAATAATGAATAATTAATCTTAAAATTCAAGTTTTTTTTTAATTTACGCAGTTTGTTGAAAAATCTTATTTTTTGGTAGAAAATCAAATTTTTTGTTGAAAACTAATGTTTTGCAGTTGAAAATTCAATTACTTTGCCAAAAACTTTTTTTAAAGATTTATGATTTTAGCACAAAATTGATCTCTCGTTTAAAATTAAACTATTTTGTTAAAACTTCCTATTTTTGTAGCAAAAATTTATTTTTGCAGGGTTAACATTTTTTTTTGTTGAAAATACAACTATTTGGTTAAAAATGTGTTATTTTTATAAATGCATGAATTATCTTCAAAATTCATCCTTTTAGTTCAAAAAGCCAACTGTATGGCTGGAAATTCAATTTCTTGTTGTTGAAATATCAACTATTGTAATTATTATTGAACATTCATATTTTTAGATTTAAAATTCAACTCGATGGTTGCAATTTAAGCTACATTCTTAACAATTTATTTTGTTAGTTGAAGATTCCTAATTTTAGTAGAAAATCCATCTTTTTGGTTGAAAATTGAACTGCTTTGTTGAAACTTACCTTTTTGGGGGAAAATTATTTTTTTGCTAACTGAAATTTGACTATTTGGTTGAGAAACAAATCTTTTGTTGAAATTTTATATTTTCAGATTGAAAATTCAACTATTTGGTAGAAAATTTAATTGGTTTGTAAAATATTCGTTCAATTTATAGACAATGATTTTTCTATACAAAAATTTAATTAACCCATTTTTTATTCAAAATTGATTTAATTTGGTTTAAAAATTCAACTGTTCCATTGAACATTTATGTAGTTCGTTAAAAATTCTTATATTTTAGAAGAAAATTATTATTTTTCTTCGTTGAAAATTCAGCTATTTGGTTGAAAATTTAACTAGTTTATTAAAACTTTTATTTTTTGGGGTCAAAATTATTTTTTTTTTACTGAAAACTTAACTATTTGGTTGAAAATCAACTTTTTTGTTGAAATTTCATATTTTCGGATTAAAAATTCAACTATTTTGTATATATAAAATTCGTCATTTTTTCTTAGAAATTCAACAGGTTTGTAGAAAATTCAACTGCTTTGCAGAAGGTTCGTTAACTTTTTGATTGGAAATTAATTTTTTAAATAAAATTTCATTTTTTGTTCAAAACTGTACTTTTTAATTTATAAATTTAACTGTTTGGTAAACAATGTATGTAGTTGGTTCAACATCCGTCTTTTTTGGCAATTACGAATTCAACTGTTTGGTTAGAAATATATGTAGTCTATTAAAAATTCGCATTTTTTGTGCTACTTTTTTCTTAAAAGGTATGTATTTTGTTGAAAATTTGACTTTTTCAGTAAAAAATTAATGTTCTTGGTTGAAAATTTATTAACTTATTGGTTATTCAACTGTTCTGTAGAAAACTCGCCTCTTTAGTTTAAATATTATATTTGGTTAAAAATGTATGTATTTTGTTGATCATTGATTTTTTATAGTAAAAAATTAATCTTCTTGGTTTCACAAATACATATTATAATTTTTTTCTGTAAATTTTGTTGGTATATTTTTAAATGAAGCCCCTTTAAAATCTGAAATCTGGTTTATATATATACTCAGCTCATAGGCTTCCTCTTATACATGACATCAATGGGACTACAATAGCTTAGAAGACAGATAATTTATTGGACCTAACTACTTTATTATAGGATTTATACACTTTTTTCTACAAATCCTGGCATTCATTGTGCTCCGCAATAAATTAATCGCAACAGCAATACTCTTATAGTATTGCAGTTGTGGTCCAAACCTTCATTTTTATTTTCTCATAAATCTGCAGCCTCCCCGCTCCTTCCATGTCACATTTTCAAAGAAGAAAGATGATTTTTGAACTAAATAGTTGAATTTTCAACAATAATAAAGATTAATTTTAGACCAGACAGTTGCATTTTTAACCAAATAATCATCAAGCCAAAAAGACCAAATTTTTCGACAACTGTTGATTTTTAAAGAAATCAATAGAAACTTCTCCTATTTTTATCGTTTCTCCAGAAAAATTATTTGACCAGTAATCGGCAATATCTAACATCAGAAATTAATTTTTTAACCAAGTAGTTGAATTTAAAAAAACTAATAAATAAATTCTCAATTCAAAATTCCTGGGTGGAAATTTAAGTCGGGGGCTGGCCAGTCTGCGGCTGGAGAGCCCGGCTTTAAGTCGGGAGCTGGCCGGGGTTTCTGATCGGAATCCAACCAGCATCGTCACGCAAGATTTAAAAAATTCGTGTTTTAATTGTATGAAGAGCATCTGTCACTGAGTTAAGGGATCAATTTGATTCTTTTTTACTGTAGAATTGGAGCGTATTATTATATAAAATTTCACACGTCCAAGACACAGGCAACATTAACTATTGTCACGTAGTCTTTGAGAGACAAAAAAATTTTTTTAAATAAATATTAAATGATTGCAAGTATTTTGACTTTAAATATTAATAGTCCTGTTTAGAGTAAATACATATATCAAATTTTTAAACATCACATTACAAATAAAATTTATGACGCTACGGGGCGAACCTACTAATATCTATACCTAAATCTAACGCCTAACAGTCGGGAGTGTTAACCACTGCGCTAAACGGACAAGTTGAAACTCGTTGAAAAATACATCCTCATAAGGTACAGTTCAGAAAAGTTAAAGTACCAACTTTAAAGTACTCTTTTTATAATTATTTATTATTATGCAGCGTTATGTAAATATAAAATACACGAACTTTTAACAGGAAATATCAGTAAAATACTTTTTAAATAAATAATTTAAATCGATTACAATTTTTCTTTGTGTGATATTTTGTTTTTTCCCGTTTTAGACTATTTGACAACTTTTTACAATGACGGGAAATATAATTTTTTATGAACATTAAAAATTTTCAACGACCGGACTCAGAAATTCAATCGTGAACGTTGAAAATTTCTTAATGATAAAAGCTTTTGACTTTCGTGTAAGGTTTGGTTTTTAGGTGTTTTATACTATTTTACAACGTTTAAGATTGATATAAAATGTAATTTTTTCTGAACATTTGCAATTTTTCATAAAGATGGAACTTAGAATTTTTTTCTTTAAAAAACAAACAGTTCGAATTTCAAAAAAATTGTCTTTGAATTTTTGTCACAAAATACATGGTTTGAAAGTCTGAACTCATGAAAACTTAAAATTTTTTTTGGTGTGAAAAAGATATTCACCCAATATATTTTCACGCGTGGAACACCCATGCGGGTATACGCATTCATTTTTTAATGAAATCAGAGAAAGTAATTAAGTTATAAACAAAGTTCAAAAATTTTATTATTGCCAATCAGCGCCCGGCCAGCTACCGTCTGAACATACGAACGTAAGATTTGTCCGATCAGAGCCCAGTCAGCGCACGGCTAGGCTCTTTAAAAATGAACATAGCCCGGCCAGTCCCCGACCAGAAACCTTGTTGTACCAGAGCTAACCTGGGCTATTTCCACACGGGTTGAATAGTTGAATTTTTAAATAAAAGCAATCAGTTTTCAACAAAAATCAATTAGTAAGATTTTCAGATAAGCAACTTAATAGTACAATTTTCAATTGAACGATAAAATGAAAAACTTTCTTGAATAAACATTGGAAAAGTAGGAATTATTTACAAAAGGGAAACATGGAGAATAGAGGAAAAATATAAAGCCTGCATTTAGATGCTTTTCCTTAAAAATAAAATAAAATATTGTTATTCACATTTATCTTTTCTTATCCTGTCTGCCTGTGTAAAATATATTATAAAAGGTCTATAATACGATCGGATAAAAAGAATCCAGCACATAATTTTCACATTTAATTTTATAGCCCAGTGGCACGTAAAATTCACGTTAATTCAAGATGAAATTCAAGTTTTCTGTAGTGGAAAATAAAAGATAGATAATAAAACATTATATTTAAAAAATTCAATCATTTAAATAGCGAGAAAAAAATAAGATCTGCAATATGAATAAAGTGAATGTATAAGTTCAAAGATCATTAAAATAAATTAGTACTTAATTAAATCGCTAGCATTTTAAAAGCATTTTTTTTAGATATCGGTATGTAAGTTTTTCAGCATACAATAACCAAGAAGGTAGAGTGCAAAATGAGTAAGGATATTTTATTATTTTTTAAACCTTTGAAGAGCATCAAAATTTTTATCAAATATTTATGTTACATTGAAGAAAATGTAGAATTGTAGATTTAAACACCATTTTGAACACGTGGAAATTTAAATTGAATCCTCAGGCATCTATATCGGACTGTTTTTACGTTCAGGAACCCTTGCTTTATTGTTCATAACATTTTTTTGTAATTAAAACCTCTCAATGGTCAGCTTTTGTTTTAAATTTTGTCATCAATCTTGGGCACAAAATAAAACTTTTTAACTTTTTTATAAATTTACACTACCTCGAATAATTTAAATTTTCTTACGGAAAACTAGAAGAATATACAGCCGTGAAAAAAATGTTAATCAGAAACAGAATTCTGTTAAAAAGTAGCGCATGAGGATCGTGCATTTTGGTTCAGAGATACCTCAAAATATCTTTTTCATAAAGAAAAAAGCTATGCAATTAAAATCTTCTTTAGACACTAAAGTTGATACTTGCTGAAATTTACGCTTATTCAAGGCAAATAATTTGTTTAAAGTTTGCTAAATAATTGTAACTTTTAATTTAAAATAATGAAAATACAAATAGTAAACATTATTTAACTCGAAAACAGAACGATATCTTGAAATTAATTAAAACCATTTTAGGTGAATTGAGTTTAAAACGCCAAATTTCTCTTTAAAATTAAATATAGAATACAAATGAATAATTACTTTTTAAATATCCCCCACATAAGTCTGTTTTATATGGTCTCAGAAAAACCACATAAAAGAAAAATTGAGTTTTGCGAGTTTTTGGAGCAGTTTTTACAGTTTTTAAATCAAATTATTACTACGAAATAAATTAATACTTTCTAATAATAATTCGATGTATATGTGTAAATTATTTAAACAATTCATTACTGTTTTAGCGCTTGAATTTTTAATCGAAAAACATGAATTTTCAACAACAAAATTAATTTTCGATTAAAATTATATATTTTCAACCAGGAAAATTAATTTTTGACCCAAATTCTAATAGCTGATATTTCAACCAAAAAATATTTGAATTATAATTTTAAAACAGTTAAATTTAACAAAAAATACACATTTTTAACACTATATGTTAATCCTCGATTAAAATAGATTTATTTTCAGCAAAATAGTTGAATTTTTATTCAAAGAGATGTATTTTCATCCAATAAAATGCATTCTAAACAAAATACATAAAATCTCAACCAAATAGATCAGTTTTAAACAAAGTGAGTTACGTTTTTTTAAGAAAAGACGAATGTTTA
Source organism: Belonocnema kinseyi (assembly GCF_010883055.1). Classification (NCBI taxonomy): domain Eukaryota; kingdom Metazoa; phylum Arthropoda; class Insecta; order Hymenoptera; family Cynipidae; genus Belonocnema; species Belonocnema kinseyi. Next base: position 93,051,970 of record NC_046663.1, on the reverse strand, counting down.
ACAAATGGCTTGAGGTTTCTGTCAAATAGTTGAATGTGCTACTAAAAAAGATAAATATTTAACCAAAAATGGAATAGTTAAATTTTCAGTTGAATTAATTAATTTTCAAGACAAAAAGCATATTTTCAACAAAATACTTAAATTTTCAACCAAAGAAATGATTTTTTTTTCTAAAATGATAGATCTCTAATTTTTTTTAAATGTTTAAGAACGTAATTCAATTTTCAAGAAAATATTTGAATTTTTGAACCAAAAATGCAATTTTTCTCCAAAACAGTTAAATTTTTAGAAAAATAAATGCATTTTCAAAAAAAAAATGCTAATCAATTTGTTGAATTTTCATCTAAAAAGAATGACTTTTTAAACAAATAGTACTTGACATTATGAATGCTCTGAAAATAAGTTGCTCATAATAAAATATTATTCTTTTTTGTTTTGTTTTTTTAGCGATTCGTGGACTTGAAATTCTCTTACGTAATAAATGATTTTTAGTAACCCCCTCCCGGTAAAAAGATGACGTAATTTCTTCACGGTCCCTAACAGCGTATGTATTATTGTATTGAATTCCTGCGGTTTGTGGTGCAACCTTCGAGAATGACAATATTATAAACGAAATACTGCTTCTTCAGGGCTTTTAGGCTTTTCGTAAATTAAGGTGAAGAAAAAATGGTGCCATTGTTACTTGATAAAATACATTCATTTCCCCGAAATTTTTCCGCGGCAAAAGAAAGTTTTTAGTCCTTAAAAAAAATATCTATGGTAAAGGATTTACCGGTGCACAGAAAGACGCTGGTGTTAAATTTGTTTCAGCTCAAATTTCATTGGTTTTACAATGAGATTTTTCAGTCTCATATTTATTCCTGCGTACGTAGTTGCACGTCTGGGCATTTAGGGGAAATTATGATTTTGAGACTGAATTTGGCTTATTTGGAGAGTAATTATTATTATAACTTACCAACAACATCTATTTTTAACAACATCTTAAAAACATCTATTTCAACCAATAACGCCCTAAAAAATCATTTTGACAGGTGACTGACAGTTTAAAGACAACACTTCACGTTACTTTGAATGAGAACGAACTTTCTCGAAATCATGAATTTCCCCTAGATTCTCATAATGAATCTGTGTGACTCAAATTTGTTCCAACTCAATTGAACATTGATTTTGGTGTACTTTCGAGGATCGCCGATTTTCTGTGTGGTGCACCAATTGTCGACGTTGGCTGGATCACAAGTTCTAAAGCACAAATTTGGTTATTATGATTCTCTTGTTAGGCTTTTCCATTTAAGTCCCGTAGCACTGCGGCTAAAAACCTGTTGTACTATGTCTTTATTTTTAAGCTCCACTGAAACAGAGCTCAAAGCAGGGTTCATACTCGCTGTTTATTTATGATTTAAATCTTTAGTATAAGTACATGTACCGCTAGCGGCTAGAGTGCTAGACTACACTTTACGGGAAACGGGCCTGTGGAAATTTTCTTTTAGACTAACGTGAGCCTAAATTCACTCTATGAATTTAATCACAATCAGTGAAAACCCGCGGATGCATCCAAGTTTACTAAACGTTCTCGTATTTGCCTGGATGTTCAGCCAGGTGAGAGGAAAACTGCAGAAAGTAATCTTCCAAGTTCAGCCGGGTTTCTAACAGTCGAGTTTGAAGGCAGATAAATGACCCTATACCCATCGAATGCACATAATCAATCTCGGCGTCAAAATTAGATTACTTTTTTATAAATCATCGCTTAATTGGAATTTTTCGGCAAAACTCCATATTTCCATGCCCCATCTTGAGAAATGTTAATATCGATTTTTTCACTTATGCCCCATTCGTAGATATGTATAAATATTAGGTGGAATGGAATTAGGTGGAATATTAATGGAATTCTCGTGGATGGGTATTTTTGATAAATGTAATTTTTACCACAATTTTTGTTCGAGAATGACTATTTCCTTAACAATAGGTACTTTCATCACATCTACCTTTAAGAACCAAAAAGAAGGATCTGACAATATAAGATGTAAAAGCAATATTTTTGATTCTAATATTTAATCATGTTTATTTTCAGAGCGTTTTGAATAATTTTATTTTATTTTGAATGAAAGGTAATCAGAGTTTGTGAATTGTAATATAGCCGTGCAACCTAATTTGGTAAATACAAATGAAAACTTAATTCAGCTCAGTTCGGTTGTAATTAGTCGAAGACCTTAATTTAAGACACTGCCACAGCGACATCAGTCACTTCTAGAACCACTAAAACTTTGTTGTGCAACGGAGGACTGTATATTATTATAGAGTTTCTGAAATTAAACTTATAACTAGATGTTACATGAAACAGTCATGGGTAGCTGCACTCAGTCTGAATCGCATATGATTTGAGAGCTGCTTTGCTGGAGTGTTGATTTACCAGCCAAATGGTATGCCAGACCTTGCTTAAAATCTTAAAGGGATGAAGTAAACTTTTAAACACCATTTTAAATTAAAGTTTGAATGTGTTTAAAAACAAATTTCGTAAAAATGTTGCACACATGTAAGTAATTTCTTGTTTAAGAATTGCAATAAACAATTCACAATTTGTGCCTACAAAATACCTGTATTGAAATATGTTTATATAAAAGCAAATTATATATTTCTCAATAGTATAATTGTATTACGTTAGCTTTAAACACTTTAAGTAGAGGGTACTTGTGGGATTTGTGTATTACTGTATATCCTTCTTTATTCCTTTTTTGATCTTCAGATGATTTTCCTTACAAAATTATTTTTTCTGCAACCTTTTTAGTTTGGGCTATTATTTCTCTACATTAAAAAGAAAAACTCTTCAAATCATTATTCGTGTAGACAACTTATTTAAATGACTTTTCAAATTTGTTTTAATTATTCTTGGGTAATTTATATATGAACTTCTCATTTCTGAAAAAATAAATGAATAAATTGTCAATTACTTTTAAAAAATACAGATCTGGCCAAAATTGTGTACTAAAATCACGTAAAAAGGACGGATCCTGCTTTCCTGCGAAAATCAGACCTCGGACAATAGCCTGAAAGTTCGCAAAGAAGCAAGATTTACAAAAAATTTGAAACAACATTCTTATAAAATAAATTTGTTTTCTCTGATAAACTAAAATTTACGGTTAGCTCGTTTTATTGATTGATAAAATATTGATTTAATTCACCGAAATATTTATTTTAAGTGAATCGTTGTTTTAATGTGAAAAATTACGTAAATTTCGTTAAATCAACTAAGCAGCTTAAAAAACAAGAATAGACTATTATAAGTCATTAGAAGTTTTTTTGTTCTTAATTTTTTAATACGGTTAATATCAAACGTATTATTGATTGATTGGGAGCTTCTAATATGTCCCCTAAGGGTTTACATTTTTCGTGCACCTTCCTCACTATTCCTTTACACACCCCCCACACACTTACTTGGTGGTGGGAGGGGGGGACCTACAGTTTAAGGTGGGTTCCGAACCACCGAGAGCAACAGCTTTAAGTACTTATAGAGAACCTTTTCCTCTATAGGTATCGGGTCCCACGACTCTCCGGAGATGAACAACTCCCTTGCTAGGCTAGTGTTCACCGCATGGGCCGCCGAAGGCTCTGCCAGAGTGCGAGGCGGGAATCGAACCCGCAAGCCGACGGAGTGGATCCACAGCCTCCGCTTTAGCACCCACGACCATCGTCCCACTATTATCAACGTATTAACATTTTTCTTTAAAAATAACTTTTAATTTCTTATATTTTAAATAACATTAAAACCTTTTAATTAAAAAAAAAACTAATTTTTAAAAGAAAATAATGAAATTTTTAACCAAAAAGTAATTGAAATTCAGTGAAAACTTTTTCCAATTTATGTACTAATTTTAATTGAGATTAATTCTAAATAAAAAATATAATAGTAGATTTTTCAAACAAAAAGAATGAATTTTAATGTCAAAAAAAGGGTTTTCTTCAAAACAGTTATATTTTTAACTCGAAAACATCAATTTTCAACAGAAAAATTAGTTAGATTTTGAATTAAATTGATAATATTAATCTTATTAATATTTATAATACATATTTAATCATAGATTTTAATGCATACTTACTCATTTTTATTGAAAAATTAAATTTATTATTATTAAATTACCTAACTAATCAGTTGGCAAAATTTGAGCTTAGAATTGAGTTTGCAATAAAGTACTTTAAACAACTTTTTTAGAACAAGTTATCAATTAACCGGCCAGCGTGCGACTTATCAATAAAATTTTCAATATTTTACTAACACAATACTGCGAAAGTTGAAGTGTCCGAAACTGAAACAGCCAGCAACATTTCGTCCAGACTTAGGCAACTTCGTCAAAAATTGGCCCAAGTGCGGAACACTTAAATATTCATAACTTATTGAATAAAATCGCTGAAAAAGTTATGCATTTATTTCTTGAATGTATTAAAAAGGTGCAAAAATCTTAATTTTTCTATCAATGTAGAAAATCTCATTAAATCATGGCTAATAAGAACTTCAAAAATACTAGCACATTTTTACTCTTATGATTTATGTTAGAATATAAAAAATACCCAACGATATTTATTATATTTCAAGTATTAGACATACTTTTTACAATGTAATTGAAATTCACATGAAGTCGCTTGAATGACTTTGAAATTACTTGTAGTCAGTTCACGTAAAGAGGCTCGCGTCTGCACGGTCTCGCAGCTTTTTCTGTTATGTCCCCTTTAGTATAGTAAATCTGGCATTTTATGTGGGAAAAAATAAGTGAAGCTAATTTTATTACATAAATCGTTAATCTGGCATGTGAATAGCTGTACACCAAGTTTTCGAGACCCCTCAACTTTGGTGATTTTGAAAAAAGTCTAAAAGTTTTTGGATTTGATTTTTCGTGAGAACGATAGGTCGTAGAAAAAAATTGTTTTTAACAAAAATTGTAGAGGAACCAAAAATGCATAAAATAGAGCACGACAAAGTTGCCAGAAATTAGTTTTTGCTCTTTTTCAACCCGAAAAAAATATGTTTACGGTCGGAAGGATTGACAAATTTTAGAACAGGAAAAAAGTTAAAAACAATACGAAAGGTTTTTCCTGCGATGTGCCGTTTTGGGATACGGCGTTTTGAATTTCAAATATATAATTCTAAATAAAAAAAAAAACAGATAAATTTTTAACGAAAAATGTTAAGATTGACATTTTCTACAAAAATAGATAAAAATATTTTATCAAAAACAATCAAATGTTAGCAAAAAGTTAAATGCTTAATAAAAGAGTTAAAGTTTAAGCCATGAAAGATTTTTCAGTCAAAAAAGAAATAAATTGTCAACCAGATTCTCAAATTTTTTAACAAAAGGGCGAAATCTCTAGAAAAAATTGAATTTTTAACCTAAAAATTAACATTTTCAATCGAGAAGTCAATATTCAACCAAATAGTTGAGTTTTCTACGAACATAATGGAATTTTCAACTCAAAAAGACACAATAGCAATAAATGAGTTTTATTTTAAGCACATTGTTGAAGTTTAAACTAAATACAATTAAATTTTGATTTAAAATGGGACAGTTAAATTTTCATTTCAAAAAATTGATTTTCAGACAAAATTTCAACCACTGAGGTTCATCATCAACTAATCAAATTAATTTTTTTTCAAGTATTTATATTTTAACCAAATAGTTTATTTTTCAATCAAGAAGGTTCATTTTCTACAAAAAAGACGAATTTACAATAAAACACATAAATTTCTAACCAAATTATTGAATTTTCACGTAAACACAATCTATTTTCAACGATTTATAGAATAGTGAAATTTTCAGTTAATAGAATAAAATTTCAACAAAAAACAAAAACGAATTAAAAAAAAGTTAGATTTTCAACTAATAAACTGAATTTGAAATATAGTAGTTCAACTTTGAACCAAGTAGTTGAATTTTCAACCTTAAAAGATTAATTTACAACTAAAAACAGTTCATTTTTAACAAAAAATGGATCATTTAAGTTTTCAGTTAAGAAAATTAACTTTCAACAAAAACAGAAAAGAAACATTTTTAACAAGATAATTAAATCTTCAACTAAATAGTAGAATTTTTAACCCAAAATTTTTTCAATGAAAATGAATTAAATTTCAATGAAAAACAGTTACATTTTCTTATTGGTTCTTTTATTAATTGAGTTCACATCAAGTGAAAAAGGAGAAGAATGGGAAGTTTCTTGAAAACAGTCGAAAAAAGCGGAATTTTTTCAAAAAAAGGGGGCTATTTTATTTTCGTCTTTATTTAAACAAAAGAAAAACGTGTTACATTATATATATATATATATATATATAATTAAAAATTTGTCATAAGGACAACCGCAGGATTTCGCCGGGAGCGGGTGCTAATCTGAAAAATTGCACCCGCTTC
>NC_046663.1:93044460-93045481 GCF_010883055.1 Belonocnema kinseyi | reverse complement strand
GTTTCTGCTGAATATGGTTACAAAAATAAATAGGCAGTCGCGGACAATTGTCCAGGGGTGGTCCCGAAGGAACTAACCCCCAAGCGGAGGTGTGAAAACCGTCACGAAAGCTGAATGGCACCTGGGTGAGGTGTCTAGAACGGTGACTCTGGGATACCGGCCGACCTTTCAGAGTAAGCAGCTTTATCCTTGCATGCGGGGCTCTACAAGGATGGACGAACCCCTTTCCCTAGCTTCTCGTGGGAACAACAATGACAACACCAAACATTGTTGTAGTAAGTGCGGTTCAAAACAACAGAACGCGCAGGGCTCCCAAGAATGGGTCAGCCAACAATGCCGACCAATCTAGAGCTGGGGGAGCCAATGAAAATGGATTCAATGCGATGGATCGGCGGGATCTCGTGACCTTTGGGTGGATGGAGCAACTGAATCACGACTTGCTAGACTGCTACGATGCGAGTGTGGCCCGTGAACGGGGTTACATGGCACGGCTGCATGCTCTGTGGTGCGAGAAACACCCAGAGCTATCGCACTTTTCGCAGCAACGTCTGCGAAACCATGTTGAACTACTCCGTAAAAGAGGCTATGTAAGCGGAACGCCTACTGTACCACAGCTAGAACAAGCCGGCAACAAAGAAAGAGAGGCGACACCAAGACCAACCGCGGGCAGGCATCCAATAGATGAAGAGCGATGCTTTACGACCCGGAGAAACATCAACACCAAGGTTTCTCTCAAGCCTAATGATCTGGCTGAAATGGATGACGAGCTTCGTGGACATTTTTCCGGTGAATCCGACCTCTGGGCTATCAATTATTGTGTGTACAATGCAGCGAGAGCTTTGGCCGATGCGAACCGTAAAACAAAACCAACGGCTTATCATAAGACCGCATTCAATGTGTGATTGACTACATCACATCCGGCAGGAATTTTACCGCCAAGGTTCGAAAGTTCGCGCGCGAACTCCGGACCTGTTATCACACACTTAACAAGTCAAAGCTGCTGACCATCAGGCAGCATATT
>NC_046663.1:93041679-93044360 GCF_010883055.1 Belonocnema kinseyi | reverse complement strand
CTTGACACACGTACACTTGGTTAAACTTTCATATGTAATCGTAACCACAATTTTTACCAGGGAATACAGATTATCATTAATACATACCGAGGAAGATGAAGAATTTATAACATGCATTTAGAAATGAAAAAGGAGCTCGGAACTATCCCTAAACTTCCAAGCTGCCTTTTCTTTTTAAAATGTATATTATAAATTTTTCATCTTCCTCCGTATGTATTAATAATTAATCTGTATTCCTTGGTAAAAATTGTAATTACGATTACATGCAAGTTTAACCAAGTATACTGGTTCAAAGTCAGAAAAAAGATCTTCTCTTAAATTTTTCATGTGATAAATAATGCAATATTCTCCTAAATCCACGAGAGCTTCAATTTCGTGAAAATATGTTTCCTCCGAAACTTTATAAGTACAAAAATATCTGACAATGTCGTGTCGGAACCGTTTCCACTTGACGGAGTTACGACATGTAATATGTATGGAGGATACATATGCACAAAATGTGAAAATGCAATTTTCGTGAAACCTTATTCGTATCATGTGCACCGGTTTTTTTATTTATTTAATATGAAATGTAGCTGAACTCAATAAAATCATACATTATTTTTGACTTATATAAATGGCTATAATATTAAAAAGTAAACATTTTTAAACATTGATATAATGAATGCATCCTTTGAATAAAACAGAAAAAACGAAAGAATTTGTTTGTATCAAATTATGTAGAAACGCTGCAAACTATTTAAAATGTTTTGGATTCACTACACTTTTACAATAAGAGTGTAACGCGAAACTTTGAAGGATGTGTAATATTTCAAAAATACAACAACATATGCATTTTGATGCTACCTTATATGGTATGTCCGGAAATTATCCGATCTGGTGGTATACTTGGAGTTAGAGTTAACTCTAGTTAATGGTGATATCTTTTTCACAGAACTTCCGTTTAGAAGCCACAATCTTCTCCTAGCGATCCTCCCACTTTTGGAAGTACCCTTCAAAGTTACCTTTCGGAATAGATAACGCTGCTTCGTCGCATTCTGTTTTATTTCCTCTAGGTTTTGAAATCTTATTCCTTTTAGATGATAATTCAATTTAAGAAATAGTCACAAATCACAGGGAGCCAGATCAGGACTGTACGCGAGCTGCCAAAATTGTGTAATGCAGTGTTTCACAAAAAATTGCTGAATAAGCTGCATTGAATAAGCAGATGTGTTGTCGTGGCGAAGTATTCAGTCGAAACTGACAAGTTTTTGATAAAATTGAATAAACTTTCTTTGTTTTGTTCGTTTCTATATCCTGAAATGTGACGCTTTTATGTTCGGAAAATTCCGACACATTTAAGACACTAAAGTAACTGAAATTTACGAAATTAGGTTACCGAAAACGAAATTCAGTAACTTTTATTGTAAATTTTGTATATTTTTATTTAACTTCAGAAGCGGTTTCTGAAAACTGCAAATAGTTTCCTAATATTCTTCAATTTTAACGGAAATATAAGTTATCGTAACGCAGTTCGGCCATAAGAGGAAACATGGGAGTACAGTATCAGTAGTATAATAATCGGCGTGTTCAAGAGAGTTTATTATGATTTGTTACGGAAGAAGGGCACTTTATTCAACTACATATTTTTCGGAATATCACAGGCTAAACAAACCTGATGAGTAAAAAACGAACATGTTAAATCGTATTAAAGCCAGAGAATTTCTCTAACTTTTAATTGTGAAGTAGAATAAATTTGAAATTTTTACAATTTTAATTTGAAATTGTTTTATTTCATTTATAAAAGATTCTAGTTTCAAATGTTAAAAGTTTAAGATTTTGGTCTTTGAATATTACTATTGTATGGGAAAATGAAAAATTGGTAAGTGAGAAATTAGAGAAAATTAAAAATAAAATTTTGCGGTAACCTTGGTATAATATTCTTCTTAGTAATTTGTATGCCTTAGATTTACATTTGTTTGCAGTTGCTTCGTTCACATCATTTTTGGTTGAAAATTTGTCTGTTTGGGTTGAAAATTCAACTAGTTTCGTAGAAAATTGACTTTTTTTAAACTCATATTTTCTTGCCAAAAAGTCAAACGACTATTCTCGTGGAAAATTTCTTACTTATTTAAAACTCATATATTTATGCTAAGTCAAACTGAAATAATTTTGGGTGTAAATTCAACTATTGTTTGGATTATTTAAAAAAAAATTTTATTTAAAAATTCATCTATTTTAGTAGAGATGGCATCTTTCTTGGATAAAAATACAGCTGTTTGTATAAAAACTCAATAATTTTTTCACAAAAGTTATGTTTTTTTATTAAAAATGCAACTCTTTCAGTGAAACATCATCTTTTTGAGTTAAAAGTCCAAGTATAATCTTTGCCAAAAATCTACTTTTTGTTCAAAACTTATATTTTGAGTCTTTCTGGTTGAAAATTTTTTTTTATGAAAAAATTACATACAAATATTGCACATAAAGCATAAAATAACATTTGGTATAAATTTTGTGAGTGAATTTCTCCTGACATGTAATATACGAGGGTGGATTGATAAGTTTCCGGCCTGACCAAGAAAAACAACGTTTTTAAGAATTTTTTTTTTTTTATTTCTCAACATAATCACCTCCAAGGCTGATACATTTCTCATAGCGGTGTTCTAGTCTAGTAATGCCATCTCTATAGAATGATTCGTCAA
>NC_046663.1:93038929-93041579 GCF_010883055.1 Belonocnema kinseyi | reverse complement strand
TACAAGCTATCTAAGAATGGTACTATAGAACGCCACCTCAAGGTAGGCCTAGTGGCGCCATCTCTTGGTCAGGCCGGAAACTTATCAATCCACCCTCGTATAGAGACAATATTGTTTAGTTCATTCATTTTTGTATGAATTTACAGTATTTACTCCTCGCTTCTCGAGCGCGTGCGGCTAGCAGACGAAGCATGAAGGTTCAGTATTGATGGTAATCGGCGTTTTTGGAAGATTTTGTTTTGATTTTTTGCGTAAGGGGGGCATTTTATTCTAGTACAAAATTTTTTGGAACATCACACGCTGAAGAAACCTGGCGAGTAAAAACGAACCTAGCTAACAAAATTTTTTGTTAAAGTCAGGGAATTTGAACCATTTTAATTTGAAATTAGTTTATTTCATTGATAAAAGACTTTAGGTTAAAAATGTTACAAGTTTACGATTTTGCTCTTTGAATATTAATATGGTCAGGGAAAATGAACAATTGGTCAGTGGGAAATTAGAGAAAATTAAAAATAAAGTTTTGCGGTGACCGCATGGTGTAATATTCTTGTTAGTGATTTGTTTTCCTTGTATTTATATTTATTTTTTTGCAGTGGCTTTCTCCACAATATTACCTCTTTACTTATAAATTTTATTACTTGTTTGAAAATTCATCAATTTTGTAGAAAAGACATCCTTACTGATTGAAAATTGAATTTTTGTGTTAAAAATTCAACTAGTTTCATAGAAAATTAACTTATTTTTCAAATCTCATATTTTAATGCTAAAAAGGCAAAGAAAATCTTTTTTTGGTTGAAAATTCAACTATTTTTGGAAAATTTCTCTTTCTATTTAAAAAAATCGTCTATTTTACTATAAATCGTATCTTTCTTCGATAAAAATGCAACAGTTTGGTTTAAAATTAAAGAATGTTGTATTAAAGACTATTTTCTTCTTTGTTAAAAATTCACTGTTTTATTGAACATTCATATTTTTGGGTAGAAAATGCAACTATGCTCATAGACATTTTTTTTCTCATTTAAAACTCATATTTTTATGCCGAAATGTGAAACTGAAATCTTTTTTGAACACAAATTCAACTATTTTTTTCTACTATTTGTGTTTGATTTGAGAATCCATTTATTTTAGTAGACATGACACCTTTCTTGGGTAAAAATTAAATTGTTTTTATAAAAATTAAACCATTTTTTTCAAAAAGTTCCCCTTTTTATTAAAACTTCAACTAATTCGTTGAAGCATCATATTTTTGGGTTAAAAATTAAATTATAATTATCGTAGAAGATTTACTTCTTGTTGTAATCTTGTATTTTGATGTTAAAATGTGAAAAATAAAGTCTTTTCCAAATGCAAATTCAATTTTTTTTATTTGTATTTTTGATTAAAAAATTCATCCGTTTTAGTAGAAATTTCATCTTTCTTCGATAAAAATGCTACTGTATGCTTGAAAGTTAATATTTCCTCTGTTTGAGGAAACAACTTTTTTTGTTGAAAAATTTGGTTGAACCACTTTTTTAAGAAATCATATTTTAGGCAGTATTTGTATTTTAGTTGAAAATTAATTTCTTTTTTTGCGACAAAATTACACACGAATATTATTTATAATAAATAAAATAACGTTTTTTATAAATTGTATGAGTAAAGTTCTCTAAACATGTAATGTAGACATTATTGTTTATTTCATTAATTTTAATATATATTTGCAGTATATATAGTTATCTTAGTAATTATAAAAATTTAAGTAAGACTATATACGAATGAAGTTATATAATATACTCAATATATTAAATGTCAAAAAAATTCTTATTATAAAAGATGGGCTTTGATTATATATTCAATACAATGAGTGTACATATAGCATAGATACATAAGAAGTGGTTAGTCTCAATTTCAGTTATACTTTCTTTCTATTTATATTTTTAGGAGAAATATAAACTTCATGTTTTATACTAAAATAATGAACCAACAAAATTATTTAACCTCTAGGAATTTTCAGTTACAGTAACTGAAAATTCCTAAACTGCAACATAATTTTGTGATTCATGTGACTGGAGTGCCATGCAGTTACCGTTGCTGAAATTTCTGTTACAGTTTTGGGAGAATTTAGAGACCGTTTCTGCATAAAGCTTTAGTGACGCGTATCTGAAAATTCCTACAGAAATTTCGAACAGTGTAACAGAAAAAGTTGATATAACTTCAATAAAACTTGCCTTCCGCAGATGCACATTCACTCTGTGAGCATTCTTTTTCAATGCCTCCTCGATTGCTCCTTTGATCTGCTGCAACATTCATTTCCTGGCATTTCCACGTATACACTTTCATGCTTTTATATGCTTTTTTCTTATTTCCTGTCTCATCGGACAGGCTATCGAGAATTTCAAATTCCATTCCATTCTCTTCTATGGAGATATAGGCTGTAATTTCGAAATGTCCTCTCATGCAAAAGCTTTACAATTTTTAGGCAGAGTTGACACATCGTGAATTTCGACTCACTTGCAGAAATAGCTTTGACGAAGGTGCACGCAATCAGGATCCGATTAGGTATTGCGGAGTACCTACAAGTGAATTAAAACTCACACATGCGTGGAATGAAAGCTCGCGAAAAGAGTACACACGAAAACTTTCCCATGTGCAACTTCTTATCATGTACACC
>NC_046663.1:92991715-93038829 GCF_010883055.1 Belonocnema kinseyi | reverse complement strand
AGTATGCCGGCATATAGTTAATAAAAAGAGTGTCAGTAGAGTGAATGACGCCTGAAACAAAAGACCTTGGCCACTAATGGACCCAAGTAGGGAACCTTACATTATATTACAAATAAAATTTCTAACGCTACGGTGTATCGAAAACCTACATAATCTAATCCTAATCTATCGCCTAACAGTCGGGAGTGCTAACCACTGCGCTAAACCGACAAGTTGAAACTCGATGAAAAAGCCATCATCATAAGGTACAGTTCAGAAAAGTGAAACTACCAAAATTTAAGCTCTCTTTTTATAATTATTTATTATTATACCACATTTTGTAAATGTAAAATACACGAATTGTTAACAGAAATATCAATAAAATAATGATTAAATAAATAATTTCAATCGATTACCATTTTTCTTCGCGCAATATTTTGTTTTTTTACGTTGTAGGCTACTTTAAAACTTTTTACAATGAAGGCAAATGTAATTTTTTATTGACATTTAAAATTTTTCATAAAAAATGAAACTTATAATTTTTTTCTTAAAAAAAAAGCAGGAAAAAAGTTGTTTTCGGGACAGATGTATTCATAGTTTTTTGAAAATTTAGAGTGCATGAACCATATTTTGAAACGTATTTTTTATGTCAATTTGTTAGGATATAAAATATTTACCCTTCCGACTTATAAATTTTAATCGTTGATCCGTGAGGGCAACCAAGCTGGGCCCTCGACGGGGGCCTCTATGGAACATTCATATTGTGAAAGTTCGAAATTAAAAAAAGTGTCATCCAATTTTTGACAGAAATGCATTGTTTGTAAGTCTGAACTCATGAAACCTTAAAATTTGTGGTGTTTAAAACATTTTCACCCTTTGGACAGGCCCCCGGCGGGGGCCTTCATCTTAAGAGGTCTCAGCAGGGCTTTTTCCACACAGGATGAATTAAAATCCTTGGAAATTCCTTCGAATTTTTGTTTAAACTTTAAAAATTCCTTATAAATCCCCTAATATATGTCAAATGCTTTGAAATCTTTTTAAATACCTTCAAATTTGCTGTGAACACTTTAAAATACTGTAAAATCTTTTAAGTTTTACATGAATCCTTTAAAATACCATAAAATCTTTTAAATCTACGAGAATCCCTTGAAATTCCTTAAAATTCTTAAAGTCCATATTGAAAATACTTGAAAATCTTTTGAAATCTTTGAAATTCTTTGAATTCCCTCAATGCTTATTAATACATTGTTTTGAAGCCATTAAAATATTATACTTTTTTTTTTAATCGTGTGAAATTGCACGAAATCTGGTCATTGTTCTTAAAATCTCTCGATATATCTTAAGCCCTATGAAATCGTTTAAGATCCTGGAAAACGTATTATTATACTTTATTGAGAGCCTTTGGTCAGATTGTAGAATTGGAGCGTCACCTGTCACCTCTGTTTTGGCTGGAAAAAAAATTTGTTTGAAAACAAACTATTAGAATCTTTAATTTCAACGACAAATGAAGCGATTTAATGAGGTGAAAACTTAAAATTATTGTTACTTTTGTTACTATGATGTCTCAAATATGGGTCTAACACGATATATCGTAATGATCATATTTAACGAGGAGTTGGAAATGGGTAGTGATGTGTCCAACATTATTTTTTTTACTAGTCATAGAGATGACTTACCGCCTCCACGAAACGTTGGAAAAGGGTAGGGTTTTGACCAAATTATTTTTGTGACCTGTCAAAGGGGTGTTTCTGGCCGTTTGGATGTTTAAAAGCACCTAACGAAGAGTTAAATATGATCATTCCGATATCACAACATACCCATATTTGAGACATCGAAGTAACAAAAGTAACAATAATTCTAAACTTCTCTCTGGTCAAATCCCTTCATTTATCGTTCAATTAAAGATTCTAAAAGTTTGTTGCCGAAGAAACTGGCTTTCCAGCCAAAAATCAGGTGACGCCCCTAATCTGCAATTGCACCGAGCCTTTCAAATCCCTTAGAATTGATGAAAATCTCAAAAATCTGATAAAATATGTCAGCTTTGATATATGCAAATGTTTAAGGCCTCTCGTTAGATCAGCGAAGTTAAGCAGCGCTCGGCTCGGTTACACTCGGACGGGGTTCTCTCTTACTATACGGAGTGTTATTTTTATCAGCTTTTAAACTATCACTCTCATAGCGATAATAATAATAAAATATAAATATAAAATAATATGAAAAATCTTTCGGAAATGAAAAAAATTCTTCAAAAATGCCAAAACTTTTATTTTTTAGTAGACATAAAAATATGTCTAACTTCAATGCATTTGATTTTTTTAGAAGTACTTTCAAACTATTGCTTAGTTCTATTGAAACATGAAAGGATTCTGAAAGAGAAACCACCTCCGAAGAAAGGTCTTGTCAAATGTCCCTTAAAAGCTATTGAAGTCCTCTGCAGTCTTTTAAATCCCTTAAGTTTGGTTGAAAGACTTTTGAATCCCCGGATATCCTTCAAATCTTTTGAATTTTTAAGAATAACAGTTTTTAAGGCCGGTCTATGTGTGATTGTTAATTTTTACGAATAAATAATATTGTCTTTACCGAAAATTTGAATATTCAATTTTCTTTTGAAAATTGCAATTCCTAAGTTGAAAATTAATTGGTTTTGGATGAAGATTAAAATATTTCATTGAAAAGTCGTGCTTTTTATTTCAAATAGAGCTCTTTTTAGTTGAAACCTCGATTATTATACATTTTTATTGAGAATTCATCTTTTTTCAGAAATTATTTTTAAATTCAACTATTTTGTTAAAAACTCGTTTTATATTTAGTGAATTGTCCTTCTTCGTAGAAAATTAATTTTCTTGTTTAAAAATGTATCCTTTTTGGTTAAAATTGCAAATGCTTGGTTAAAAATTAATCTATTTTTGCTGATGATTCAGCTTTAAAATAAAAATATTTTTTAATTGAAATTTCAGTTATTACATTTTGATTGAGAATTCACCTTTTTTGGTAAAAAATGTAATGCTTTCTTACAAATTAATTTCTTGTTTATTCAAGATTTGTCTCTTTATTTGGAATTTAATCTATTTTATTAAAAATTCGACTTATTTTTGGTTCAAAATTAATTTTTTTACCTTCAAATCTAACTATCCATATTTTATTGAAAAATTGTATATTTAGATGAAAATTTAATTACCTGGTCGTAAATTGTAAGAAATTTATTTGTTTACTTTAAAAATTCAACAATTTGGTAGAAAGTTAAACTATTTGGTTGAAAATTAAGTTTTTGTTGAATGTCCTATTTTTTTGTTCAAAATTCAACAACTGTGTTAGAAAATTAAACAATTTAGTCAAAAATTGAACTGTTTATTCGAAAATTGAACTATTATCTTAGAGGAAACTTATACCCTATATATTATCTTAGAGGAACTTATACCCTATTTTGTAAACTATAATTATATTTAAAACTAGATCTTTCTGCATCTTCTGAAAAGGATCAAGTGATATTAGTTGTTTACATAATCAAAACCTGTTTTTAACAAAAAATATCATTCTTAACATTCATTATCTGCGACATTAATTTCAGAAAATAATAAATTTTCACGAATTATGAAAAAATGGTTTAAACAAATGAAAATTATTAAAATAATTACCAAATATGCTAAGCAAGAAATATTATACTTGAAATTCTTCAACTTTATGCTTTATGCCAAAAAATAATAACTTTTCACGATTAACACATGGAGAGAAATTTTGGGAAATTAATTCATGGCACTGCTCCTTGATTTTATCATGCTTTGGCGCGAGAAAAAGATCTCGGAACCCTTGGTTTTAAAGAATAGGCCTCGAAGATTCAGGCATTAGGCCACGCTACTTTGATCTCGGGGTCTCAAATTCTTCCGTGAATTAATCTCTTGAAATTTCTCTCCGCACAGGTGAAGAAAATTGTTTAAACAATTGAAGATTGATTCAGAAATACTTAAAAACTTTTGCTTTATCGAATACAAATAATTAACTTAAAAATGTATAAAATACCATCTTTAGCATGAATCTTCTATAAGTATGATAAACTTTAATTTACAAAAAGTTAATAAAAAAAATAGTTCTATATTCATTTTTTTCGAAAATCTATCTTAATCTTAATGTTCATCGATTTCAAAAAAGAAATTTTTTTCCCGAAAACGAATAAATTGGGGGGGGGTCCACCAGAAGCTTGTTCTTGTTTTTAGAGAACACCCCGAAACAGTTATATTTATATTGCTATTATAAAATAATTTGTAAAAATTTTCTTGAAAAAGAAATTCCGTAATTCTTTTCAACTTTTGAAATTAACATGGGGGTTTTTAATGTTAAAAGCTCGATTTGAAAAAAAAAATGGAAAAAAGTAGTACTTGTTGCTTTTGTGATTTAAAATATATTCACTTTTTAAAGAGTATTCACGGAATAATTTTTACCCAACAACTTTTTATTTTCATACCCCTAAACCCCCTTTTATTCTGCCAGGAAAATGCCTCAAGAAATAAAAAAGAATAGTTTTCTATTAAATTCTTTCTAAATGCGGTATTTTTAGAAATGTTGTTAACATGAATTATATTCAAACGAAAAGTCACGAGTATCCAAGTATTTTTTTAAATAATTTTGAATTGCTTAAACAATTTTTCCCCTCTGTAAATTGTGAAAAGTTATATTATCTTTTGCGATAAATTGGACAAAGTTAATGAATATGAAGAGTATTAGTTCTTTTTAAATATATTTGGTCAATATTTCAACAATTTTAATTTATTTGAACAATGTTTTTTCCCTAAAATCGTAAAAAGTTATAATTTTCTAGAAATAATGATATAATTGAAGAATGCTGAGAGCAATATATTTTTAAACGGTGTTTGTTAATTACTTGAACCATTTATATTTTTTTAAACAATTTTTCCCCTTGTGAAGCGGAAAAAGATTGTTCTTGGAATTATTGACACGATTAACGGATGTTAAGCGTAATATTTTTTTCTTAAGGATATTTAACAATTTTTAAAACAATTTCAATTTCTTTAAATCATGAAAAGTTATTATTTTCTGGAATTTATTAATGATAAGATTAGCGAATTGGAAGAGTAATATTTTTTTGCTTAAGATATTTGCAATTACTAAAACAACCAAAAATCACTCACTTGTGCCTTTTCATAGGGAAGGTAGAGAAAAGTTTAGTTTTTTCGAATCTTTCACACTATGCTACTTATTATTCAGTATTTCCTTATCTTGGAACGTGTACCCTATATTATTTAAGTAATTAGATTCATTTTCTCTAAAAAGTGGTTCGTTTTTTTCCTTGAAATAATTTCTCTGTTCTGTTTTATTTATATACTTTAGGCAATATCTACATGCAAATTCTTTTCAATTGACAGATTCCATTAATCTGCGGGGATGATTAAAAAAAAATAAGGCCTATGCTTAGAGCTTTTAAACTTAATTGTCAAAATAATATATGGAAGTACAGAATAGAGGGCGACATAGTGTGAGAGGTTCGAAAAAACTAGACTTTTCTTCACCTTCCCTATCAAAAGGCGCAAATGAATTATAATTAATTGTTTAAATCATTACAAAATGTCTTATGGGATAAAATATTACTCTTCAAATTCGTTAAATGTGTCAATAAATTATAGAAAAGAATAACTTTTCACGATTCACAGAAAAAAATTGCTTAACCAATTTAAAATTATTCAAATGAATTAAAATTGTTTACAAAATTGATAAATATCGTTTAGGACAAAGTGTTACTATCAACTCTCTTTACTTGTGTCCTTAATTTCAGAAAATATAGTCATTTTTCACGCTTTGCAGGGAAACATTTTTTCAACAAATATAAATTGTTTAAGTAATTAACAAATATCGTTTAATAATATACCATGCTGGAAATTCTTTAATTATGTCATTAATTGCAGAAAAGAATAACTTTTTAGGATTTTATGAAGAAAAAATCGTTTAGACAAATAAATATTCTTTAAATAATTACCAAACATGTTAAAAAAGAAATAATAATTTTGCAATTTATCAAGTTTGTATCATTTATCCCGAAGGATAATAACTTTTCACGATTTACAAATAAAAAAAAATTGTTTGAACAAACACTAATTTTTTATAAAATTAAACAATAATTTATAACATACATGGAAACTCGCCCCTTATCGATTGAAAATCATTTTTGTTGAGAAAATTACAAAAAATACCGGGCACAATAATAAGGGGATTGGTGGTATCGAAATAAAAAGTTTTTGGGACTATACTTTAATTCACAAATAGTTTACAACAAGCACTTATTTTTTCCATTTTTCTTTTATCAATCGAGCTTTTCCAAATTAAAACGCATGTTAATTTCAAAAGCTGAAAAAAATATTTAAAAATACGGAATTTATTTTTTTGGAAAACGAACAATGGGGAGTATAAAATTTTCCGACCCCCTCCCCCATTGTCACTTTTCTGGATTTGTATCTACGCTCTAGCATGTGTTCGTAAACGACACATTGACATTGCTTCATGTACGCGATTGGATCGAGTTCTACGGGGTGATTTTTCAAACATGTGATTGGTTCCCCGACAGCGTAATCCTCCGCCATTGGAGCACCTCCATCTCAAGAGGCCACAAACCAGCCAATCTCCTCGCTCCATTCGACAAGCCTTCGCCGCGCAGATTAATTTTTTTCCACAATTATCTGCAAAAAACTTAAAAGAAGATGAATCTGTGTGTACAAAAAAAGGTGAAGATGACTAGTAGTTGAGCAAGTATATTTTTTGATCACTTTAGAGTTCTTCACATTATCGATACAAGGACCGTGTTTAGCTATATTTTTTTTCCTTTCGATGAACGCAGAGTGGAAGCGTGGAAGGTAGGGGGCGCTCGCGTCCGAACGCTGCGCAGTGCACTCAGCGTCGGTTTCAGTGTCCATATGACCATGGAGGAGTGTGCATTACGCAACTTGTCACGCTTACGGTAGTGAACTAAATTCCTCAATATGAAGCAGCAAGTTTGATTGTTAGAATCTGTTACGTGATTGATTGTTTGATGCAAGTGTCGTGATCATGAGTTCCACAGAATCAGCATCCCCGACCAAATCGGATGCGTGCATTGCAGGTAGGATTTTACTATAAAAATGTTTGAAGACATCCTTTTCTAATTTATAATCTACGTTTGGTGGAATTGTCAAATTATCGATACAGAGGGTTTTGTTGTCAGAAAAGTCGAAAGTGTGCCAGGTCCAATTATGTGTATAATCTTAATCAAGATTAATCATTGGTTTGTATTGATTTCTTACTCTGTTGTGAGAGTCCGTCGCTGTTCGTGCGACATAACAATTCATTGTGAATGCATACTCGTAAAAAGAAAACGCAGCTTCTTAAGGCCAAACTTTCCTTTGAGCCATGCGACTTTGGGCGTCTATCGATCGTCTCAGACTGCCCAAAGTTTTGTTATTGCGTCGAACCCACTTTTGAGCCTAGTTCTATATGCCTTGGTCATATACATCAGATATGAAGTGGTTTTTATAGTAGGAATCATTGCTCATATCATTTCGTGTGCGCATAATCATTTATGCGGAAAAGTCAAGTTGTATTGCATATGATAGATCAATGATGATTAATTGATGTGAATTTTTGCGTATCGATATCGTCGATGCGTATTTGCTCCATTTTTGAAGGGGCATGGGCATCGCGTGGGTCTGTTTACATGCCGGTGACCAATGTTTGGGATCTGATGCGTATCTATTAATTGCACAGGTTGATTTTAAGAAAATAAGAAAGCGGTACTTTCAAACATGATTTATCATATTTTAATATAAAGAAGAAAAATTAACATGAAAGCTGACAGTGTACTGCAGTGGTGCGTAATGCTAACATAAATATATTAAGGGTGTTTGTTCTAAGTTATCTCAAGTTCAAAAATTAACATTGTTCAAAATATTGATAAAATCGAGGAAAATGTAGAGTGTCCAGTAGACTGGTCAAAATGCATTGGACATTTTTTTCTTCGAATTTTTAATGCATATCGCTCACAAATTTGTTCGAATCCACACAAAAAGCGAGATTTTGTTTGGTTGAAAAAAATGATGTTTATAGGTTCCGCAAGCCCCTTGCAGATTACGTGCATGCAGAATATGCCTCCATTAACTCATTCTTATAACGAAATTATTATAATTATAAAATAAATCCAGTAATATTTTAGTTAATTGTAATACATACTTGATTGAATTAAAGTTTACAAAATTCTTTAACATGTATTACCCGTACGAAAATACGACGTTTTTGTGATTTTTCTTCATGATTAACCATAGAAGTTTCTAGCAATTTTCTCTTGGAATAATGCTAAAAAATTGCTATTTTTCTGCAGTATTCAACTTCTGTTAATTTTTCGCTTAGAGTGGATTTATCAGTTAATGAGATTTAAGAAGCATAATTTTTTTAACAAAATATTATTTGTAGCTAGCTTCTCCTATATATAGTACTGGACATAACCGGAATATGGATCTTATTAAGTGTAATTTTTCCTTAAAATAGTTACCGAGCACCTTTTTGTTTTACTTAACATTAATATTTATTATTTGTTAAAGAATTATTTTTGTTAGATTTCATTAATTATTGTCACAACCTAAGTGAAAAGTCGACAAAATGTACAAATAGCAACTTTATAACATATCTTAAAGGGAATATTAATTAAAATGATTATAAATTGCTTAAACTGTTGTGTTTTCAACTTGAATTAATTATTACCTTGCTGTTAATTCAAAAGTGGAAAATTTCAGAAAATAACCGCAACTATCTAGTATGATTTTAGGACAAGATCGTTATAAGTAATAACAACTTGTTTAGACAATTAATTTGGTTAAGTTTTCGTTAATTTCAACGATAAAGTTAAAAATTTCAGAAATCCTGAATTTCAATTCCATTCGCCTCATATTGACGATTCTAAACATTATTTTTTTGTGGATTGGAAAAAATGGGGGGGGGGGGGCGATATATACACGAAAATTCGAAGGAACAAAAGGGGAAGGTGGTAAATGTGCAGAATTTTATTTTAGAAGCATGAATTTTTCATGTTCCATATATGAAGCAGCTTGGTGACTTTCTTTCCTTTGTTTTTTTTTTCTTTGTTCGCAGCGGTTTGCCCAATTTTCTGCCAAAAAGTGACGTATGTTCGAAAGATTCAGAAACCAAACAAAACATAAGTATATGTACTTGAAGGAGAAGTTTTGGCAAAAGAAACAAAGAAAATCCCGTATTGAAAAACTAAGGAGTTTATTTAATTGTTTCGTTTTGAAAATAGAAGTTTCTTACCAGCTGGTAGCTAAATAAATATGATGTTTTGCTCGTTATCAAAATGCACACGAACAAATGATTATTTTCTTCATTTATATGATTACTAATTTTCTTATTGTTTCTCGGGTATTGAATAATTTTCCCAGAGATTTTTTTGATACGTTTGAAACCTTTTTACTGATAAAAATCGCTACAAAACATTGATCATGTCTACAGAATATAAAATGAAAATGCAGCAAACTTTTTAAATACCTGGTATTTTGGACATCTGAGGGTTATCTACGCGTATTTATCAGGTTGTCCTTTACAAAATTGACGAGCCCAAAGAACAGAAACTAAGGGAAACGTGTTTTACTAGTCACAGGGTGTCTGTTCTACCTGGAACATCTGGCATTTTTATACACCTGGAAATTTTAGGGATTTTTTAAAGTGAAAATTTGGTTGAAAATTCCTGTATTTGATTGAAATATCGTTTTTGTTGTTGAAAATTCATACTCTTGGTCGAACATTTATTTCTTTTGGTTGAAATTAATTTTCTTTTAACTTCAATTTTTTGTCGAAAAATTATCATTTTTAGTTCCAAATTCAACCATTTCCTTGAGAAACTTTCTCCCTTTGGCTGACATTTTTTTGCTTTTGGAAAAAAAGTTTTTTAACTGACAATTTAAGTATTCGATTTCTGGTTGAAAACTTACATTTTTCAGGTAAAAATTCAACTATTAGTTTGAAAATTGGTCTTTTTAGTTACAAATTCCACTTTTTTAAAAATATTAATGTATTTTGTTGAAAAGTTGTCTTTTTTAAACATATAAATCTTTTTGGTTAAAAATTTTTCTATTTCATTAAGTACTTGGATACAACAATAGAGGTGTAAATTACTTTTTCCCCATCCCATTTTATCTACCAATGTTATTTCAACTGCAATTAAAAAGATGTAAAATACATTTTTATGCAATAAGTAATTTGCGATATAAATAAATCAGAACTTTGGCACTGTTTCTATTTTAAGTCATTAGTAAAAGTTTTTCTTCATTTGATCGTTCCGAACTTCAAGCGCATGAGAAATCCCATAATTATAATTTCGAAGGTATTACCTAAAAAAAAAGGTTTCAGATATCAGGGGTGTATCAAACGAAAATTCTTTTTCGTAGAACAGTATTACATATATTATTATTTTAAGATTTGAGATCAATTTTTTTTTTTGAAACATGCTAAATTTTCATGTAATTCGCTAATATAAAATATGAAATAGTCAATCATTTTAGACAGTGCTTATTTTTGAGCTTGGGTTAACTTTATTACATATTTAGTGGTTTCAAACTCTATCGCTCATTCCCTTTTTTAAGGAACTCCTATATTTTCAAGAAACTTCCCTTTTTATTTTCTACTGTTATATTTTTTATTCAGCATTAGTCTTTTTTGGTTAGAATTTTTATTTCATTGACATTACAGGTCTCTTTCTGTGCGAATAAACATTCACTTCTTAGCTTAACTTAGGCACTTTTTGCAACAACATTTATTCTCTGGCAGCTCTGCAGATTTACATTTCTATTGGAGCAATCGCTCGATGCATTCTATAAATTAGCCCTGTGTGCTTCAACCAATTGATCGTTAAAAAGATACCAAACGAACAAAAATGGTTACGTCAGCAGACGGCTGACCAAATAAAATCAAGTAAAACAATTTATAAATTTAAAAAAATTAACCACTCTAAAGTGCGACAATAAATGAATAGTTTATCTTCGTGAAATATTTAAACATTTTAACACTGCGGGTGGTTAGTTACTCCGCCGATTATTTTTTTTTGCTCGTTTATTTGACTTAGGGACTTTGAGGATGTTTCTTTTATGTACAACCAATCAGCTTAATTAAATTTTTTGAACAGGGTTGAAATCGATTCAGCTTTTCTCATTTCATGGATTAAATTAAACTTTAATAAAATTAAACTTTTTCAATGCTTTTCAATGCAAGTCTGCTTTACATTGCCTTCTTTATGAAGTTTCTTGCAATAGAATTTTGTTTTTTGCTGGAGCCATCAAGCTATGTGAATTTTAAACTAAGTTAAATATGACTTTAATTCGAGAAAAAGTAATTGCTT
Organism: Belonocnema kinseyi; assembly: GCF_010883055.1. Lineage (NCBI taxonomy): Eukaryota > Metazoa > Arthropoda > Insecta > Hymenoptera > Cynipidae > Belonocnema > Belonocnema kinseyi. The sequence goes on along the minus strand of NC_046663.1, from coordinate 93,027,473 downwards.
ACGTAGTTAAAAGTTCAACATAAGGGGAGACCATTGAAACTTTAGTTTTTTTGTCTCACTTGACTGCTTTCTTTGCATTTTTTAAATTTAGAAAGCAGTGTCTGAAAGAATGTTAGGATGTTATTTTGGATTTTACGTTTTAAGCGCACATTTCACATTTAAAGAATTTTAAAATGCAGTTTTAAAGACTTTAAAAAATTAAGAATTAGTAGCGTTTGAAATCGACCATTTTAAGTTGAAAAAGATTTTTAGTTGATCAAACTAATATAAATTATAATGATTTTCTAGATTGAACTATGCATTAAGAAATAACAAGTGAATATTAATTTATTTTAAAAGACGATTTAGGATCAATTCAGAATTTCGAAATTTTAACGTTAAAACGAGAACTGCTTAAATTAGAAATTCCTAGTAGTTAAACAAATGTTAACGCTCGATTTATACCTTCTAAACTATTTTCAATCTTAAAATAATATATTTATAATTCAAGGTATAATTAAAGCCTCAAATTTTACCATTTTTTAATTCAGATAGATATAAATTGTCTGATAATTATAAATATTTTATTTTACATGTAAAATCAGTAATTGTAAATACAACATTGAAAGAACATAATCTACAAGTAAAATCGTTGAATTTTGATGTATACTAAATATTGAAAACCTATAATTTATAGGAAAAAAATCGAGTAGGTTGAAGAGATATTTTGAAGTTTCGAACAAATTTATAGTTGATTTGAAATTGGGAATGATTTCATATAATTTAAACTAAGTGTTTACGTATATCGACAAAATCCGGCTGTTTGTATCGAAATGTCGGCGCACATAGCCCACGGCCAAATTTAAAACGCAATATACATTTTTACAGATTTCGAACCAAAAATTTAGAAGCTTTTTAAGAATTCTGAAAGAAAATACATTTTCTTCAGATTCCTAGGAAAATTATAAATAAATTTTTATTTTGAAAAATTAATTTTAAGAAAATATTTCCAAAGTTGTCGAAAATGAATCAGGAATATTTTAAGAAAATATTTTTTATTTAGAAATAATTTATTTTTTAATTTAAGAAGTTTTCAGGTTATGAAAAAAATGTAATCCTTCAATTGTTAATATTTCTAGCTTATAATTGCTGTTTTAGCTTTAGATTTCGAATTTTTAAAATTCATTGTACCTGGCAAGTATTTGTAAGTCTGAAAAATACCTGGAATTTTTGTATGTGAGTCGGGGAAATGACCAGAACTTTTTTCTTCGATTAAAACGACAACTCTAAATGAGGCATCAATAACAATTACATTTGATAAACTGGACAATTTTGCGTTTGCTCCAAAAAATACCTACACTTCATTTAGATTATTGTTAGTCTTATTTCTATATTTATCATGAATAATTCATAATCAAGTAGAAAATATTTTATTCACGTATAAGATGAGGTACATTGTGCGATTAAATCGGTAAAATCATTTTTTATTGAAAAAATGGCTTTGGAGCAAAGAAGTTTTCTGTCTTGATTCAATAAAATATATTTTGAATAGAAATAAACCTTATAAAGAGGTAATTTTTTTGATTGAATATCGCACAAATATTTCTTTTTCTTTGAGAAACAGTTTTCCGAATAATGTAATCACATTACGGAATTGCATCTACAAAATGTTTGAGATAAAGAAAAGTATCAGCAGCCATTTTCGGAATGAAACATGGAATTGCTTACTTCATTTTTACGATGTTCGCTGCATAAAGGTAAATGGCGATGTATTCATGTACTCTCCTTAAAGCATGTGTTGCTTTTTATTCATCATATTTTCTTTTTGAAAAATTTCCTCTTGATTTTATTTTTTCAATATAATTTTCTACTTGAAAAAGTAAGCACCTTAGCCATTTCATTTTTCGTCGAGGCAGAATGTTTTAAGTGTCCGTTTAATTAAAATTGTTTGCATTTCATTACCTTATGATAAATGAATTTTCCAGACTAATAATGTTTTTTTGCAATAAAACATGAAATTGGCTATGGATGCTTTTTTGAAGCAAAAATGTATGCGAAATTTCATATCTTAACTTAAGTTCCGAGTCAGAAAATAAAATGGAGTTATGAAGGACAGAGGCACTTTATCCGAAAAGCTTCTGTGAAATTTCAATTATAGATATGGATTGAACTTGCCTAGCGAACTGAAAATATGGGTATATTTTGGGGCACTCTGGAGCATTCAATGTCGATCACTTACACTCTTACAGGGAATCTCATTCTTTTTCTGATCTGTAACATTATTTCTCCTCAGAAAATTGAATGAAGTATGAATCCTACCCATTTTCGCATAAAGCTTCTATCAATAATTACTCATAACTACAGTACTCGCCGCAGCACTCGTCGTATCAGTTAATACTTACCATAAATAATGATTGTACTTATTACGCGAAATCTTTCAGGAATATGCAGTTATCACTTACAAGGAATTTTACTTCACTGGAGCAATGGAGAACTTGGCTGTCATTGGATGGCTTTTTAATTAAAATTAATAAAGTTTTGTATCCAGTAAGAGAAGTTCAAGCATTAGGCTGAAATCTTTTTTTTTTATTCGAATGTAACTATAATATAAAACTCAACTTTTTATTTTATTTCAATGATATTGAATGTTTCTTAGTCATGATATTTCATTGTCTATTCGACATTCGAAAAACTTACTTTTTATTCCGAATGTTTAACATGGAATTTATCAATCGAGAGAAAGACAAATATTCATGATGATGCGATGGAATAATATGTAAGACGTAGATCAATATCTTAAATTTGCTTTATTTGCAGCAAAAATGGTATCCAAGTCAAATAAAACGGTAAATCAAGTGTTTTTTTCTAAATAGTGAACATGCGCCAAGTTGCCTCATTCTGCGGCGAAGTTGACACCCTCTCATTTTAATTATATATATTTTTTCATTTATGTAGTCGATTTGATTGAAATAACTATATCTAATAAAAAAATAATTGTATTTAATATAAAGGTAGAGCGCTAGTTAAACTTGTCATCTCCACATCAAAGACAAAAGTTGGTTATAAAATAATTCATCTCTTTCCTGCATTCGAAAAAGTACTTTTTATTCCTATGTTTTAATTAACAGAGGCAAATTGGATATTACATCATTTCGCGAGGATATTTGATGTGTGAAATTTTATCTTCTATTTGATTCTTTACCTCAATGTCAAAGAGAAAAAAGCCTGATGAAATAATTCATTATATCTTTTCTGCAAACGCTAATAAGGTACTTTTTATTCCTGGTTTTAATTATAACAGAAACAAATGTCATATTTCGATTTGCAAGCGAGTGCTTTCTTTTCAAATTTTGAAAGTTTACTTTCTGTATTTTTTATCCATGAAGTAACTCCTCAATCGCAGTGAAATATTAGTTAACAATTTGCCACGAGATTTAATATCGATGTTGTTTAAGAAATATTTTTCTTTCATATACGAATATGTTGTTACTTCCACAAAATTAACTTCGAATTTATTCTGTGAAAAATCCGTGCGTGATTTGCACAAAGCACATTTAATAGAATATTTCTATCGTGGGTAACTTAATGTCTTTGTTATAATTTATTTCACTGAAAAAAGAAAACAGAAAATACCACGATATTCGTGTTTCAGATTTTAGGACTTTTTTTTCTTTCGTTTTACATAAACGTTGGAAACAAGTTCCATCCAAAATTACGAAGTGAAATTTCCTATTATTAAATGTTCTGTAGTTAGACAGAAACTATAAAATTTGTCTTCCTCATGACTGTCAGAGTCAGTCAGTACGTAAATGTCACGACGAAATTTATGGGGCATTCCATAAGTTTAATGGGTTCTTAGATAAAACAATTCTTGCTCGATAACGAGTCAGCAGCAGACGAAATTGAAGTGAATTGTGTATTACTTTTTGCGAATCCGATAACCTTTCGACGGTGTTCGTTGATTAGCGGGGAACGAAAAAATGCTATTATCTGAGATTGCTAAGAATATCTTCCATTTTACTGAATATACCTTCCATTGAAAGATTGTTAAATTTCGAATTGTTTCACTCGAATAAATGTAAATAAATTAACCTTGAAGTGTCATTGAATAATCTAACTCTGGAAAGATGGGGGGTGGGCGAAAATCTTTCATATAATAGATTTATAGTTATATAACCTCGGTTGAAAAATGATATACAGCGGAGAAAGTAATGTATAATTTTCATTTGATTTATACAAATAATCTACACTGAAAAAAAATGCATTAAATCAAGTAGGCTAGTTTACTTGGCTGATTTTACTTGAAAGAAGCAAGTCTTTTCTTTTTACAAGGGACAAATTTTCTTGAATCAAGAAAATAATAGAATCAGGACAACTATTTGAATCAAGAATATATTTACTCTAAGCAAAAAACTATTGAGTTAATTTGTTCCATTATACTTATTTGCGTGAAGTTTAATAAAATATTGAATTAAGAATATTATATTCTTATGAAAAGTAACTTAAACTCTAACAAAATGTTTATTGATCCAAATAAATTCATATACTTATTTTGACTACTATTTTTATTGAAACAATGTTCATGTTCTTGAGACAAACAAAAGAATGTATTCAGCGAAGAAATAATTTTACTTAGAACAATGCTTGAATATTTTCGTTTAACTAATTATTAATTTGAAACGAATGTGATAGAATCACATCAATTTATTCAACATAAGAACTGTAGACTTTATGCAATAGACATCACGCACATGCTATGAAAATTAATATATTAGTCTAAATTAATTGACTTCTTTCTAAATGCTAACAATGATTTTGAAATTCAATAATATTTATAAAATTCAAAACATTGGTGCACATGACCAATTTTATTTATGCAAATGTTGGCAGGAATTTGCAACTTTGATAGACTACTAACTTTAGGTTGACACAAAAAACAAATCAAATCACTCATGAAACCATACAAAAATTATAAGTTTATTGCATTGGTAAGTTTTTGATGGCAAGAAATTAAATTTTTTTATTAGATTTGAAAAAAGTGTTTTTAATTTTGAAATAATTATTCAAGGCTCAAAAGTCATGTCATTCCTAAAATTTTTCCTCAATGAAAAACAAATTCCTTTATTGTGCAGGAATTTTTAAAATAATTTTCAATTTTATATTCTTACTTTCTATATGAAATAGTTAATATCTTGTTTTATATTTTTAGGTTATTAATTGGCGATACAATGCTTCCCGCGTACTGCAGCGCGCATATAATGTTGCTATTTTAAATAATTAAGTATAAATTTAGTTTTTTTAAAATAAAATTAGCAAAATTAGGTTTTTCAGGCAATGAATTCAATGGTCATAGAAAATTTCATTTCAATATGTTATTAATTATAGAAAATTTAATGCGGATATTCTTAGTAAGTATATTTATAAAAACTTAATAAAATTAAGTTTTTCAGTCGAAGAATTCATTAATCAAGGAAAATGTCTTGGACTACAAATGGTTAACATTTTGGCCACCCATATACTTACGTATTTTTTTTATATTATGTAAGTAATAAGAAATAAATGTATGGCGACATAAAACAAAGTTAACTGCTTTAAATTACAATTATTACATTTTCTTGATAATTTAAAAAAATTGTATGAGTTTTTAAAGTAAAATATTTAAGAAAAAAGAATTCAATAACATTTTTAAAAAGTTTAATAAGAATGCATTTAATTTTATAAAGGAACAATTAAAAAATTGACACTTAAAATTTTTTTAAATAAAATAATTGAGAATACAAGGAGGAAGCAAACAAATATTTTTCAGGCCGGATCACCGTGAGATCGCTTTTAATCTGTAAGTTCTTGCACTAAACGTTTCTTTACAGAATTCTTGTTTCTTCTGTTTTCGAAGTATTTTATATTTGAAAGAAAAATATAGTCTCGAGCATTTTTTTAAATAGGTAATATTTAAACTAGCGATCAATTTTTTCTACATATTTTAAATTATTTTTTAAGAATTGTTATTTTAATTTAGAAACCGATTTAAAAAGTATTATAAAAGAATTAAATAAATCGAAAACTGTGCGTTTTATAAAGGTTTTTAAAAATCAGAAAATATTTATTTGTTACTGAGGTTGTTAAAGCGTTTTTGGAATGAAAAGTTCTATATTTTTTATATGCTTTAGATAGTTTTTAAGTGGATTAAATTTTTAAAGAAAAAAGTATTGAGCCCTTTGTAAAATAAGTAAAGTTCAATTTTTTTGCATATTTTAGATTGTTGTTTTAAGAAAGCAATTCCATATTCAAATTACGGAGAATTTTGATTTATTTTTCATTACTTTTAGATATTTTAAAACGTTGAGTTCAACAACTTTTAGTTTGAAGTTGGTTGAGGTTTAATATACACTAGTTTAGGTAGTTCAGGCAGGGAGGGTTCAAGCCTCGGCGAGTGCGATTTTTCAAAGTGTCTAGTCTAGGCGTACGATTACATGTGTAAGTAACAGTGTGCGCGAATTACGTACTTTAATAATTTTAAAAATGAAAATTATATAGCAATAATTTCGAAAACAATTTTTTTTTTAGAAAGTGTTCAGTTGAGGCATTAGTCTATTGCTCCGATACAACATATTATTATATTAAGAAAATATATTCTTAAAGTGTATCAGAAATGATTTCTTGAAAGTAAACTATGTTCTGCATTTGAATACATCTCTACATGAAGTACCACAATAAAGTTTTACAATAATAAAATGCGATATTCTATCTAAGAATACATGTTCTCAGATTAAGAAAATGTACGCTTGTTCCAAGCATACGGTAGCAAGTACTTATTTATTTGGTACACACTCATGTTCTATCGTCCCCATTCGTATCTTCGATTGACTTGAATCAAGTAATATTTTCTTGATTCAAGAACAATTTTTTTGCAGTGTATGACACAAATGGAAATTATGCATCATTTTTTGCACTCAAGAGTGGACTATGCTACTGTGTTTAGTGCACGTTTAATTTTTGTTTCATATAAGAATGCTGAAAACTATATGGTCCCTGAACAATGTGCACCAGCAAGGTAGTTGTACCAGCAAAATTGTCCGAAGCGCTTATGTAACTAAATATAAGTTGAATCCGAAAATTTTGGGGAAAATGATTATGGATTTGAGTTGCATCAGCGAATTTCCGAAAAAATATATCTCAAATCTGAAACAAGGAATTTTCTAAAAGAATTATAATTCTGACTTATAACAGTAAATTTTCCAAAAGAATTACAATTTTGTCTTCGAACGGGGAATGTTCGAAAATAATTCTCATTTTGATATGAAAAAATTAGTTTTTGAAACGAATAATAATTTTCAGTTGGTTTATGGAATTTCCCAGCGAATTATAATTCAGAGTTATATCTGGATTTAAATTTAAATTTTATTTTTGAGGCAGTATATTTTCGAGAAAAATTATACTTTTGAGTTGGGTCAGAAAAACTTTCTGAAGTGGCAGTTTTCAGGATGATTTATAATTCTTATTTGTGATAGTGTATTTTCGAGGAAAATTATAATTTTTAATTGTTTCAGGAAATTTCCCGACGTTTACTTCTAATTTAGAACGGGTTATTTTTTTAAAGAATTATGTTTTTGATTTGGATTAGTAAAAAAGATAACACTGAGTAAGATATTTTCTCTGTAGTAAATATATTGTATATATTGTATAGGAAAAATATAATAGTATTTAATTGTGCGTAGAAAATTTTTGGGAAGGAATGGTGGCTATACAGAATATGAGAGAGGAGGTTGGGTTTCTAGGAAATGTGACCTGGCAGGTAACTCAATATATTAGGGAATAATTTTCCAGCCATGCAAAATGGCGGATTTTGGACTACCTGTCTGAAGTTTAATTTCGAAATTGCCAAACCGATGATTCAGAACTGTTCAGAACTCATATAGGTGGAATTTTCAGGGAGAATGAATTTAATCAGTTTATTTAAAGGCGCCCGTAATTTGAGTATGCAGTTCACGTTCAAAGTTTAAAATCTAATTTTGAAACTATTAACTGCAAAGAGAATTTTAAAACACGTTTACACTTTAACTATTTTTAAATTAATTATTTACACAGATTTAGTTGCACATATATGATTAAAAAATCAAATCCAAATGCAATCAAAATCTTTATTTGGAATAACTTCAGACAGATTTCCCTAGAAAAATATATTTCGGAAAGATTTATCTGCAGTCTAATGCAACAAATGCAATATTATAAATCCCTGAGGGATTAAAAAATTATTTAAAATCTCGTCTGTAGTTATTAATGTCATTATTTAAGTTACTTAATGCGGGTTTTTATCTAAATAAAGACAAGAGTAAAATTCCCGTGAATTTGAAAAAGACAATGGTACAAGTGGAAGAAAATCGCGTTACATAGTTTAAGTACAGTGACTTAAGTTGAATTTTATTATAGATTTTTTAAAGAAATAAAAATAATTTTACTCTTAGAAATAACGTCTTTAATTTGCAAGTCATTAATAAAAATTAAACTTGCATTACTCTTTGGTTGGTTCAATGTGTGTTTTAAGCTCAGAGTTAATTAAAATGCAGAAGAGTTAAGCGCGTATCTTCTCTTAATTAATATCCATTCAGAGTTTGAAAGTAAAGCACACAGGCAACTGTAAATCTACAAAAGTTTCTTTCTTACCCTAACTTTCTAAAAGCCCTCCGAGGACTTGCACACCTGCTCAAAGGAGGCAGATGCTAGGGATGGTTAGTTTTTCCAACTATGTCTCTAAATTTTCCTTTGAAAATTTTCTCGCTACTAGACCAAACCGTTTCTACATTATATTTTCTTAAGAGTTTGAATATTTATAGTCAAATTTAATGTAAAATTTAATGTACAAAATATCTCACAGCTCGTTTTAAATATAAAAGTAATACGATTGTTTACAGAGGTTGCAAACAATTGATTTATTATTGAATTATTAACACGAAAAAGTTTATTAGTTTTATTCAAAATCTAGAATAGAGGTTTTGTATACATTTAAGTATTTTGATTTCTTTATTTGAACAATTTTTAATATAAAAAAACGATAATTTTATTGGAAAATTTTCGAATGGCCGCATTTTTACGTTCCAAACAATTATCTACGTATTTTAAATAATTGTTTTCATTAGTTCAATGTATGTCATTTTTAATAAGGAATTATTTTGTTATTTCATAACAACACGAAAACTATTAAAATTTGTGGTGGTCAGTTGGCCAAACTCCAAAGTGCAGGGTGTCTGGTAACCGGAAAAAACGAGAAATAACCAGGAATTAAAAGATAGCCGAGATTTAACCAGGCGTTTATCTATCATTTCAATGGAATTTTTTTAATTTTACAGGATTTAAAAAAGCTTTAACATGATTTAAAAAAAAATTGAAGATATTTCAAACAAAATGTAGGTTTTTGAAAATTTCGAAAGAGAATGCAAAAGATTTTAAAGCAAAATTGTTTTAAAATAATTGAAAACTTAAAAGGTTTTAGAAAATGTAAGGCAAAATGTATACTGTTGAAGATTTCAAACAAAAGCAAACACTTAAGAATTCTGAAAGACTTCAAGAGAATAAAAGAATTTTCTTGCGATTTCTGGGGAAATTTCAAATTATTTTTTATTTCAAAAAGCTATTTTTCAGAGAATATTTCAAAACATTTGAAAAGATTTTAAAAATAGCAAAAGATCGGAAAATATCCTAAAATTTCGAATCAGAATATAAATGGTTTTAAAGCAAATTTTTGAAAGATTAAAACATTTAAGAAAAAATTCCCATAATTAATTGAGAGACATTTAGAAGTTTTTGAACGATTTCAAACAACTTTTAGATTTATAAAAATAATTATTGTTTAATCACTAAAGAGTTATTATTAAAAAACATGATAGAAATTATTTATTTTAATACTAAGTGAATTTTACATTAACTATGTTACAAACACATGTAATTGCAATTAAACTGTTATAATGAATCATAAGAATAGTTTTCTGTAAATACTCTTCAATACTTAATCGCTAATGCCAAAGACATTAAAAATACATATGAGATTTATTTACCAATCAGAATGCCAAAAATAATTAACAAATATAGGTTTATTAAAAAAAAACAACTGTCATGTCGTGCTGACGGACAGTTTTTCGTTGAAAATTTGACAGAAAGAAGACAATTATTCTCTTTTTTTCAATAAACTGTAATAATTTCAAGAAATATCGATGATGAAGGGACGAGAAACATATAACTATGTTAACATTTTTAATAAATTTGATGGAAACTTTAAATTAAAATTCTTATATATATATATTTTTTTTTTTTTTTAGTAATTATGTTAAAACATGAGATTTCGAATACGTTCTTTCAGTTCAAACTGTATTGAGTTTTAAAAGATTTCGTTTGCTACAAACAAATTTTAGTAAAAATGTATCTCGAAATTATATAAGCGTTTACTGATTGATGCAACTTGCCTCGATTACATTTTTAATAAAATATAATTATGTAATGCTTTAGATTTGCAGAACGTCAAGAGAACGAAGCCAACAGCAATAGAATTATTTCCTTGGCTTTTTAAGTTCGATGCTTCAAGTGAACATTGGAGTATGCCTTCTTTACTTCAAAATATGAAGTGTATAAAAAGGTAATTATAGACAAAAATCCGGTTATATTTATTTTTTTAATTTTGACCAGTATCATTTCCTGTGCACTGGACACTTGCATTTCAAATACACACACACTTTTAATTTAAATTAAAAAGTTGTATATGCACTGCACTAGAATTGTACAACGATTTAGTTGTCTTTATTTTAATTTGTTCTGATTATACTTTAATTGGATTTTTTAAAATAATTGTTTCACATAAATACTTTTACATGATTATTTTAGGTTAATTCTTTCTTTACTTTGCAAATAAACATTTTTCTGGTTTTGTTAAGTAAGAAAATCTCATTAATATTAGCTCTTAATTGAATTTGTATAATATTGATTTCTAGAATCAATAAATTAATAATTGACCCTAATTCAGAAAAACTAATTTGAAAGAGAATTTATAATAGTATTTCCATTTAAGTTTTGTAGAGCAAGGAAATCAGTAATATATGTAGATTTCATGCAAAACATTTCAATGAAACTAAAAACATTTCAATTCTCTTTACATGAAGCGGGTTTCTTATCAAGTTTCGTAAAAAAATAATATTTCATAAGTTTCATAAGCTAAAGTATTATTTAAGTATAAATAGCCTGAGTTACATATTTAAAATAAATATCTCCTTTTAATAAAGGTATGTAGATAGAGATAAATTTAATAAACATCTATCTATTCGATGATACTAATCTTTCTTTTCCCAGGAAAATGATTATCTGTGATTTAATTGTTTTTTTAATTACAGTAATATAAGCCTCAGTATTACTGAATGTTACGACAAGCCATTGAAAGCAGCTAAATTAAAGGAGTCCATCCAACAGGCCTTGATTTGGATTTTAATTTATTATCGAAAACTTCCAAAGGTGAGAACTCGTACAATTTAGATAAAGAGTTAATTTAATTTCGTAAAATGTTTTTATGGCAATTTGATTTAATTATGTTTTTCGTAATTGACCCCGAGTCAGCTGACTATTAAATGAAGAATGTAAAATAAACAATAATTTTAAAGAGGATGCCCAGTGAACCGGGAATAGGCTGATCATATGCAAGGACCATGAAGAAAACCCAGAAATGTCCGGATTTAAAAAAATGCTTAAATCGTTGATTCATTTATATTTTTTATTTTATAGTCGTTGAATCAATTAAATTTATTTAAATAGCAAAATCTGTCTAAATTTTCATTTCATTCAGTTCATTTATGTATGAAATAAAAATAGAATAATTCAACACCAAATTGTAGCAGTCATATACATTTTTTGGAAAATATAAAATGTCTGGTAAATTAAATTAATTTGATGAAACTCACAGAATATTCTATAGAACTAATTATAATTATAATGAAAGCAGATAATCGTTAGCTTATATTGCAATAATCAAGATTGGCTAATCGTATTAATCAGAATATACTGGTATCTATATTATACATAATTCTAATCAAATTCTGATTAAAAGTAATTTCAGTGCATTTCGCATCCCTGTTAAAATTTTAATTAGTATAAATAATCTATTTCCCTCTTTTTTGCGTAAAATAATTACCTTTAATCCAAAGGAGGTGTGCGCAAAATTAGATTTTACAGCACGAGTATGCTAAAGTCGCTTTTTGATCAATTATTTCGTTCCGAAAAGTAGCACACTAAATGCTAAACTGTGATTTAAAAAAATTAGATATCACTTTTGACCAACACAAAAGGGGTTTAAAGTTTTTAAAGTTTGAAAAATTTAGAACTTTTTTAAATTTGAAAATACTTGGTAGAATCATTCTGGGTCTCTATTTCAATTATGATATCTTTCAGTTTACAATGCGTAATTCAAAAATCTTTCACTCAAAAAATTCTTCATTTGAGATTTTAGTTGAAAATTTTGGATAAAAAACAGTATTATTTTATCAACTGTAAATATAAATAAATGAATAACTATTTTTTAAAATGAATCTTTACATTAAGTATTAAAAACTAAACAATAATTTGTTTGATGAAATGATTCTAAATTTGTTCCAAATTTAATAATTTCCAGATTGTTACTGTTTCAATTCGAAAGTCTTCGCCATTAAAAAATGTAAATGTGCGATTGAAACTTCATAAACTATTTTTAAATTAAAGATATTTTTTCAGTCTAAATTATTCACTTTTGAACACTTTTTTTAAAATTATTTGAGATCATTTTAAGTTCTAAATTAATTTTTGATCTTTAAAAAATTATAAATATCTCTTAGAATTATTCTAATTTTTCCTACAAATAATAAGGGTTCTACTGTTATTTATAAATCCGAATTTGAAGGAAATTTGTTTAAATTCGCAGGATTTTCTAGATGTTGTATGACAAATTTAATTAAATTAATTAATTTAATTAATTTTAAAATTTTGAGATAAAATTTTAAAGCTTTTCAAGGATGCTTAAACTATTTAAAATGCAAATTATTTAACTTCTATTATTTGTCATCGAAAACTACATATACAAATTAAAGTTTAAGAAACATAATCCGGAATAAATCAAAATTTAAATTCTTCTTTGACGTCCAGAATTTAATTTCAATCACAAAATTCTTGAAATTTAAAAAATACCAAGTAAATGTGACATCAAATTTAGACGTTGAATTCTTTGTTTTTTTTTTAATCGAAGATATTTTTTCAATGTCGTGGAAGCGATCAAAGGATCTTGCGTGTAAACAATTTTATAACATTTTACGAATTAAAATAATTCGTATTTTTACCATAAAATTCCAATTTATGCTCTGTAATGGAGTTTCAAACTTTTAGTTTCTAACGCAATCTAAAGCATGTTACGAGCTTCCAATTTTATACAATGTCCACTCCGATGGCACTTTCAATTGTCCATCAATTACGCAATTACGGAACCCTTTATAGAGCTCTCTCTCTCTCTCTCTCTCTCTCTGAATTCCTTTAGGGCTGCTATTTTTTTTAGAGGACGTTTTGTATTTTTCCCGTTGTTTAGGGCTTTTATAACTTTTTTTGTGTATCGAGCTGTAACCCGATAAATTTTTTACCAATTGAAACATGAAAAACTAATTTTAATGGGCAAGGAAGTATAACATTCCTTTTGATTTCAAATATTATTAAAGCTGAGTTCCTATATTCTTTTTTCTTTGCGCTGTTTTTTCAGAGGAAATTATACGATACCTGTTTTTACGATTTGTGACAAAAATAATTTCACGAAGTTATGAGTATTTGAATTTTTTGCTTCGTTTTTTCAACAAAAAAAATTTCTTCTTTATAGTTATAAAACTTTCGACCTAATTGAGATATTTAAGATTTCTTTCCACATTCTGGTAATGTTTATCGAATTTATCCTTTGAAATCCGCAAGACGATTTAGAAAATGTTCCAAATTAATAAAATGGCGGTGGTTTTTCTGAAAATTCTTAAAGTTGTTTTTCTCAACAACAAAAAACCACACTTATATTTTTTGTCATTTTTTTATCGAATTTGTACTGACATTAGCAAAATATCTTGTGAGTTTTACGCGGGCTAAATAACTTTTGTAGCCAGGAGATTTTTTTTGTATAAAATCGAATTTCCGTATTTTTCTTGCTTACAACAACAGATACGATAAAATGTTAAGAAGACAGTTTGCACGGTTATAAAAGTTTAAAAAAAAATTATTTTACTTATTTATGATATCTTATGTCATTTGCGAGAATAAAAAATAAAAATAAAAAAAATGTCTGTTCATTTTTTTCTATGATTCTATAATAGTTTAATGTCTATGCAAATTTAGATTCACAATAATGGATAAAACTCGAAGAATAAATTTAAATGCCCAACGATAAGTGTGTCCTGTTTTCGAAACTGTGCATAGAAAAGAAATTTATAATATAGTTAATCACATATTTGTACGAGATATCATAAATAAGTAAAGAAAATTTTTTTTATTACTTTTTTAACTGTGCAAACTATTTTCTGAACATTTTTTCGTATCTGTCGTAAGCAAGAAAAATACGAAAATTGGATTTTATGAAAAAAGTTCATCTTACCGCAAAAGTTATTTAGCCCGCACATAATTTAAACATATTTTCCTCCTGATAGTACAATGAAAGACGTCAAAGTTTGCCTATTTTTTGGACGTCCCTAGCGACCTGGTGAAAAAGTATAAAAATATGTTACAGGTAACAAATTATTCGTCATTAAAAATAAAAATGAGCATCGCTTTTCGTTTCTTAAAAATATGAAAAAATTACCCCTATTTAAGGGTTAATGTGAGTTAATCTGTGAGTTAATCCTTTTGCACATCAACCTCTTATCAATAAAGAAAATACGTGATTTTACTTTTATACGGTATATTTTATAGAAAAAATACAATAAAAAATGATTTTATAATTTGAGGTATTTCAAACTTAAAAAAAAACGATAAGTGAAGCTCACTTTTGTTTTTAATGAGGAGTAATTTGATACCTTTAACATATTTTTACATTTTTTCCCTAGATCGCTAGCGAGTCCCAAAAAATTGTAGAAAAAACAGCATCTTTTGGCGTCACTCTTTAACAAAAAATTGAAAATAAATATAAGTGGATTTTTTTATTGAAAAAATTGTTTGTTTTTTTTTAATACGAAGCAAAAAATTCAAATACGCATAACTTGGTGAATTTTTTTTTGGTCACAAATCGCAGAAATACATATCTCCTAATTCCCTCTAAATAACAACAGATTTTGTCCCCGAGAGATTCTGCAACTTTTTCTTTTATCAGTTTATTTGCTCAAGTTCGGCCAGCCTGACACATACTTATTTTGTTATTCCAGGTTCAAAAATCCATATTTTATCATGAAAGTATGTCGGACATATTAGCAATGTACATAGATATGGAGTTAAGAGCGTCTAAAAGACCGACAGAGCAGCTCAGTGAAATTACAACTCGTATAATTTGTTGCCTATATGTATACCTAGGTTTGTATTTCCTTAATATTCACTTCTATTTTTCATTCTTTATCAGGGAAGGTTTAGACGTATTTTTATTGCTCTGTTTGTTGTTGTTTTTTTTACAGAAAAGTCCATTGAACACATGCTAGATACTTTAATCAAGGTTCGAAATATGTCTTCACAATTTCATTTCATCTTGGATCCAGTTATGAAGTAAGATTACCAATGATTCTTTTGCAAAATCCAATACGTTTTGGTGGACGTAAGAGCAACTTTAATTTTTATGTTTCCGTTTCTTCTAGGAAACTATTGGAGGGCAATCCAAAAGAGAAGAGAGCACGTCCAAAAACTCAAATAATGTACGTCAGGTACCTGCTGGCTTTCCGCCTTTGGAGGGACATTAATAAAGCCAAGGCTGTGAAAAAGGAGATAGTAAAAACTGCAGTTTCCTTCCTTGGATCGCCGCCCTCCGTTTTACCAGAATTCCTAACAAAGCACATTCCTCCTAATGGATCTGGGTCGCAGACCCTGTCTACAAATTTGTTCATGAAGGAAAAATTACTTGATGTGAAAGCCTGCTGTGCGGATTTTATCCATTTCTGCAAGGCAGGCACCGAAAATAGCCAAGTGCTCCCAGGCAAAATGAATTGTCTTGAGCGACTACAAGGTCCTCATCAGCAGCAAAAGGTATGGAATAGAAACAGTATACTTATATTACAAAGCATGATCAGGGTGGCGACTTGACCGGGAATTTGTTTCTGATCGTAGAGAAAATCAAGTTTTCATTATTTTATTAATTCTGATGAATTTCAGGGACATTTTCAAAAAGATTTTTGGGTTAATTTAAAAAAAATTTTAACCCCTTCGTTGGCATTGACGCTAAATGCATCAATCTTCTTTTTTCTATTTAACGTACTCCGATTTGGCATTCAAGTCTTGCTCGGGGGTTTTTGGGGTCGCTGAATACGAATCTGAAGTCAAAATTAGAAAATTCAAAATGGCGTATCCAATATGGCGGACAAAAATACAAAAAAACGGCTCGATTTGGATAAATCTTGGTACTTACGTTATTTTGGGGTCGCTTAATCCGAATCTAAAGTCAAAATTTGAAAATTAAAAATGGCAGACGAAAATACAAAAAAAACGGCTCGATTTGGATAAATCTTTGTACTTAAAAATTGGAAAATAAGTGTCAAGATTTATCCAAATTGAGCCTTTTTTGTATTTTCGTCCACCATATTGGATCCGCCAATTTAAATTTTCGAATTTGGACTTCAATTCGGGTTCAGAGAACCAAAAAACCCGTAAGTACCAAGATTTATCTAAATCAAGCCGTTTTTTGTATTTTCGTCCGCCATATTAGATTCGCCATTCGGAATTTCGGAATTTTTACTTAAGATTCGGATTCAGCGACCCCAAAAACCCCCAGGATAAAAATATTCAGGATAACCAATATTCCTGCCATTTTGGGAACTTTTTGTCCGATTCTCTCTGCCAACGAATGGGTTACGGGGTTTTAAAGCTCTCCAGGTATTTTCATAAATTTTACAGGATTTTAGTAAATATCAAATTTCATAGAATCTCGCCGAAATTTTATAATATTTTAGTGGATTTTTAACCCTCAAATGGTACAATGGTGTGAATTCGCACCAGAAGTTTTTTTCATTTTGTTGGCATTTACGCCAACACAGCTACAGCGGATTATCCCCGCATATATTAAACATATGTGTTAAACGTATGTGGGATATACTAGTTGTTTATTATATGTTCAATATATTAAATATTTAATATTAACATTGCAAACAAACCAATTTGCACCAGTGTACCGTTTACGTATGCTGGGTTGGAGTGTACTGTTTGAGGGTTAAGAATTTATTCACCAGAAGTGAAGTATTTCAAAGGGTTTCTAAGATTTTAAAAGAGGTTTCAATTATTTGTTGGAATTCAACTTAAATTACTAGTAATTTATCCTGAATTCGTTAAATTCTTTGAAAATCTTTTGAATTTTTTAGTTCACTTAAATTCTTCCAAATTGGCTCAATTCTACATAAATCAGTGATTTTTTTTTAATTCTTCAAAGTTTTTATCTAATTAATCATGAGGATCAGTTGATAGAATGATCAAAGGATTAAAAATATTTGGAAGTATTTTTTCAAATTTCTTGACATTTTCAAGATTTTAAAGAATTAAAAATATTTTCGGTTTATCTCAAAGATTAAAAAAAATGTAATGGAGTTCAGTAATTTAAGGGGATTTTAAAAGATTTGAAATATTTGAGGGTATTTTAAAAGGTAGAAAATTAATCTTAATGGATGAAAATTGATCTTTTCTAGTTCAAAATTCAACAATTTGGATGGAAATTTGTCTTTTAATTGAAAGTTCAGGTATTTTGTAAAAAATCGATTTTTTGTAGACAATTAATCTTCTTGTATAAAAATTCTTCTTTTCGATTATAAATCCAAGTACTCTTTTTGTTAAAAATAATTTTTTTTATTTTTGTTGAATATTTATCGTTTTAATTGAAAATTCATTTCTTTGGTTGAAAAATGAGCTGCTTGATTCAAAAATTCTTTTTTCTTCGGTTGTTCTTTGTTTACCAATTTTTTAAACTGAAAATGTAACTATTATTCCAGTTTGAATATTCCACAATTTTAGTTAAACATCCATCTCATTAGTAGAAATTGATCTTCTTGGTTAAAAATTAATCTTTTTGGTCAAAAATTCAATTATTCTAATTAAAATAGTTAGTTTTTGTTTGCGAGTCATATTTTTAACTGAAAATTTAACCTATTTCGATTGAATATTTTATAGTTGAAGTTCAAAATTCATCTGTTTGGTTAAACATCATAATTTTTTAACAATTATTATGTTTTTCACTAGAAATGTTAATATTACATTTTCAGTTAAAAATGATTGTTTTAATTCAAAATTCAACTATTTGGTTGAAAAATTGTCTTCTGTAATTAAAAATTCAACTATTTCGTTAAAAATATTGTATTTTGTTGCAAAATTGTATTTCTTAGTAGGAAAATAATCTTTTTGTTTGAAAATTAATCGTCTTATTTAAAAATTTTTTTTTTGGTTTCGCAAATTTCAGCTAAAGATTCATAACTTGATTTGACATTTCCTTACTTTGTTTGAAAATTGAACTATTTTGTTTAAAATCTTTTTTTTTTTTAATTAAGTTTTTCAACTGAAAGTTTAACTATTCCATTTTTTGTAAGAAATTGATATTTTTTTAGTAGACAATTAAAGTATGTTTTTCAAAATTTATTTTGCAATATTTTGCTCTGTTGTGTTAAAGAATTTTCAAAATGAACGTTATAAATTAAAATAAATGTTGGCGTTTTGCAGAAAATATCAATATATTATTTTTAGTTGACCGGGAAAATTGAAAAAATAGACCGGGAAATGAATCGGAATTGGAAATTGTCCGCCGAATCGCCACCCTGATGATTACGTTTCTTGTTCTTGCAAGTGTTTATTTCCATCGTCATTTAAAACGATTCAATGAATAAGTTTCTTTTTAAAATAACGGAGAATAATTTTGCTCATGGCCTAATTCATCATCATCATCATCATTTGATAGGACCAAATCAAGATGTATTGAATGGTAATTTGATCTTTGAGCAATTGGCTAAGATTACTCAAGTGGTCCGGTCAGATAGGGGCCAATTAAAAATTCTTGATCGCTCAAATGAAAAGAGTGCAGCTGCCGCTGCTGTCACGTCTTATCACTCATGTCATTATCAAATCGTTCGCGTCCACACTTTCCAATTTCATTTAATTTTATTTCTTTCAAATTCACCCTCACTCACACACATTGTTTATTCTTAGCTTGGAGACAACGTTGCCGAAGATTCTAGTTCACTAATAAAAAATAGTTCTCTTATTTCTCATACAGTTGTTGATCATGAACCTAATAATTCTTTAATTAAAAGTAATGCTCCAGACAAATATAATCTTCCAGAAAATTTAAAGAGAATTTCGATTAATGATTCCGCGACACTTTCTAGTAATCAATCAGTTAAAACACCAAGACCTTTAGTGAGGCGATCAGTTAAGAAGTCGAATGATATTATCATCATTGATATTACTGATGAAGAATCAACACCGAAGGTAATAAAGAAGAAAGTACACAAAAAGTTCCCGTGGCTGGAGCAAATCAAAAGGCATCTAAGGTTGAATCCAGAAAGGAAGGAAGGAAGCGAAATCTTAGGATTGAATGTTGTTTCCCCTGCGAAACAAATTCTGGAATCTCTGATTCTTGTAACGGATGACAGTGAGCAAAAGAAAATTGAAACGGATCTCTACTCCTCGTTTGACTCGTGGATAGGTGTCGACAATTTGCAACCCACAACTGATATTC
The DNA here is from genome assembly GCF_010883055.1 of Belonocnema kinseyi. Classification (NCBI taxonomy): domain Eukaryota; kingdom Metazoa; phylum Arthropoda; class Insecta; order Hymenoptera; family Cynipidae; genus Belonocnema; species Belonocnema kinseyi. Next base: position 93,007,627 of record NC_046663.1, on the reverse strand, counting down.
GCGTATTTTTTGGCGACGATTTAAACGAAAGAAGCAGTTCATCTCTAGGCTTCAATAGCGATTTCAGCACTACCAAACTACCATTCATATCCTCTTCAACTACATGTACCTCTGATTCAGTATTACAAATTTCCAGTGACAGGCTCAATTCTTATGATAGTGATAGTGCTCTGGAAATTACAAGCGACGAGTTATCAAAAGACATTGCAGAAACCGAATCTGTAATTAAACATGTATCAAGAACTTGTGAAGTTTCAAGGTTCGAGTCTTCGAAAACTGACTGTCAATCAGAGGCTGATAGCATGATATCAGACTCGAATGAAAATATGAGCGAGATCCAGGAGGCCAGAATCGTTTGCGCAGCTATATCGACCATGGTTTTGGAAGAAGGTCCAAGCGATATGAAATCTAGTAACATAAGTATCAATTGTCGAGAATCGGAAGATATCGTGAATGAATACTCGAAATATTCTGATTCTTGTGCAGTCTCTTCCATCGAAGAAAGGATCAAAGAATCTAGGGATGATTATTCGAAAGCTATAGACTACACTCTGAGAAAAGATAACACGTGCCTGCCATCTGATTTCACAAACGCCGACTGTTGTTATAACCCCGAAAACGAAACGAATTCGTACACAATTCCAGAACCTCAATTCCAGGAAAACATCGAGAACTTGTCCTTGTTAGCCAGCGTTTCGCAACAAGTAGCAGCTCAAAAAGTCACCTCGCCGTCAAAGAATTCCTCGCCTGATCACTACAACCGAATAGTTAGCCTCTACCCAGAGGACTTCGAAAAAGTGGCCCTTCAAGTTGAAGTGATCTCAACAAGCGATGGCCTAATGGAGAACAATTTCCAATCAAGAGAAACCAGAAATGCAATCTTGAATGGAGAGACTGTTGTCCTAATGCAAAAGTCTCCAAACAGCAACGTTTATGTCATCAATAAAGCCGCCGAGAATAAAAATAGCGTCTGCGAATCCTTTGAACACGTTGACAAAGCTGAATTACCGCAAGAATCTGAGAGTCTCGCCAGAAGTGTCATGGTGAAAACCGAATCTGGAGAGAAGAAAGTGAGAGTTGTTATCGATGATAAGAAATCGACCTCGAACGAAGTGAGTAAATCTTCGATAGATAAGAGAAAAAGCGGTAATTTGCCCCGTCGGCAGAATGTGAAACAGGAATACAGTGTCTCTGGCCACTGTGCCTGCGGTATTCTAGGGTGTTCCGTGATGGATTCACTTTCGCACGACCTTGCCAATCCTCAAATTCCTCTCCACATTCCCGTCGCTCATCCCACTCCATCGCACACTCTTCCACCCCTCTATGGCAATTTTCCTGCAAATTCAGAACTTTGCGTGCCATATAATAAACATTGCAGCACCGTATCATGTGGCTTGCCAGTAAATCCACCTTCGACTCTGCTTTCTCACACGAATACAAACTCATGTGGAAGATCACACGGTTCTTGTTTGAGCTGCACCTACGAAATGGTCGCGCACTATCAGTGTGTTCATCCAACTTCTGATCCACATTCGTCTTTCATTGAGGGCAATTCTTACTTCATTCCGCAAACGTCTGCCGTCCAGGAACATGAGCGAACGAAAGGTGAATCTGTAATGGATAATTTGTATGAAGATAAGTTATTGTGTAAGGTAGAGAAGAGCTTATTGGAAAGCAAACCGCTGGAGAAGATTGATGTCAAGTTCAACCAGGATCTAAAGTACCAAGTTGAGATTAACAACAAGCTACCTCTGAAGAAAAGACTGAAGGCCTTTAATCAGACGTCTTATGATGTGTCGATCAAGATGGAGAAATCTGGCAGTTATCCTGGAACGCCGATGATGTCGATAGCAAACCTGGAAGTACAAAACGAGTCGGGATTCTTGAATCTGCCAGAAATTGGAGCTACGGTTGAGTTGACGACGGAAAAGGAGGATTCGCCGATCAAGAATCGTCATCATATAAATATTCATGCTAGAAGGGACTACAGAAAAGATGGGATGCTGGTTCATAATGGATTGGAGAAAATGAGAGAGACCAAGGACCAGAGGAGGCTTGTCGACAGTCAATTGAGTAATGTGCCACTTTATCATGACACGCTTTACCAAAGACAAATGAAAAGTTCATTGCCGAGGAAGGAAGTTGGTGTTTCTGCACTGAAGAGATTGGCTGTCGCACCCAGTTTGGAGGAACAGTCGCCGAAGAAGGCGAAAAAGTCGAGTACGAGGCAAACGAGAAGCTCCCAAAGAAACGTACCCAAAGTGAATTACAAGTACACTGAAGTCGATCCTGAGTGGAATCCGTCCGGTGATATGAAACGAAAAAGGAAGAAGTCTAGTCGATGATCAATAATTCTACTTCCTATCCAGCTTCACCGTTGATCTGTATAATGAGGCGAACAGGAGACAACATGACCGTTTTCCAGGCTGTGGCATTTTTAATTTGTACATAGTAGTCGAGGATTCAACCTAGGAAATTATTGCACTTGTAAATAATTCATGAAAGTGAGAATTAATTCATCACCTGAAGAGTAGCTGTGGAGGAATTTGTGTTCGTCAATGAAGAGTTGGGAGTATTTGTATATAATGGAAGAAAGTCAGAAATTCATCATTTGAAAATCACTATTTGAAGATAATCATTTGAAGATCATTGGAGGCTCATCATTCGAAGATAATTATTTACAGATCATCAGTCGAAGATTTCTAGTTTAGCCTCAGACCTTACTTCAGTATGGGATTGTTGCTAAAAAAAAAGTTTTCTGAACTCTGCAGCTCTAAATTCACCTTCAACAGGGTACTATTAATAGACCTTTGAAATATTTTTCCCTCGCGTATAATACGTAATATCCAAGATGACCAGAATCCGCTGATTATTATTTTGTGATTAGCTTTTAACATAAATACCTGATGACGTAACACACCTGTATATAAAATAAGGGACTTTCTTCGTTATATTGAAAGTCGAAGTAACCTGTTTTTTCGAAAGTCTGAAATAATATTAGAATATTTTGTCAAGCCATTAAGTACTAGATATATTTATGCAAATAGAGTTATTTAAATAAAAAAGTTAGCAAATTTCAAGTGGCAGGTTTTCGACCTTGAGGTAAGATTTCTATTTATTAATTTTATTATCGAAATAAAAGGTTTTCACTAGTTTTACTTAAAATATATTAATTATATTGGCCATAATATAGATTTGAAAAAAATGCTCAGAACAATGATTAGAAAAATTATTTCATGAAATCTCAAGGAATTCCGAAAGATTGAAAGAGTTTGAAGAAATTAATTAAGTCAATTTCAGAGAGAATCATAATTTTCCAAGGGATTTACAATGATTTTAAAGGACTTCGAGGTAATTTAGTTTGATTTTGATTTTGATAATTTCAGGCGATTTCTTGGATATTCACAATTTTGTAAAGGATTTTCAGGTTGCTCAATTGTTTAAAAGGGATTTTCTACGATTTTAATGGAGTTTTATGGGATTATAAAGATTTCAGGCGACTTCAAATATTTTTAGTTTTTGCAGAGTTCGAAGGTATTTTCAGGGAGCTCAACCGCTTTTTAAATGATTTCCAGGGACTGAAATCGTTCAAATGGGATTTTCTAAGATTTTAAATGATTTTTATGGGATTTTGAAGATTTCAAGCGATTTTACATATTTTCAGTTTCTGTAGGTTTTAAATTGATTTCCAGAGAGATTAATCGTTTTTCAGGGATTTTTCACGATTTTAAAGGAGTTTAATAGGATTTTCAAGACATAAAACCATTTCAAAGATTGACCCGGTTTTTAAGAGTTTTAAAGGATTTCCAGGGAATTAAATCGTTCAAATGGGATTTTCTAAGATTTTAAATGATTTTTATGGGATTTTAAAGATTTCAAGCGATTTTACATATTTTCAGTTTTTGTAGGTTTTGAATTGATTTCCAGGGAAATTAATCGCTTTTAAAAGATTTTAAGGGATTTTTTTACGATTTTAAAGAAGTTTTATGGGATTTTGAAGATTTATAGCCAATTAAAAGATTGTCACAGTTTTTAAAGTAATTTAAAGGATTTCTAGGAAGCTCCTTCGTTTTAAAGGGATTTCGGGAGATTTAAAAGTGATTTTTTTTTCGATTTTAAGGGAGGTTTATGGGATTTTGAAGATTTTCAATTTTTGTAAATGGTTCAAGAGATTTTTTTCAATTTGAAGTTAGTTTAATGGGAATTTGAAGATTTTAAACGATTTCATGTATCTTGACAGTTTTTACATTTTCCCTTAAAGGAAGCTTTTAAATGATCTTCATGGACCTTAATCGTTTGGAGGGATTTTAAAGGATTTTCTCATATCTTAAAGAAATCTTATGGGATTTGGAAGATTTTAAACTTTTTCAAGGATTTTCACCGTTTTTGAAGCAATGTAAGAGAGGGTTTCATCGGTTCAAATTGTTTAAAGGGATTTTTTCAATTTTAAAGGAGCTTTATGAGATTTTGAAGATTTGAAGTCATTTTGAAGACAGTGAGTTTAAGGATTTTCAACTTTGTAAAGCGTTTACGGGATTTTCTCAAATTTTAAGGGATTTTGATCAGATTTTGAGGATTTTAATCCATTTCATGTATCTTAACAGTTTTTCAATTTTTCCTTAAAGGAAGCTTTTAAAGGATTTTCAGGGGCTTCACTCCTTTAGAGGGATTTTAATAGTTTTTCTCATATTTTAAAGGTGTTTTATGGAATTTTGAAGATTTCAATCATTTTGAAGGACTTTCACAGTTTGTGAATGAGTTTAAGAGTGGTTTTCAAAGAGCTTAATTGTTTTAAAGGGGTTTTCAAGAGATTATGATTGGATTCCATGGAATTTAAAGGATTTCAAATAATTTTCACAAGATTTATTTTGTTCTTAATTTTAAAAGGAATTCACGGGATTTCAAAGGATTACAAAGAGTTCCAAGGGTTCCACGAGATTTCATGAAAGGTGCACATCAAATTTAGAAAGAATTGTTTAACTCCTCGATTCTATATTTTTGTTGGTCGTATGTAATATAACATATTACTTACTTAAAAAAAGAAATAAGATAAATAATGATATAAGGTGTATTTTAAAAAAGTAATTTGAAAGAGGAAACTTTAGGGTATTAGCCAAAAAGTCAACCATTTTAGGCAATGATATTTTCAAAAACAAAAAATTTATAAACTGTCTAAAATTTGTTTTCCAATTATGGGTAATTCAGAAGAGTATAAAAATATCAAGCTAAGAGATAAATGAATGTTTTTGAGATGGACATGAATTTTACACGTTGCTAAATCTCGCATCTATGACAAAAAAAAATCTTTTGAAAATATATGGAGAACAGATAAAAATATTTTAAAATGTCGGAAAAATTATCATTTTTGAAGATTTGCTTTCTTTTGACCCCAGCGTTTCGAAAAAAATTTCAGGTTATAGTATGTTAAATTAATATGGGGGTTATCGAACACTTTATAAAAATATTACGGAAAAATATTAATCATTATTAACTGTTATTTGGAATTAGCGTTTCTTAAGCAATTTTTATTTCTAATAAAATCTTCGTGAGGATAAAATTCACAATTTTAATCTGCATTATGAATATTTTGAATAATTATTTTCGATGTTCATTATAAAATAGGAATTTAGCGTGGCCAGACAGAAAACGTATGGGTCAAACTGTTAGTGTAAATATTAGTTAGCAATTTTTAATTTTCAATTTCTTCTTCACTGAGATAATTTTAGAAAAGAATCATTATTCAAAGGAAAAGAGAGAAATGACTAGAACTTAAAGTAATCGATTTGTTGGCCATCATCCATTTTTGAATAAAAATAGAACTTTTTTTAGTATTGCGCAATAAGAATCTGAACTTATAGCATAATGAAATAGTTTTGTGGATTTAAAGTTGTAGGGTTTCTTGATACAAATTACAAAATGTACTTATAGAGATTATTTTTCGTATCTCAAAGCTAGAGTTTTCTTTGCAATATCTGAAAAGATACTCGACTCAAGACTTCTTGAATCGAAGATAGAGAATTACCATTGAAATTTGAGAGTCGAGATTCGTAATCCACTTATCCACTGAATCAATTTTCCGCTTGGAAAATTAAATCGTGGATATTATTGTTAATAAAAATATATATAAGTGAAAAAATGGAACATAATTTGGAAGTCACATCAGCTGAATCAAGCTTTTTTAACAGAAGAATTATGATTAATGAATGTGCATTAAAACCAATCTTCTAATAACTTTGCGTGAAGTAAAGTCATCATCAATCTTATTCTTAAAAGTTGCGTTATTCATATTTTCATTATGTTTTAGGTAATTCTTTCAAGATTGTTGATTCTACGATGAAATGTTTTAAGGTAAATATTATTTTTTATACATATAATAATTTACTTTTCCTAATTTAGAAAGTGCTCTTAACAATTTTTAATTTAATTTTTTAATTTGCAAATTATCTTATTCTCGATATTTAAAATCCAGTCCTTACATATTGGTTCATATGTACCCATAATAGAACTTCAAACAATATTATAATAACATTAGAGCTTCCAAAAGTCAAAGATTATAAATAAAGTAGCAAATCAGAAAAATGCTGTCAGAACTAACTGCAAAAAATATTTAGGGCAGCAACACAGTCACCTTTAGTTAATTTTTTTAATGAAAATTTCACATTAATTACTTTTCTTTAAATAAACTCATGGGATTCAGTTCGTGTCTTATACTTATTTCTGAAAGAGTTCGAGCATTTTTAAATAGATTGCAATAATTTGAATGGATTTTTAATATTTTATGGTATTTTTAAAACTTCTAAGGCATTTTCAAGAGCTTTCGATTTTAAATGTTTTAAGGTCTCAATGAATTTTGCTACATTTTCCCTGATTTTAGGAAATATTATAGAATTTCCCGGGATTTTATAATATTTTGGTGGATTTCAATCAAGTTTATTCACGAGAAGTGAGATTTTTTTGTAAGATTTCAAGGGATATGATATATTTCAAGGATTCTGAAAAGATTCCAAGGAATTTGTTATTAATTTCATTAATTTGAAGGGATTTTAAAGTATTTCAAATATTTCAGGATTAAGAGGTTTCTAGAATTTCTAAAGGGAAGGAGTTTATAAAATTTCCGAAGACTTCAATGATTTTAATTGTTCATTTTAACATTTTTCGGAATTTCAGGAAATATCACCATGGAATTTCAGGAAATTTTATCATGTACTTAAGTGAATTTCATTGAATTTAATCGCAAGATGTGAGGTATTTTGTAGGGTTTTAAAGATTTAAAATTATTTTGCTGAATGCACCCTGAATTATTATTAATTTTGAAGGTATTTCAATATTTTTTGCAATTAATTTGGAATTCGCCCTGAATACTTCTAAATTTTATCGAATTTTTCTCATTTACCTTAAATTCCTTTAAATTCATTCGAATTGTATGGAAATCAATAGTATTTTTTTCTTAAAACTTTTGTTCCAATTCACTTGAATTCTTTTAAATTAAACTTAAAGTATTTTGTAATCTTATGAAATTATTCTTAATTTTTTACCCTTTGAGGCCGAAAATGTACCCTATGAACGTGATAAAAAATACTCTTCTTCTGTCCCTTTATCTTACCCTATAGGGACTTTGAGGCCTGTATAATAACTCGCTTTTCCAAATTAAAAAAATTGCCTTAAACTATTTTGTATTATTTTAATTTTTTTAATTTACAAAAATGATCTAATTTTGAATATTTGAATTCTAAATATTAAATTGTTTTTATTTTGGAAAGATCAAAATGTATTCTGTTAGTTAAAAAGTAATCCCACATTTTTCAACTTTAATAATAAATTCAGGCTGCACTTTTTTTATTTCAAAATTAAAACAATTCTTTCTTTAAAATATTTCTATCCTTAGGGTACATATAATTTTGTCTATATAAATAATTTTTTTAGTGCTTATACATTTTTAAATTCGCGTTTAAAATTAAAATTGTTTGATTTTGTAATAGTAGCCAATTTATATAATTTTTAAATTAATCGATTTCTGAGTTATCTATTCCACGTGTAAATTAAAAAAAATTTAATATATAAAATTTAACAATATGTGACTAACAATATTTATGATGAGTCGACGGAAAAATCGCGAAAACTAAAATTGCATACTTTTTTTAAATTCCTGAATTGGAAAATTCCCAAATAATAAAATTCCTGAATAGTTCATAATATTACCGAATTAGAAAATTTCCGAATATTAAAATGTACGACAGATAATCGTCGAATTATTAAATTTAAGAATTTAAACAATTAAAAAAGTGTCTTCAAGCAAAATTTTTCATCCAGAAATCCCGAAATATATATTTTTTAATTATTATTATTTTAAATTCAAACTATAATTTTTTTTATTTCTTTGATAAAAATATTCGATTATTGTTACATAAATGAAGACAAAAGTAAATTGCATTTTTAGAAACATTTTTTAATTTGTTAATTTCGGGATTTTTCTAGTTTGGATGTTTTATAATTCGGTAATTTTCCAATTCAGTAATATTATAAACCGTTCGAGAATTGTATTATTTGAAAATTTTATTATTCGGGTATTGTATTATTCATGAATTTTTAAATTTGCTAATTTAACAGTGCCAGGAAATTATATTTTTCGGGATTTTTCAATCGTTACTTTATGATTTCGAAGACTTTAAAAATATTGGCGTCCGTCAAAATATTAAAATTGCAAAACAAGAAAGACTTTTTCAAACATCTTAATAACTGGAATGAATTATTTCTTACAATATTTAACTCGTTTTAAATATTTTTATTTGAAAGTTGTATATTACTCATTTTTACATATTTTAATGGATTTTTATGATTTAACCAAAATTTCAAGATATTTTAAAGTATTTTAACGAATTTCGAGAAGACTTTAGGGAATACAATAATTTTTAGTTTACGGGGCGAATTTCCACAATTTTATGGGATATGAACCGGAGATTTTTGTTATATAAACTTAATTGATAATTTTAATTTAATTGATATCCAAGATATTCCTAATTATTTGGAATTATTTTCATGGATTTTTTTTTCAAATTTCAAGGGATTTTAACAAAATTTTAGACAACTTTTAACAAATAAATTAATTTGTATTTCAAGGAATTTCCTTGGATTTCAATAATTTCAAGAGATATGAAGGAATTTAATAAATTTGTAAATATGTAAAAAAGTTTAAGTTCTTTAAAAAGATTCCAAAGGTGTTTAAGAGATTTCGTTTAAAAAATATGTAGAACTCTTAATATAGCAAAATTTGTTATTGTGCATTTTTAAGTAGTTTGTTTTTAATATTGTAAAATAAAAATGCTGGTACATGAACTGCGTTTGGTGCCATGAATGGTTTTTTAACCTCCTGAGTATATCTAATGAAAAAATAATTATTTAATGACTGGAATATATTAAAAAAATTATTTAACACTATTTAAGAACAATAAAATTACGTATTAAAGATTTTTTCTTCTTTTCTGAATTTAAAAATATATGTATAATGTTTCTCCCTTTTTCCTTTATTTGAGCTTTACTTCATAAATTCCTTTTTTTCCAGTCGAATCAATTGAGAGAAGTCTTGGATTGAGATGAGAAACATGAAATTATGTGAAGACTGAAATTTGTTATCAGGTTTTATAAATTTGGCGAGGAGGACTTTGCGCCCCGAATTTGAAATCTCAGGAATTTACGATAGTGGACATGAAAGTAACCACTATTCTTGTGTTCAGGTAAAATTCAAAGTAATACTTTTTGAATATCAACTAAAATTTTCTTAAATTGTTTTTTTACAGTTCTGTGTAAGTTTAACAAATAAAATTTTTTTACTTTGCTTTCAGAAAAATTAAATGATACAGGAGAGCTGTTATTCAGTAAATGCCGTCAATAAACTTGCCAAGTTGAGCAGCAGTATCGTCTTAAAAATAGCTGATTTAAAGCAAAAATGATGCTACCAATAGTTGAATTTCATTCACTTTCTGATAGCTCCGTGTTAAAAATATACCGAGCAAAATGGCCGTAATTCATTAGCAGTGCAGAATCAAAGTGCAGGTAGTATGCCTAGTCAGTCATAAAGATAATAATGTATCCGTTAAAAAGGACACTTAAAATGCGTAATTTATAGAAATGAGATCAATGCCTGAAATATGTATCCTTAACAATTTTAAGTTACTTTTGTATACGACATCTGGAATGTACATAGTACATACAGCTTAGTTAGACAGAATTAGTATCCATTACAAATCCGTTTATTATGTGCCAACAGTAGAAATACGCCACTAGATTTATAATTTTAAAAAACAAAACATGTAAGACTCAAAACTCTGATAGTTCCCCTAGCTTGACAAATAATGCAGATACGATTATTGCGATTCACAAGTAATATAGCACAGCCAGAACAGTTACCGGCCGATGGTAAATTATCTGAAGTCGGTAAAGCAGCATGGAATAAAACATGGCCCGGTCGTTAAGTGACACTTTGCTATACTACTTTCTTATTAGTTAGAACCATAGCTTTAAAAAATGTTTCATCTTCAAGCTTCCAATCGATTTTTACCTTATAAAAAGTCTCACTTTGAATTGCTCAGAATGTAATTTACAAATGATGTGGGTCGAGATAAATTCGATAGTCATATCCCAATACCTGATCTCAAAGCTGTGATGCTGATTTTTGTTTATCCTGTCTCTTAATGTTCTTTTTTTTGTACCCAAAAAATTGTAACGTGCGAAACGGTTTGCCATTACTTTGACCTATCTGCTAAAACCCAAATACGTAAATAAGTCTTCGCAAAAGTGACGGAAAAATGTTGCAATTTTGTTCACTGTTCATTCCGCCCTTGAGAAGTGAAGACGTCGCGTGACCTTCCTCTACTACGAATTTATCATCCGTAATTAATAATAGGCTGTCAATTTTTATTTCCATTTCTTTATTTATATATATATATATATTTAATTATTTCAATTTTGATTAAAAGTCTGATATTTATAAGCTCGTAAAGAATGTGGGCGCAAATTATTTGGAAAATCTTGTCGATCAACTTTTGAAAGAGAGACAGGTTTAGTTGAAATGAAAATTGATGTTTACTCGGAGAATAAAAAGGCCGAACGACAAGATTTTTTAAATAGATTAGTTATTTTAAGTTTCAAAAATTTTTTTACTTTCCATTCAATCGAATTTTAATTCAATATGATTATGGAATTATTGAATGAGACAACGTTTACGTACGTGTAGATTTAATACTTTGACAAAAGGCTGATCCTTTAGGGAAAAAATTATATATGACAAGAATATTATAATGAAATGCCTCATCTAGAACTGCCGTCTAAATTGTCAGTGATAGAGCTTAATATAGGCAAAATAAAAATTATTTATAAAATTAGGCCTCAACCAAGCTATGTATAAAGCATTTGTTATACCGTATCATTTTATGAGAAATATAGTTATCTTTACATTATTCCTGCATTTTTAAATGAAATGTGTAATCCCTTTAATTTTTTTTCATTCCAGAATGAAAAATAATTTTACTTTACTTTTTCAGCTTCTTTTTTATAAATTTGATCTTCAGATCATAGCATAAATTTTGCTATCACATGCTGCTTGAAAAACCTGAAAATGTCAGGGAATTGTTTTGAGAGCGTGCTTTTTTTAAATTAAAATATTGAATTGAATACTAACGATTATTCATTTGTAAAAATAGCTTCATATTAAGGTATTGGAACTATTCTCTTGAAAATTCGTTTTTTACATTTTCATCAAATCTCCACGTTTTGAGACCCACTGAGTCAGAAAAACAGATTTTTGCGAACATGATTATCTGTCTGTCTGTATGCTGTAGGCACGATAGCTTTCGAAAAATTGATCAGATTGGATTCTGCTTTTGGACACTTTTAAGGCCTGAAAAGAAATAACAAGTTCGTAAACTAGCCATTTTGAATCGAAATCATAACTTTTTTAATTTGGTCGAAAAGTTGAAAATTCAAAATTTAATCGTACCAAAAAATTTGGTAACACATTTTTTCAAGATTTCAAAATTCTATGTGTGGTAATTCATATTATTCAGCCATTCGAACAATGTATCCATTTGACTTTTTTCTACAAAAAAATTATCTGAGATAGATCATTTTCAAAATAAAACAATAAAATTTAAAAATGACCATTTTAAGCCAAATAATGCATGATATGAAAAAAAAGTCAGCAGAAGAAAAACGTTGATTTTTAAAAGCCCTATAAGATTGTCATAACAACTTTTCTAATTTGGTCGAAAAGTTGAAAATTCCAAATTTTATCCTACCGAAAATAATGAAAAATCCAAAAATTCCATTTTTGGTCAAACTGTGTAAAATACGAAAAAATGAATAAGCTAAAATTGCGCGCCCTGGAAATACCTACAAATTTGTAATGAATCACTTTTCGATAGAATGCGTAGTTTTTGTTTTTAGTCGTAAAAATCAACATAAAAAATAAAAATTTTTGGACTAACGACACAAGCTACGAAAAAAAATGAGACCAAACTTGTTTATTCAAAAAAAAGCTATAATTTTTTATAGGACACGAAGTTTTTGCTTTAGTAGTAAAAAATAACATTCAAAATAAAATTAAAAAAAAAAAAACGACAAACATACGAAAGACGAAAGAGGAGATAGGATCCTATATAGGTTTCTGTGTTAGATCATATGCAAATGCGCAGTAGTTTTTCTTTAATCATAAAAAAAAGGTTTTAAAAAAATTATAAAAACAAATAAGAATTAGTATGAATCAATTTTGATGTATATTATGAATTGTAATTATATAAATTTATTGAAATGATACATGTTTCAGCGCAGCTTAAAATACAATTTAAAGCGAAATAAGAAACAATAAAAGAATCATGATAAATACAATTTGCGCTTTATTTTGCAATATTTTAATAAGCTATCCGAGGCAGAGTTACATAAAAAATATATTATATTTGATATAAAAGTGTTTTGTATATAATGTAGAAAAGTTGACATTTGGGACAAAATCGAGTGCAAAGCACGAGATACGAGATGATAATGTGTTCTTTAAAGCCGAAAGAGCTTTAACGAAAGAGAGTTCACAATCACAAAATTACGCTTAGCGGGCAGATTTTGTTTGTTTGAAATTAATTTTTCGAAATGGAAATTAAACTTTTCTGTTTTTAGTTAAAAATTGTTCGGTTTTAGTTAAAAATCGTTCGGTTTTAGTTAAAAACTAAAGTCTTCGGTTTAAAATTCATGCATTTAGTTTAAAATTCGTTTTTTCTTGGACTGAAAATTCTTTTTTTTCACTGAAAATTTAACTATTCCAGTTGCAGCTTTAACTACCTTGTTCAACTTTTTTTTTAATTCATTTTTTTACTGAAAATATAACTTCAATATTTGTTTAAAAGTTTTTTTTTTGTAGAAATTAATCTTCTGGGCTGAAAATTATTATTCTTTTGCAAATTGATTAATTCTAGTTAAAATCTCATATTTTCAGTTGAAAATTCATTACCTTATTGGAAAATGTAATATTCTTTTGAAACTAAGTTTCGTTTTTGTTGCAAAAAAATTTCTTTTTTTTTACTGCAAAATGAAAGTATTCCCATTGAAAATTACATCATTTTAGTTTTAAAATGATCCCTGGTTAAACATTCATTTTTAAGTTAAAATTTAACTATTCAATTGTTGGTTGGCATTTTATCTTTTTACATTCTCATCATTTATGATTGAGAAAGTGTTAGAATTATTCGAAATTTGACACTACAGATTTTCAACGGTTCTCCACGTTTCGAGACCCCCTGAATCCGAAAATCAAATTTTTAGGATGGCGTTTGTCTCTCCATCCGCGAACACGATAACTCTCGAAAAACTGAGTGGATCAGATCGATCTTTGGCACACTTCTTTTAGGTTCTAAAAGGAAGGATGAGTTCGTTAACCAGCCATTTTGGATAAAAACTCAACAAGTTAGAGCATTTTAAAAATTTATGGGAACGTTTTTTTTTTTTATAATTAAAATTTTTATCTACGGCTATTCATAGTGCTCAGAAAGCCAAACAAGTGATCCCAATGGCTTTTTTTTTGATAAAAATAAAATTTTCAGATACACATACGTTAATAATGACTTCTTGATAGGACGCGTACTTTTTGTTTTATTCATGAAAAATATTTAAAATACAAAATAAAAATTTGTAGAAAAACGACAGAAGTTACGAAAAATGTGATTTAATAAAAATTGTTTACCCGAACAAGAGCTACAAATTTTTTATGAATCACTTTTGGATAGAGCACGTAGTTTTGGCTTTAATGTTCAAAGACATCAAACTGCCATTAAAAATAAAAATATAAATTTGTGGAAAAACGACAAAAGGTAAGGAAACAAATTGATATAAAAAAGTTATTCTCCCAAAGAACAGATTCAAACTTGTAATAATTGATTACATTCTCATAATTTATGATTGAGAAATGATTAGAATGGCCAAAAGACGCAAAATACGAAAACAGTCTCAAAGAGAAATTATAGCTTTTGAAAAATCCTACAAAATGTCTTTTAACCATTTTCCAATAGGACTCGTAGTTTTGTTTTCATTTATCATAAGTAATATGCAGAGAATCGAAAATTCCATATCACTGAAAGAAATGAATTGCTGATACAGTTATATTGAGGGTTATGTCAGCAATCTGTATGGCTGGAATAGACATCGATGGCAGATCTAACGCGCAATATGATTGTACCAGCAATTCATTTCTTTCAGTAATTACGCCAAATGAAGCGAGATACGTAAAAAATCTAAAAGAATACTTGTAGGATATTTAGATTTATCCATAAAAAAATAATATGAAAACCAAAGTCCTATTCTTAGCTGAACAACGCGGATTGCAGTTTTTTATTTATTTTAAGGTGATTCAGAAAATATATATTTACGCGCGCAATGCCAGTGTCACGATCAAAATGTGCACCTCAAAGCCTATACAGAGCTTTGAGTAACTTAATCTTTGACTATACTTAATTAAGTAGAAAATTCAGAATATGAAGACGCATATAAATACTGCCATCTAAAAGAGATATTTTTGATAAAGTTTTATTCAAGCATTCCAAATGCAAAGAATAAATATCCGAACGCGAAACGCGAGGTGAACCATTATCGAGCGCGAGCGCATATTTTTAATTTAAAATTCATGTTTTTCTATCAAATTTGTCTTCTTTGATAAATATTAATCTTTTCGGTTGAAAATTATCTTTTTGGTTAGATAAAATGTATTAAATAAATTAATCTTAACCCTTAGTGACCACACATGGGTTTTCGGGACCCAGAGGTCTTTTGCAATGAAGAAGGAAGAAGGAAGATCACTTATCACTTTATTTTGTCTTAATGTCGAGCCTACTATGTTTAATTTCAAGAATTCATTAGTATTTTGTAAAATTATTTTTTATAACAAGTAATACAATAGAGTATTTTGACAAGAACGCATGATTTATTTTTTCCCCTTTTTGCCGTAATTCATTCCTCAAAATAAATATACTTTTTGAATAATCCACTGAACATTTTTTTTAAATGTGGTACATCTGGAGAAGACGTAACTAAATATTAGCCCTTAATATCGAACATGAAAAAAGTTATGAAATTTTAAATGAAAATAGTCTTTTTTTTTACTTTTTGGACTTGAAAATTTTTAAAAGTATATTTACGTGTAATTCTTGGCAATACGACCTACATGGTCTTTTAAAATTACTTCTTGAGAAGATCTAAAAAAATTGTCAAGTAATAATATTCAATAGTTTTTTTTATAGCGATTGTTGTCGTCTGGGTCCTTTGGACCCAAGTGTGGTCAGCGTGTTACTCCACAGAAGTGTGGTCGCTAAGGATTAATTTTTTTGTCTATTTGTGTAAATTCATTATTTTTACATTCTCATCAAGAAAAGGTATTATATT
>NC_046663.1:92989406-92991705 GCF_010883055.1 Belonocnema kinseyi | reverse complement strand
CACGTTTTGAGACCCCCTGAATCCGAAAAACAATTTTTTACGAACGTGTCTAACCGCGCGCGCGCGCGTGTGTGTGTGTGTGCGCGTGGGTCTGTTTATTTATAGTTTGTTAGCGCGATAACTTTCGAAAGAATTAACAGATTGGATTGGCCTTTGATATACTCTTTAGTGTCCTAAAATAAAGGTCAAGTTCGTTAGTTAACCATTTTGGGTGAAAATTCAAAAAGCGAGCGTATTTTGAAAACTTTTAAGATCACTTTTTTTTAAATTCAAAATTAGTCCATACGGATTATCAGAGTATTCAATCAGACGAACAATTTAACCTAATGACTTTTTTATAAAACCAAAATTTACCACAGTTATAGCATTTACAAAATTTCAAAAAACACAAGAAAATCAACATTTTAAGCCAAATAACGCATGATATGGAAAAATTTCAAGAGAAGAAAACTGTTTCTTTTTCAATGTCCTACAAGATTGTTTAAACACCTTTTTGATTGTTTTTTTTTAAATTGAAAATTTCAGTTTTGACAGAATAAAAAAGAATGAAAAATAAAATAATTACATTTTACGGTTATTATGTGCAAAATGGGTAAAAAGATGACTGAACAAAAATTGTGCATTTCAAAAATATCTACAAATTTGTTATAGATAACTTTTTGATAGCATGTATATTTTGTGTTTTAATTGGGAAACACGATATCAACAATAAAAAATCGGCCCGCTGCGTGGGCATATTCTCATCACATCTTATGTTTTTTAATTTCTTTTTCGTCTCATGTGTGGGTTAACAAAAAATTTACTTTTTTTAAATGTTCTTAAAGCTATTTTTCACAAAAAAAACAGAAGTATCAAAACAATATTCATGGCAAATTAATGAATTTTTTCATTCTCATCAAGAGAAGGTATTAGATTTGTGTAAAATTTGACCCCCCCCCCCCCGTTTTTGTCAAATGTCTACGTTTTGAGACCCTCTGAATCCGAAAACAGTTTTCTACGAATTTTGTCTTTCTGTGTGTCTGTGAGCACGTTTTCAAAATTTTTGAAACCACCTTTTTTCAAGATTTCAAAATTCTATGAACAGTTATTCATAGTACTAAGAAACTCAAATAATTTATCTTCAACACTTTTTTCTATAAAAAGAAAATGATCAAAGTTAGAGCATTTTCAAAATCCAAAAAAAAACAAACTAAAATGAAGATTTCAAGTCAAAAAACGCATCATATGAAAAAAAGCCACTGAAAGAAAAACGTTGCTTTTTGAAAGCTCTACAAGATGATCATAACAACTTTATCAATTTGGTCGAAAAGTCGAAAATTCAAAATTTGATCGTACCAAAAATGTTTGAAACCACAGTTCTTCAAGATTTCAAAATTCTATGTACAATTATTCATCGTACTTAGAAACTCAAACAATTTATCCCTATGACTTTTTTCTGTAAAAATAAAATTATCGGAGTTACAGCATTTAAAAAATAAAAAATAAATTAAAATGAGCACTTTAAGCCAAACAACACACGATATGAAAAAAGCCACGAAAAGAAAAACGTTGATTTTTGAAAGCCCTACAAACTTATGATAACAACTTTTTTAATTTGGTCGAATAGTTAAAAATTCCAAATTTGATTGTACTAAAATTAATGAAAAATCCAAAAATTCTATTTTTTGGTCAAACTATGCAAGATACCATAAAAATAAATAAGATAAATTGCGCGCCCTGAAAAGACCTACAAATTTATAATGATTCGCTTTTCGATAGGATGCGTAGATTTTGTTTTTAGTCGTAAAAAAACATTAAGAATAAAAAATAAAAATTTTTTGGACTAGCGACACAAGCTACGGAAAAAATGAGACAAAACTTGTTCATCAAAAAAGAGCTATAATTTTAGATAGGACACGTAGTTTTTGCTTTAGACGTAAAAATTAACATTCAAAATAAAAATATTAATTTTTTTGAAAATGACACAGCGCACAAACTAAAATTAACAGACAAAAAATGTTCGCCTAAAAAAATCTATTAATTTATTATTAATCATTTTTAGATAGGACGAGTAGATTTTCTTTTAATTGTAAAAAATAAGATTAAAAATTAAAAAATTAAATTTTTGGAAAAAGGACAGAAAAGACGAAAGAGGACACAGGATCCTATATAGGACCCTATATATATATCACCACCTATCTCACGGTTGTGAGACGTAGTTATGGCTGAAATTTTACCGTGATTTCGCTGGAAGCGGGTGCAATTTTTCAGATTAGCACCCGCTCCCGGCGAAATCCTGCGGTTGTCCTTATGACAAATT
>NC_046663.1:92983392-92989306 GCF_010883055.1 Belonocnema kinseyi | reverse complement strand
AACCGGCTCTGTAACTCAATGAATTTCAATTTGTCCATTTTCTTATTAGACATTTTTCATAGTAAAAAAGTCAAGCTTTCTTTTGAGATTATTTAAAAAAAATCGTAGATGCCTAAATTGCGAAAAAAATTAAATAAACAATTGATTTATTGAAAAAATTGTTTAAAAAATTTTTTTTTGTTATAAATAATAAAATAGGATAAAAGCGTGTAAAAAGCACTTTCCAAAACCCTCATAAAAATTTCAAATCACGTAATTAGAAAGGAAGTTACAGGCTTTGAAACTACCCCTGCAGGCATTGGGGTTGAAAATTCAACCCCCCCTCACTTGGGGAGGGCTGGTAATCCTGGTATATAAGTTTGTGGATTAACTACTGTTGGGTAGGCGAACATATTCCCATAATTTAGAGACAATCGAAAAACATGACTTTTTGAGTTGGGGCAGTTGAGGAATAATGACCCATATACAGATGAATATATAAAGATGAATTTCAACAAAATGCATCAATTTGCAACACGATAATGTTTTCAACATTGTCAACAAAAAAGTTAATTTCAATCAAAACAGATCAATTTTTAACCAGCCATTTGCATACTGAACAAACAAAATATTATATTTCTAAAGAAATAGATACATTATCAAACTAACAAGATGAATTTTCTACAATATAGTTTAATTAAAAAATTTTTAAATCGTTTATTCAAGTAAGAAATAAAATTTTAATCAAACTGTTAAATTATCAAGCCAAGAAGACAACTTTTCAACAAAATATTTGAATTTACAACCAAGAAGTAAGACGAAAATTTTTAAGAAGCTTTTTGAATTTTTAACAAAATAATTCAATTTTGAACCAAATAATCAAATTTTTAAAAAGTCTCTCACAGCAATAGGATATACCGGGTTAGATTTGATCCTATTTATCTCCCAGGTTGTCCTAAGGATATCCCAAGGATAACCCGTCAGATGTCCCGCAAGGCGGAAATTGTGATTTACCAGGTATATCTAGGATATCCCTGGGACGTTTCCCGGATATCCAAATGTCCCAAGTAGAATATAAATTGATTTTGGATATGCTACTTAAATCATTTGAATGTCCCAGAAACTTTCCAGGGATATCCTGGTGATATCAAAATTTCCGCCTTGCGGGATATCCGACGGGCTATCCTTGGGATATCCCTGGGTCCACCTTTGAGATAATGCATGTATCTGTACATCCTATTCCTGTGAAGGCTAAAGATGAATGCTTAACGAAAAATGTAATAGTAGACTTTTCAACCAAGAAAAGTGAACTTTCAACGAAAAATAGATGGATTTTCTTATCAGGTTGTATTGTAACTTCTGTTCGCATTTAAGGCTCTTAAAACTACTCGTTTTTCGCTAGATCCCTAATAAGTTTAGAAGAATACATTGCTTCATGTAATATTTTAATCACATAATCTAAAGGCAATTATATAGACCATAATATAGAGATTTAAAAGGATATTTTTTTCTTGCTTTTTTTTTGTAATTGAAAATTAAGTGTTTTGCGCTTGTAGCATTCAACATGCTAGCTATAGTGTATGCCGGGCTGCAGTTTCAAGTCGCATAAAATCTGCAAGTAGCGAATCTTCGTGGCTTAGAGTATAACTATTTTTATCTTTATAAAGTTTGTCCGAAACCTGGGATTATTACTTTTTTATCAAGATATTTGAATCATGCACATGAAATTTGTTTAGTAATAATATAATTAATAATTATTCGTTACACTCTGTGATTGGCAACACGATGTGCAATATTGTGCGTCGGGTTGCAGCATCACCGTTCCGTTCGCAATCAAGGTCCGCTAAGGGACGGCACAGCAGGTGTATACGAGACTTCGAGTGTATTTGTAAATCTTGGAAATCCTCTGAAATCGCTTAGAATCTCTTTCAATATCCTGAGATCTTATAAATAATTTCAAATCTTTCGGAATTCAAGGAAATTCTTTAAACTGAATATTAAACAAAATATTTGAAATTATATCTACCAGCATATCTAAATGTTTTTGGGGTCGCTGAATACGAATCCGTGTCCAAATAACCCAGTTGCCTAATTTTTTTTCGAAAAGCTCAAAAATAGACGTAAAATCGACAAAAGCAACGATTTTTGCTGTATTTTTTAGGTAGAAATAATATTTTTTATGCCTAGAGTGAACTTAATTACCATATCTTTATCATTTTTTGGGTCGCTCAATCCAATTTCGCGATAAAAATAACCCAGTTAGACCGTATTTTGCCTTTAAAACTCTAAATTAGCCGAAAAAATACGAAAATGGTGATTTATCCTTTATTTTTCAAATGAAACAAAATAAATTCCACACCTTCATATAAAGCTGGGTCTTATGAAACAGCTTTTCAAAGCGCTTGATAAAGATGGCGATTGATATGCGGAAGATCAATTTCCACATCTTTCCGAAGAAAAGTTAAAGAGGGGACCTTCGATGGACCGTAAATAAGAAAAATGTTGTAGGATCCAGAGTTCATTACAAAAATGTCTAACACTGTAAAAGATGCCTGGCTTAGTTTTAAAAATGTTGCAAAAAACTTTTTAGGTGATAACAAATGTCCAGACTATCAAATGTGGTTTCAGAAATGGTAACAAACTTTGGTAAACTAGGCTGCCTTATGAATTTCGAAGCTACATTGTCTTCTTTCGCTTATAACTAAGTTTCCAGACAACTTGGGAGACTTTAGGGAAAAGCAAGGCGAAATTTTCCACCAGGATATAAAAGAGATGGAGAGGCGATATCAGGGAGGTTGGGATGTCAACATGATGGCTGACTACTGTTGGAGTTTAAAACGAGATCATGTTAATCAAGGTACCAAACGAAAGCGAAACCCACTACGCAGGTCTTTCGAGGACAAAAGGGTTAGATACAAGCGAAATAAATAAAAAAATAAAAATAAAAGAACCCTATAAGCGTGACAGGCAAGGAAGTCACAGTAATAAAGTACCCCAAAGGGAACAGAATTTACTATGCCCTCGTCGTTGTTCCTGGGTAACGCTAGGAGTAAATAAAACTTATTTGAAAAAAATCCTACTAATGCAATGCAATGAGACTAACATAAATGAAATACCCCGAAACGTGAGAGGAAAAGGGAATCTACAGTAAACGAAAATCACAGCCGAGAAAAATAAGGGATTAAAAGTTTATAAATTTTAATGAAACGTTCTGTAACTTTGTATGATAGTTTAAGGGATTTAGTAACCCAAAAAACATATATAAATGGTAATTAAGTCTACTAAGCATAAAAATGGTTTTATTTATTTAAAAAATAAAGAAAAAATCGCCGATTACGGCATTTTCCCGTCTGCTTTTTATTTAAAAAAAAAATGCCTGGTTGGGTTATTTTCACCTTGAATTTGCATTAACCGACAAAAAAAAAAAGATATGGTGATTAAGTCCACTGGACGTAAATTTTTTTTTCATCTGAAAAATAAAGGAAAAATCACAATTTTTGGTAGTTTTCCGGCTAAATTAGAGTTTTAATGACAAAATAAATCTAATGTGGATATTTTTAGTGCGAAATTGGATTAAGCCACCCAACAAATATTTTTGCGTTTTTCGAGAGAATATGAGCCAACTGAGTTATTTGGGCCCTGGATTCCAATTCAGCGACCCCAAAAATATATAGATATGCTGGTTAAGTTCACCGGACATGAAAATATATTTTTTTTTGCAAAAATATACACGAAAAATTGCTGTTTTCGTCGATTTTACGTCTATTTTTGCGTTTTTCGAAAAATTTACACGAAAAGTCGTTTTTTTTGTCGATTTTACGCCTGTTTGTGCGTTTTTTGAAAAAATCAGCCAACCGGGTTATTTGAACCCCGGATTCGGATTCAGCGACCCCAAAAACATATGGATATGCTGGTATAGTTCGCCGGGCAGACGACTTTTTTTGTGTGGCGGTATTATTAACCAACTATTGAGAATAATATAGTTGAATTTTCAAGTAACCAAGCCGAATTTGTCAAAAACAGTGGAATTTTCAATGAAGAAGGACGAATTTTCAACAAAAAGTTCAATTTTTACCAAAAAATACTTTTTAATAAAATAGTTTTAATAATAGTTGAATTTTAAACTAAAATAGGTAAATTCTCGATGAAAAGTGCAACAGTTAAATTTTCGACTAAATATGTTATATTTTCACTCCAAAATGGATTAGTTAAATTTTTAGTTGAAGAACATTAATTTTCCACTAAAAAAATTAATCTCCAACAAAATATTATAGTAGAAATACCAGAGTAGAATTTTCAACCAAAAGAGATGAAATTCTGAATAAAAAATATACGATTTTTGACAATTTTCAATTCAAAATAATTAATTTTTAATAAAATGTAGATGGATTTTCTTATCAGGCTCCATTAGTTTAGTTCGCATTTAAGCAAAAAAAAAACGAAATTTTCTCGGAAAACAGGAGGAAAATAGAAATTAAAAAAAGGTTTCATGATTAAAGAAAATTTGAAGATATATTTTAATTATTTTAATATTTCTCACTAACAATAAGATATAGCTAAGACTATATAGCTCTGCGTACTTAATCCTAAAATTATGAATTCCTTCGAAATAAAAAAATACAATTTCTTAAACAATAAAATTAATTAATTCTCAATCAAACAGTTGAATTTTCAACAGAAAAAGATCAATTTTCAAACAAATAGATGAATTTGGAACGAAGAAAAAGATAAGTTTTAAATCACAAACAGAATACTTGAATTTTTTTGTTAAAAAATTATTTTTTCACAATAAAACAAAAACAGATTTATTTTTAAAACGAATTTAATTTAACTTTTAACCAACTAGTTTGATTTTTAACCAAAAGAATGAATTATTTATTAAAATAGCCAATATTTAATTGTAATACTTGAATGTTTCAACAAAAAAATGAATTTTTAAACAAGACGATTAATTTTTTAAGAAAAGAAAAGGATTTTCAAACAAATATATGAATTTTCAACCCAAAACGTTGGATTTTAAACTAGAAAAGACAAATTTTGAACTAAAAAGTTGAATTTTCAACCAAACTAATGAATATGCAACTGAAATGATGAATCTTCATCTGGAATAAATGAATTTCAAAGAAAAAGATGCATTTTTTAGAAAAAAGTTTTATTGTGAACCAAGTAGTTCTATGTTAAACCAAAAAGATTATTTTCAACTAAAATGATGAATTTAAAGTACCTGATTATGCTATTTTTATTTTTTTTCTACTGGTCTAAAATAAATAATATTTTGAATATTGATTTTTATTTCTGAATTTTGAAAAAAATGGCTAAAAAATTAACATGTAATTATTTGATGCATTGTATCTCGTCAAAACCATAACATCAATTCTTTCACAAATTATAAATAGAAATTAACATTTAAAAAATCTGCCCGCTCAGCGGGCACATTCTCGTCGCACGCTACGCGCGCGGCTCGCTTCGCGCTCGATTATGTATTTATCTCACGCTCAATTTTGTGATTTTGAACTCTCTTTTGTTCAAGCGCTTTCGGCTTTAACCAAAACATTCTCATCAAGTATCTCGTGCTTCGCACTCGATTTGTCCAAAATGTCAACTTTTATACATTACACACAACACTTTTATATTAAATATGATATATTTCTTATGTAACTTTGACTGGGGTTGCTTATTCAAAAATTTCAAAATAAAGAGCAAATTGTATTTATCATGATTATTTTTATATATGTTTCTTATTTTGCTTTAAATTGTATTTTAAGCTGCGCTGAAACATGTATCATTTCAATAAATTTATATCATTACAATTCATAATATGCATAAAAATTGAATAATACTAATTCTTATATCCTTGTTTTTATCATTTATTTTTATTTTTAATCTTGTTTTTTACGATTCAATAAAAAATACTGTGCGCCTGTATAGGGTCCAA
>NC_046663.1:92979726-92983292 GCF_010883055.1 Belonocnema kinseyi | reverse complement strand
ATTTATATAATTTATATTTTATGCTTGAAATAACGTAACCTCGAAATATGCGCATATTAAGGGGCGTGCGAAGTATTCAAATGATGAGAATCACCAGCATCGAAATAAGGAAATATTAAAATCCTACACGGAGAGAGAAATTGGATTCCTAGCTTACCAGCCGCATGCGCCATGGCAGCACTATCGGACTAGTGGTCCCACTGTCTCTCACTGAGAGCGTGGGGGCGCCAGTGTTGGAACTTGGAGAAACAACGAATGTTGGACTCCAGGCTTTCAACTCGGAGTAACTGTCAATTCTGACTGGCATTAGCACCTATACTTATATTACTTACTCTCGCATCATGGCCGCACCGCATTAAGGGCATGTGATACTTACAGTTTCCCCGGCTATAAAATATTATAACGGACGTCCCCGAACTCATTTTTGAGGGATAATAACAAAAAAATTTATTATGCTAAATAACAATTTTATGCATATGCATTATTTTGAGCTTACGTCGTTTTTCATCTCTGCCTTTCTGATAATCTGGAAATTATTTATGAAATAAACTTTTTTGATTGCCTGCAAACAAGGTTAGTTCCGGAAGATTAGTTACTATGTTTATTTGTAAGTCCAAAGTTTTCGACCAAAAATATTGTGTAGTTTGGAAGTAAAGCTCGGGTGAATTGTAACACACATAACCTCGAAATATACACGCACGTTGTTAGCAATATCAAAAATTTTTTGATAAAAAAACACAAAAAAAGTGTGTGGGGACGTCCGTTAGCATGTTCGCTATCATTTCGCAGATTTTGAAGGAAAAATATTTCTTATCCTAGAAAAAAAACCGGGGGAATCTAACACTGAAAGAATCGATACTATTTCCTAAGCGCTATGCAAATTAATCACATTTTGCTAAATTAAGATTTTTTTTAATCAACCCACAAAAAAGTGTGTGGGGACGTCCGTTAGCATGTTTGCTATCATTTCCCAAACTTTTAAGACAAAATATGTTTTATTCTAGAAAAAAATCCGGGGGAACCTAAAACTGGTAAAATCGACAATTCACGCAAGAGCGTCAACCGCTGACTCTCGCCTAGAGCGCCATTGGCCAATTTGTGTTAAGTTAGCTAGCCAAGCGTCATAAGCAAATAGCCTCGGGAGGTTAGGAGGTTAATTTCTCTCTCCGTGTAATCTCTTGATTTTATTTTAAAGCGGAAAGAGATATAAATAGAACCGCCGAAGTGTTCCGACCGGCAATCGTGCACCTTCGAGTTTTTAAATTCAGAAGAGAAGTGGGCTGCGCGCGCAATCCAGTCATTTATATTGTCTCCTACTATATTCACACGGACATAGCCCTGTCATAGTATTGGACCACATCTCGTTTCAGATCTGCGATTACAGGGTCGAGAGAGAAAACGGAGCAGCAAGACAAAGGCGAGAGAGCCGGAGTGCCAACGCCCTCTTACAGCGACAGTCTGAACTTCATCAACATGTATGATATGATGAGGTAACAAAGAGATATTGAAAAATATAAACGTGAATTTAGATAGAACACAACAGAGAAAAAGGTTCACATTAATAGATGTACGATAGGATAAGATTGAGAAGAAGCGATGGTAAAAAATATTCGTGAATTTTCATTGAAAAAAATATAGAAATAGATTGACGTGGATCGATTTAATATTGGATAAAATAAAGAACAGGAGATTAGGAAAGATAGATGTTGATTGATGTATGATACGATGAGGCACCGAAGAGATATTGGAAAAAATAAACGCAAAAAATACAGTTTTGGCCATTCTAACGTCAACGTTTGACACTTGGAGGTTGGGACTTTGATGTCTGAAGTCGATTGGACCTCTCCTTCTACCATGTCAGACGTGCAAAGACGATACGATAGTGTTCCAATGAGGTCATTTCGTTCCAAAAAAATTATACTCTATCTTTGTCTAGCCAATACTTCTTCTGCTTCTTCTTTGTTATCTTTGTCGAATCGTAGAGCCTATTAGCTGCCTACGACAACGACACCAATTCAGAAAAATTTGAATTTTAATTAAATATAAATAAGAAATCTTATATTAAATAATACGCTTTGAACTGTAGTATAACATTTTTCAATAAAAACAATTGATATTCACTGTCCTTGCACATGAACATTGTTCCAATAACTTTGCGATACTACTGCTTGACGTGAGCTCGTCATCGTGCTTATTCGCGTGTTCCTTCCGCTCCGAGTGAACAGTCGGAACATCGTAACGCAGTTACAGAGGTAGCTTGTTAGGGCACGGCGCCTAATCGCAACACTCCTGGCTTGCCACGCATGATTGCGCACAGAATATCCCCCGCGGCTCCCCACACCAATCCGCGGCGCGTAGCATCAATTCTCGGAAACATTAAATGGAGGATGACTAGATCAAGGTTTGACTATAGTTCAATTTTCTAACAAAAATAGGAATTTTTAACGAATTACATAAACTTTTCACTAAATATTTTGGATAATTGATCTAATGTTACTCGAATTTTCATTTGATTAATTTTTGATCAGTATTTTATCGTTTCTAAAAATTTTGAACTAAATAGATGAATTTTAAAACTAAAAAAGATCAATTTTGAACATGGAATTAGGTAGTGTAATATTGATTAAAGAGAATTAATTTTTAATAAGAAAAACGAATCTTCTACCAAACACTTTAATTTTGTACCAAATAGTTTAATTTTAATCCAAAGTGTGAAATTTTCAAGTCAATCAGTTGAATTTTCAACAGAATAGTTAAATCTTCAGTTTAATATGATATTGTGTCACACAAAAAGAAATAATCTTTCAACTAAAATTATAAATCTTAGAAAAAATGAAAATTTAAGAAAGTAGTGCAACTTTCAACCAAGGAGTAGAATTTATAATTTAAACAGATGCATTTATAACGAAAAATTTAATGGTTGAAAGTTGGTTGATTGCTCATGTAGAATAGATTAATTACCAATTAATGAATTGCATTTTAACCAAAAAAAAATTATTTTTGGTATGATAATATATGGGGCATTATTTCTCAACTGCCCCAACTCAAAAAGTCATGTTTTTCGATTGTCTCTAAATTCTGGGAATATGTTCGCCTACCCAACAGTAGTTAATCCACAAACTTATAGATCAGGATTACCAACCCTCTCCAAGTGAGGGGGGTTGAATTTTCAACCCCAATGCCTGCAGGGGTAGTTTCAAACGCCTGTAACTTCCTTTCTAATTACGTGATTTAAAATTTTTCTGAGGGTTTTGGAAAGTGCTTTTTACACGCTTTCATCCTATTTTATTATTTATAACAAAAAAAATTGTTTAAAAAATTTTTTCAATAAATCAATAGTTTACTTAACTTTTTTCGCAATTTAGGCATCTACGATTTTTTTTAAATAGTCTCAAAAGAAAGCTTGACTTTTTTACTATGAAAAATGTCCAATAAGTAAATGGACAAATTGAACTTCATTGAGATACAGAGCCGGTTGTAGAGGGAGTCCTCGCGCTCGCACTCGGGCGTTATGCGGCAGCATACCGCGGAACAGTTTTCAAGTATGCCATTTTTTGTATTACTCA
>NC_046663.1:92978056-92979626 GCF_010883055.1 Belonocnema kinseyi | reverse complement strand
ATGATAATATTAAAAAAATTGGCGATTTTAATGATATCTGAATATTTCGCACAATTTAAAAATAAAAATATATATGCAATATCAGAATATTGATACAGTGATTAATATTTTGTTGTAAATTATATTGTGTTCATTATATTGTATACTTTGTATTATGTATATTATTTTACATGATGAAAATAAATTATATAATTAAGTATGTGGTATTATAATTATATATAGAATAGAATTTATTGTCTTCATTGTATACTTTTACAAGTTTTTATTATATTCTTTTGCTCTCTTAAATTTTTAAATAAAACGAAGCTACATATTTTCTCTCTTAGAATTTTTACCTGAACAGATAATAATTAAATCATTAAATCATTACATATTTATGTGTCTATATTACAGTTCCTCTTGCCCTTAGGCTATATTTTTCCTCTATATCACTATTTTATTCGATATTAAAATTATATTAATATTAATATTAATTAGCTTAAATGATTGTGCTGCGTGTTTTTAGCGTTTGATTTATCTATTACACCAAAAAAGTTTAAACAGCCTCCGGACTTTAGAAATTATAAAATTTGTTTATGGGAATCATTTGGAATTAAACAATTACAAATTATAGCTTCCTAGAATTTGGTTATATTATACTTTTTTCATGACTACTTGGGACTTCGATTTTTAAGATTTAAAATTGCTAGCAATTTTAAAAAGTATTAATAAAAAATGTTGTGCTTGTTAGTACTTGTAATTGATAATAGTTTTATTTAAAATGATTCTCATAAATAAATTTTCTAATTTTGAAAGGCTATTTAAATTTTTTCGTTTTAATAGATGAATGCAACTTCCAACGCTTAAAACTCTAGTACAATCATTTACAGCTAATTAATATCAATGTTAATATCAATATCTGTTGAGTTAATATTATTATAATTATAATATCATATATAGTGATTATATATAATATTAATTATATTATAATGCACCCTGATTATCATTATTTTTTCAAATTTTCATCTCTTAACTCAAAATTTTAATTATTTTTTATAATACCTTGTGCCAGATCTGAATTATAATTTTTTCAAAAAATTTCTAATCCAATTATGAAATACATACAATTGCTTTGAAAAATGTCCTGTTCCAATTTAAAATTCAGGGTGAAATTAGAAAATTCAAACTTTTAAATCTGAAAATGATTTATTTGAGGTAAAAATCTTTTGATTTTTGAACTTTTAAAACTGAAGCTTGAAAAATTTTTAATTCAGAAATATTTCATTTAGACGCTCAATAATTCATACGTATGAAATAAAAACATTTAACACCTTTTAAATTTACAATTTCTGATCAAATTATGTTAAAATACCAAATTAAACAATTTTAATTTTTATGACTTTAACATTTTAGAGATTTCTGGTTAAAGAATATAAATGACGCTATTATTTTTAAGGTTCAAAATGATAATACTTCAAGAAAATTTTAGTTCTTAAGGGCATGTGACACAGCTAAATACCTATATTACCGACCTCACTTTTTCAGTTCACTGAATGTTTTTTTAAACCTAAGAACTTTTTTTATAAATAAA
>NC_046663.1:92973853-92977956 GCF_010883055.1 Belonocnema kinseyi | reverse complement strand
AACTACGTTTAAGTACAAAGCTTAATAATAAAAGATGTAAAAAAATATATTTCAACAATCAATTCCAAGGGCATCAGCCGGTAACGTTGTACACGAAAATACAAAACCTGGCGGCGACTAGACGAGGCTCTAGAGAGTTCGTATTTTCGTGTACAACGTTACCGGCTGATGCCGTTGGAATTGATTGTTGAAATATATTTTTTTACATCTTTTATTATTAAGCTTTGTACTTAAACGTAGTTTTCTTTCGACTCTTGCATTTCTTAAAGTTTGAGACCGATATTTTATGTATAAAAAAAGTTCGAACGTTTAGAAAATGTTGAGGTTCAGAAAAAAGATAACATAATTTTCAGTGAAGTTCCTACAAAAATGCTGTACCTAAACGTACTTTATTGTTCTCTAATACATTTCCCAAAGTTTCAGCTCGATATTTTATTTACAAAAAAAAGTTCTTAGGTTCAAAAAAACATTCAATCAACTGAAAAACTGTGGTCGGTAATATAGGTATTTAGCTGTGTCACATGCCCTTAACAATAAAAATTGAACGATTAAACAAATTTTTTAACTAAAAACTTTTTGAAATAAAAGTAAAATTATTTTTATTTTAAGCTGTTCCAGATTAATATTTTTGCATTGTTATTTATAGATAAAAATTTGAGTTAACTAATTGGAAATGTGAGAAATTAACTTACTACTAGGCAGTCTGTTAAGCCCCTGAAAAATGAAACACGGAGACGTTTTTTTGTCCAAAGTCGGTTTTATTTTTCAACATACTCTCCTTTTAGGTCGATACAGCGAGTCCAACGATTTTCTAACTTTTTGATACCGTTCGAAAAGTACTCGATCGGAAGGTCTCCAAAAGACGCCTCAGTTTCAGCTATGAGCTCATTTGAGTAAAAACGCTTACCGGTGAGCCATCTCTTCAGGTTAGGGAACAAGTAATAGTCGCTGGGGGCCAGGCCTGATAAATACGGTGGCTGAGGAACCAATTCGACGCCGATTTCATGCAATTTTGCTTGTGTAACTAAGCATGAATGAACAGGCGCATTGTCGTGATGATAAAGCGGTTTTTTCTTCTTCAAATGCGGTCGTTTTTCGGCGATTTCGATTTTCAATCGGTCCAATAATGATGAATAGTATGCTTCGGTTATGGTTTTACCTTTTTCAAGATAGTCCACGAATATTGTGCCATGTGCATCCCAAAATTCGGAGGCCATAACCTTCCCGACCCATTGTTCCGTTTTGGACGCTTCGGATTACTTTGGCCCGGTGGAACCCACTGTTTTGCCTGTTGCGTTGACTCAGGAGTGTAGTGGATCCAGGTTTCATCCATGGTTATGAATCTGATATAGTCCACTTCGGTCCCATAAAGTTGAGAGCCATCAGCAGGCAACTTTCTGGAATAATTCCCCGCTCGTGTTTACTCACGTAAACCCAAGCTGGGACAAGTTTCCAGCCTAATTGCTTTCTAATGGCCTCTTTACGACCTCGCCTAAACTTGTGAGTCTTAGACTCAATGGGAGAAAGGGCGAGAGAAGCCGTAAAGGCCATCTGGTCGGCAGCTGCACGGGAAGGATTCCCCGTCCCATGGCTAGCCTGACCAGCATGGCCGTGACTCATCAAACTAAGTGCCTACTCTCTCTGTCTCACTCCTCTATCCTCGTTGGGAAAGCTGGCAGCGGCTGCCAACCTTACGTTGAAAATACGTAAATCCTCCCAAGATCAAATGTAAAATTTTAAAAAAATACGATTTTTTTCTTTATTATTAAAATTCCGGGGAAAGGCCGAGCAAAGGAGCAAAATCTCCGTTAGAAATAAGAATCGCGCGCGTTATAATATAAATTATATTGTACATTTTATCTATTTTCTTGTAACCTTAATTCTTATGTCATTCTGCTAGTTTTAATTTAAGTTCGTATTTTTATATTATTTTCTTTTAAGTTCTCATATCATTTAAGTTACTTTTGTCGAATTTTATTTTCATTTAAGTTCTTCATTTTGTCTAAGTTTCTTCTTCATATTATATTTTCATATCATTTATTTTCTTTCTACAAACGGCAGAAATTTTTGAACGCTACCGCGCGTTTCAAAAGTCGCCGCCTGCGCGCGGCCCGACTAGAGAGAAGGGGATGCCGAGGCGTCCGAAACGCCCCTCCACCTCTCTCACGATTCGCCGAGAGCTCCGCGCCAACCGACGGCCGGCAGCCTCTCGGACCCGCTGCTTAAAAGACGGGTGCATCGACCCGAAAGCCACTCTCGCTCAGCACTCTCGCTCCGAGCATTCCGCTCCGACAATCTCTCCAGACTCACCATCCTAGGAGAACGTCACGATCTTTGTATCACTTTTTTTTTTGAGCAATAGAGTTTTTCAAAGTTTAAATCAAGTCCAGTTTTCTTTAAACTTCCTCTCCTCTCTCCCCCTAGTGGCGGTCTGTTCTCGTAGCCCCGCCGAGCTGCTGCTCTCTCTCTCACTCACCTACTCGTTTCCTGGTCATCCATCCTACCACGGAGTCTCACCCTCTCTCTCTCTTACCTAAGAGGTCGGTCAGCTCTCGCAGCCCCGGTACCCTCGCATCTTTACTAGAGGTCGGTTAGCTTTTACAGCCCCGTCACCCTCGAATCTGTACTAGAGGTCGATCAGCTTTTACGGCCCCGTTTCCCTCGAATCTTTTTCTACGCTAGAGGTCGGTCAGCTTTTACAGCCCCGCAACCCTCGAACTCTTCTCATTTCTCAACGGGATCGGTCCGCTTGCAAACAGCCCCGATACTCCCTGCGAATCTCTCTCTCTCTTCCTGGGACTCTTAATCCACCCTTATGCCTGGTCCTATCCAAAAGCGCCGTTCCCGCCCCTGCAAACAGACTCGCATTCGCCGTCACCTTGCAGCCCTCCGCGGTTCTCTCGAAGCGACTTGTCGTCCAGAAGATCGCCGCCCCTCCTACTCCTCCTCCCAACCTCCTAAGGCCATCGTACGATCGGTGGACATCATCCCACCTCATCTTCACGTCCAACTTCCCACTTCTCCTTCCTCTCCCGCTTCCTCCGCCCCCTCAAGCCCCTCGAAGCGTCCTTTGCTCGAGGACAGCGACGATGACATCGTCCTGGTCGAGGAAATTGAGGTGGTGAAGAAGCGTCCTCGCCATCACTAACGTAGCTCACCGCACGTAACCTTCCTTCCTCTCCTCCGCACCCCTCGGGTCACGGGTCCGCCCGAGACGTTACGCATCTGGACGAGCGACAGGAGGAAGCAGCGGGCCTCGGTTTCCACCGGCCCTGAAGAAACCACGTCAGCGCCCGGCTGATGCCCCTGGCATTCATCGATGGACGGCCTTCAGGCGTGTCGCCTGTTTATCCAGAGCCAGAGCACCACCCGCATCCACCTACAGCCGCCCAGCAGCCGTCGGCCCACTCCGAAGTCCATGGTCCAGCTCGACGCTTTCCTCCAGACCAATAATCGGGTGTTACCCGTCAGGGCCCGGCCACCGCCCCGATCCAGTTAAGGGACGGCCACCAACAGCGAACGAAGGCCTCTCGAACCAGGCCTCCTCTCCGACGATTCCGAGAGCAACTGGACTTGCCACTACAGCACTGCCTAGTTCTGGCCCCGGTTTCCACTGACTAAACTACGTTGCCTCGACAGCGGCCGGTGAGCGCCCTGTCAGCTTCCTGCATCTCAGACAGTTACCAGCCAACACCGCTTCACGACGCTCGGGTTTCGGTTTCCACCGGCCCGCAAACCAGTTTGCCCCGACAGCGCCCTGTCAGATTCCTGCATCTCAGGCAGTTACCAGCCAACACCGCTTCACGACGCTCGGGTTTCGGTTTCCACCAGTCCTCAAACCAGTCTGCCCCGATAGAGCCCTGTCGGCGCCCAGGCAGTTTCCAGAACCTTCAACCAATCAACACCGTATCTTAGATCAAGGCTGGGACAAACACCATCCCCACAACCCACCTTGTATCAAATCGGCGCAAAAACTCAGTCGGCTTACGCGAAAATAATGACAAATTCTGCTGGGAAGTTGCCACACGAATTCGTTTTTGGTCCACTGTGAGCAAACGCGGCACCCATCGCGCGCAGAGCTTCTTCATGCCCAAAACTGAATG
>NC_046663.1:92964001-92973753 GCF_010883055.1 Belonocnema kinseyi | reverse complement strand
TGTAACTTGTAAATGCGTAAACATAAATGGCTGAAGTTTTGACAGGCGTCATTTGAAGGATCAAGCTCGACGAAAATGTTTCACATTAG
The DNA here is from genome assembly GCF_010883055.1 of Belonocnema kinseyi. NCBI lineage: Eukaryota > Metazoa > Arthropoda > Insecta > Hymenoptera > Cynipidae > Belonocnema > Belonocnema kinseyi. The sequence goes on along the minus strand of NC_046663.1, from coordinate 92,973,664 downwards.
TGAATACTAATGCTATCTCTTAGAATTTTCAAGTACTTATCAGACTGCCTGGTATAAAAAGAATTGAATTTTCAACTAAAAAAAAAAAGAGAAAAACAAATTTCCAATGAAATAGTTACATTTTCTACCAGAAAGATGAATTTTTTAACTGAAATTATTAATCTTCAGACAAAAACTGGAATTTTTGTGTTGAATTCTAACCCAAAAAAGATTAATTACAAAAAAAAATTTCATTTTCAAACAAAGAGTTACATTTTCAACTAAAATGATGAATTTTCAACAAAAAAAGTTTAAATTTTTAATTAAAAACTGTTAAACTCATTCAAAAATATATAAATTTTACACAATAGTTGACTTTTCAGTCAATAAGGATTTTTTTTAATTGTTGAATTTCAAAGCCAAAAAGATGATTTTTTTACAAGACAGTGTAAAGTTTTTTCAAAAGGAATAGTTCAAAGATAGTTCAATACATTTCTAAATGTTACGGACTAAATCATTTTGATCAATAAAAATGGATTAATTACAATCCTTTTTTAGTTGGGAACTTTTTAAATTATAATTTGAATTCTTTTATTTTAGGTCGCTTTATATTATTACTTTTTACATTTTTATTTGTAAATCCAAACTCAAAAGTTGTATTGATGAACTGACAATCTTGAAAATCGAACTGTCTAACAAAACATTTTAATTTTCAACTGAAAAAATAATAGCTTTGGTCTATATTTTTTAAACAGAAGTCTTTGAACCATTCCGTTTAAAAAAAAGTTTACACTGTTTTGTAAAAAAATCATCTTTTTGGCTTTGAAATTCAACAATTTAAGAAAAATCCTTATTAACTGAAAAGTCAACTCTCGTGTAAAATTGATATATTTTTGGATGAGTTCAACAGTTTTTTATTATAAATTAAAATTTTTTGTTGAAAATTCATAATTTTAGTTGAAAATGTAACTATTTGTTTGAAAATGAACGTTTTTTTTTCAAATTAATTTTTTCTGGCTTAAAATTCAATTGTTTTGTAGCAAATTTTGTTTTCTGGTTTAAAAATTCATCTGGTTTGGGAGAAATTTCATCTTTTATGTATAAAAAATTAACTATCTGACTGAAAACCTATTTGTTTTGATTGAGAATTTATTAATTTTTCTATAGAATTTGTTTTTTTTTTGTTGAATTAATTTTGTTTGTTTTAGAATACACAATTTTTTAGTTGAAATTTCAGCTACTAGGCTAAAATTTAAACTTATTTGTAAAAAATCCAGTTTTTTATTGAAGATTATTGATTTCAGTTAAAAAATTCATCTTTCTGGTTAAAAATGTAACTATTTGTTGCAAATTTGTTTTTGTCTTTTTTTTAGTTGAAAATTCAATTATTTTGATAGTAAGTTAATTTCTTACATTTTCAATTAGTTAACTCAAATTTTTATCTATAAATAACAATGCAAAAATATTAATCTGGAAAAACTTAAAATAAAAATAATTTTACTTTTATTTAAAAAAGATTTAGTTAAAAAATTTGTTTAATCGTTCAATTTTTAATGTTACAAACTAAAATTTTCTTGAAGTATTATCATTTTAAACCTTAAAAATATTAGCGTAATTTGATAAAAAAATGGTAAAATTAAAAGGTGTTAAAAGTTTGTATTTTATACGTATGAATTATTGAGCGTTTGAATGAAATATTTGTGAATTAAAAATTTGTCAGGCTCTAGTTTTAAAAGTTTAAAATTCAAAAGATTTCCACCTAGAGATTAGAGATTTTTTGAAAAAAACTATAATTCAGATCTGGGACAAGGAATTCTAAAAAATAATTAAAATTTTGAGTTAGGACATGAAAATCTGAAAAAGAAGTATAATCAGGGTATATTACAATAGAATTAATATAATATGTAATTAGCTATATATGATAATATAATCATAATAATATTATCTCAACAGATATTGATATTAAAATTAATATTAATTAGTAGTAAATGATTGTGCTAGAGTTTTAAGCATTGGAAGTTGAATTTATCTATTAAACCGAAAAAATTTAAATAGCCTTTCAAAATTAGAAAATTTATTTATGAGAATCATTTAAAATAAAACAATTACAAATTATAAGTACTAACAAGTACAAAATTTTGTATTAACACTTTTTCAAATTGCTAGCAATTTTAAATCTTGAAAATCGAAGTCCTAGTAGTCATGAAAAAAGTATAATATACCCAAATTCTAGGAAGTTATAGTTTGTTATTGTTTAATTCAAAATGATTCTCATAAACAAATTTTATAATGTCGAAAGTCCGGAGGCTATTTAAACTTTTTTGGCTTAATAGATAAATCAAACGTTTAAAAGCCCCAGCACAATCATTTACAGCTAATTAATATTAATATTAATATAATTATAATATCGAAGAAAATAGTGACATAGAGGAGAAATATAGCCTAAGGACAAGAGGAACTGTAATATAGATACAGAAATATGTAATGATTTAATTATTATTTGTTCAGTTAAAAATTCTAAGAGAGAAAATATGTAGCTTCATTTTATATAAAACTTTAAAAGAGCAAAAGAATATAGTAAAAACTTATAAAAGTATACAATGAAAACAATAAATTGTATTTTATTCTATATATAATTATAATATGACATACTTAATTATATAATTTATTTTCATCGTGTACAATGATATACACAATATATACACAATATAAAGTATACAGTATAATGAAGATAATATAATATAAAACAAAATATTAATTACGGTATTAATATTCTAAAATTCTATATATATTTTTATTTTTAAATTGTGCGAAATATTCAAATATCATTACAATCGCCAATTTCTTTAATTCCTGTCAAATTCAGATCAAGATATAAATAAGACTACTATAATATAACATAATTATAATATTATCATTAATAATATATGTATATATTTATGTATATAATAGTATTAATATTTATATCATTTATATTTTATGCTTGAAATAACGTAACCTCAAAATATGCGCATATAAAGAGGCGCGCGAAGTACTCAAATCCTGAGAATCGCCAGCATCAAAATCGGGAAATATTGAAATCCTAATCTCTTGATTGTATTTCAAAGTGGATAGAGATATAAATAGAACCGCCGAAGTGTTCCGACCGGCAATCGTGCACCTTCGAGTTTTCAAATTCAGAAGAGGAGAAATGGATTGCGCGCGCTACCCAGTCATTTATACCGTCTCCTACTATATTCGCACTGTCATAGTATTGAACCACATCTCGTTACAGATCAGGGATCACTGACCTCCAGTTACGCTTCCGATTTCAGGTAGTGAAGGCGTCTATCTTATGCAATTCAAGATGATTTTTTAATCTGAGTTGAAATAATATAATCCTTCAGAACACATATCGAGTTCTTCTTTCTCAACCTAATCCGCGCAACAAAAGTAACATTGGTCCCAGCGAGCCGGATTCAGCGAGCAAAGAAGGTGAATTGCTGCGTCGAGGGAGACAAAGGAAATGAGCAAAAATCGATAGCGCGTAGAGCAGCGCAGACATAAAGCCATTTAAGCCTGCTTTTTTTGTGGATAATATTCCAATCATGTAACATTTTTAATGCATATTGAATACCGTCGAGCATTTCTCCCGCCAAAAGAGTGTCTGAATAGAGTCTGCTGCCTAGTTCTACAAAAATACAGTAAACAAAAACGCGGTCGAGAGATCTCCCGCCCAAAATCTGTGGAAAAAAGAGACATTCTCTTACGCTAATCTTGCTACAATTAAAAGCATGTAATCGAGCGAACTCCCGCCAGAAGAGAATTTTTGGAGCAGTCGAACTAATTACCTCTATCTAATGTTCAAGCATAGGGTTTATTTTGTTGGGGAAACACGCGGTCAAGCGATCTCCCGCTGGCAGCATTTTTTAATCATGCATTCAGAGCAATAAAGTAATAAGAGAACGTGTGGCGAAAATACTACCTAACTATCCATCTCTCTCTATTTCTTTCTCTTTCGCTTCTTAAACATGACGATGCTTGATTTGCAAACCGAGCTTCAACATCTACGAAAAATTACTTCGGAAAGCTAGGATAGTGTCTGCGTGTGCCGTCGTTATACTTTTCTTTCTCTCGAGTCCGTCACGTCACGCGTCACTATTTCTTTCTAATTACTCTATCACTAAATCCTTGGTGGGCGGAAGCCCGCTGGGCTTTCGCCTGAAGTTAAGCTTGTGGCGAATTACCAACTTCTTACGTTCACATATAGCGAGTCATGTTCCCCATCTCTGTCACTCAGAATGCTACAGCAGTTGTGTTTTAACCATCTGTCAACTCGGAAAGACCGCTTTGTCGACGATGTACTGACCGGAAGTGATACCCTTCAACAGACGAAAACTCTATGTGATCAACTCATCCAATTATTACAAGTGGGAGGCTTGCCCTTCAGAAAGTAGGTAGCCAATAAACCTGAACTATTGGAAGATCTCATTATGAGACCGATCAACTTCGCCCCACGTGGCATTAACTTCGTAGTGCTAGCGTAGTCAGTGAATTGGGTGTTTTTTGGGACCCACAAAATGACTGGTTTCGTTTAACTCCACCTCAAATATACTCATCTGGTGAATCGAAGCGTGAAATCCTCTCGAGAGTGGCCCAATTATTCGACCCTTGTGGTTGGATCGCGCCGACTATCTTGATCGCTATACTACTTGCGCAGGACTTATGGCGGGCTGGTCTTGAATGGGATAAGACCGTACCTTCATCTTAACGAAAACGCTGGGTTGATTTTACAGCTAGTCTAAGCGTGCTGAACAATGTGGACATTCCTCGTTGTATTAAAGTAAGCTTTGCACGTGGGTTTCAACTACACGCTTTCTCTGATGCGAGTTGTAGAACCATGGCTGCGGCAGTTTATTCATGAGTACCTGCCAACAGCGGCAGTGCTTCTGTCCATTTGCTTTTGGCTAAAATCATGCTGTCTCTCATCCGAAGTCTGCGACCTTCATCTACAAGTGTACCACGCACGACTATTCCCAGCTTGGAACTGAGAGCAGCCTTGCTCGCAGAGAAACTCTCGAATTTTCTGGCATCGGAATTAGAAGTCCTAATTGAGAGTTGCAGTGCTTCGACAGATTCTCAGATTCTACTTAATTGGCTTCAGTCAACGGAACCTACTGATAATGCCTTGGTAGATAATTACGTCGAACACATTCAAGAAACTTTACGATTGTCGGCATGGAGCTATGTCCCAACTCAACTGAATCCAGTGGATCTCGCAACACAAGGCATTGCATGTCCACAGATATTGTCTGAGGGACTTTGGTGGAATGGTCCTAATTGGCTTTTTCAGTCTGAGACCCACTGGCCTTCTCCTCCAACTGTCCTGTCATCTCCGGCTTTGGACTCAAGAGAGATAGTACTAACTTGTCGCGTCACTAGCAGTTTCAAAGCAGACGTTGCTCAAATTTAGGAAGGTTGCTTTGTGTAAAGACCTAAATTCTCCGTTGGCGCACGATTCGCCAACGAACTATCAACCCTGAGCCCCTCACTAAATACGTCAATGCGAATGAATTAAAGACGGCATTTCAGGCCTGCGTGCGATTTAGACATGCACTCTGTTTATCTAAAAAATCAATCGATTACAATCATGAAATCCACTATCAGCCAAGCATCCGTTAAAGGGGCTCAATACTTTTCTAGACTGAAATGGAGTGCTGCAGATAGAAAGACGCCTACAGAACTCCCACTTGACTTTTTCGAAAGATGTCCACCCATAACTGATGCTCACTGCTCCTTATCCAAACTTAGCATAGCGTCGGCCCATTAACGGGCCTTAAATGGAGGATTTTGGTCAACGTACGCTTATTCGATGCATCGAGCTTGGATAATAGGATGAAAACGCCAAATCCGATACATTATTTATAAGTGCGTCATTGGTGCTCGAAACAGAGCACGCACCTTCGACCAAGTAATGGCTCCTTTGTCCTCAGGTCATGTTATGCCCACTCAACCATTTTTATGCACTGGACTGGATTACGCAGGGCTCTTCAATAGCCTTTCAGCTAAAGGTAGAGGTAGTCGCCCCAGTTAAGACTACATTGTTGTGTTCGTGTGCTTCACTACAAAGATGCTGCATTTTGAGCTAGTTATAGACATGACAAATACAAGCTCGATCGAAGCCTGGACACGCTTTTTCAGTCGTCGCGGAAAACCTTCAGCTATGTGAAGTGACAGAGGCACATATTTTCGTCGACCTGACAGTAAACTGCAAGAAGCCTTTAATCATGCTCAAGTCAACTGGAACCAAGTTTCAGGCACGCTTGCCAATCACGAAATCACTTGGCATTTTATAACTTCCAGAGCCCCTCACTTTGGTAGTCTCTGGGAGGCAGGAATGAGTTGGTAAAGGAGCATCTGAAATGGACCATTGGACCACGAAATCTTACTTATGAAAAGTTCAACACGTTACTCGCCAGCATCGAATTGGTGTTGAATAGTCGTACACTTGTCGCTCTGACTGCGTTTCCAGATGGTTGGGATGCATGACAGTGGAAAAGGATCTGGATAAATTAACGCACTGGCAACTCATCAAGGCCATGCGCGATTGGTTTTGGCATCGTTGGAGTCTCGAATACTTGAATACCGTCCAGCAAATGAGAAAATGGACACGCTCCCGGGCCGACTTAAAGGTTGGAGATATGGTCGCCGTGGTCGATCCCATCTTGCTTTCCATTACCGGCAAATGGCTCTTAGCTCGAAATTTGAAAACTCATCCCGGACGAGATAGGCACGTCTGCGTGGCTACGGTCAGGTCTGCGACCGGTGAATATAAGCGGCATGTCTCTAGATTGGCTCCATTGCCTGTAGAGGTTTTGTCCACAAAAGATGTCCCCAGCGTTCAATCAAATCCTGAAACCACATCCACCACGGCAGGCGGTCAGTAGGCTTCGTTTAAGGAACAAGGCGGGCGTCATGTTGAAGTTCAGACTGTCGCTGTGAGAGGGCGTTTGTTTTTTTGCGAGCCTTTGTTTCGCTGCTCCGTTTTCTCTCTCGACCTTCAGTCACGCTCCTGACTTCAGTTAGTGCAAACGTCTTTCTTGTATAGTTCAAGATAATTTTGTAATCTCTGAGTTGAAATAATATAATCTTTCAGTACACATATGGAGTTCTTTTTTTCAACCTGATCCGCGCAGCAAAAGTAACAATACATCTATCAACGTCTATCTTTCTCAATCTCCTCTTCTTTATCTTATCACATCGTACCTCTATCCACGTCAATATTTTTCTATCTAATTGTCAACTTAAATTCATAACTATCCTTTTCAATCTCGTCTTCTTTATCTTATCCTATCCTATCTTTTTTATCTCTTTGTTCATTTGAATTCAGAACAATTTTTTTCTATCTCCTCTTCTTTATCACATCCTGTCCGACTTTTATCCACGTCATTCAATATATATCTCTTCGTCAATCTAAATTTACGTTTATCTTTTCAAAAACCGCTTCGGTACCTCATCATATCATACATATATCAACATCTATTTTTCTCAATCCCTTCTTCTTTATCTTGTCCTATCCCTCGTCTATCGACGTCAATCTATTTTTATATCTTTTTCAATTAAAATTCCCATTCACCTTTTTCAATCGCCTCTTCCTACACTTATCCTACTCCACGTCCATCCACATTAATCATTTTCTATTCCTTTGTCAATCCAAATTCACATTTACCTTTTTAAATACCTCTTCGGTATCTTATCGTATCATACATCTATCAGCGTCTATCTTTTTTAATCTTCTCTACTTTACCTTATTCTATCCAACGTCTACCAATGTCAATCTATTTCTATATCTTTATCAATTTAAATTCACACATATCTTTTTCAATCTCCTATTCTTTATCTTATCCTATTCTAAGGCCACCCACGTTAATAATTTTTTATCCCTTTGTCAATCTAAATTTACATTGACCATTTTCAATACCTCTTCGGTACTTTATTGTATCATACACCTATCAACGTATATTTGTTTACAATTTCCTATTCTTGATCTAATCATGTCCTACGTCTATCCTACAGGCGAATTTTTTGTTTGTGGGAGGGGGCAAGCGCAGAATTTGTCAGTGGATGATATAGAAGTTCTGACGGGAATGGACTCTTCTATGAGAACGCCATCATGATCAAGGTCCGTTTCGGTGCAAAAGGAAATGCATCAGGCAAAACGGAAGAGGCAAAGCAGCACTCCTGAATTAGAAAAATCCACGACAGAGGTGAATGCAGAAGCCAGCCAGCAATTTATGGAGAGAGGGACCAACAAAGTGATTAAGATGGAGAAACTTCTGAGGGTGGCCCACAGGCCAAAAAATATCTGCGAGAACAGCAGCCTCCTGGCGTATGAAGTGAAGATTGTTCGCTCAATGAGGCTGGATGAACCTGGATGAAGCAAATCGGAGAAGGTTCTAAAGAGACGTTCATAGAGGAAACAGTCGAAGAGAATGTGAGACTCCATCAAACCTGAGGGTGAAATGTCGTAGTCTCTTGGCAAATCATCGACTCGAAGGTGCGGCAAGGCAGCCAGCGCCAGGCTTATCGGGGCGATCTGGGAATAACCCGGCCCTCAAGAAGTCCAAAACCTAGGTTGATGGCGAGTGGACAGAGGCCTCAAGTAGGGGACAAAAGAATAAGAAGAAGCCGCCTAAAACGAGCGAGGAGAAAATGGAGGAAAGGACGACAAATGATCCAGATCGGAAGAAAGAAGCCTGCTGCTAGGAAGCAATATGCAGACATCTTGAAGGAAGTACAGGTACTGGTGATCTAAGCCCTCTTTTAGACTATCGAGGTGGTAGATATTGAGGAAGCTCTCAAGGTGCTCCTAGGGGACCACATTGGTGCTCCCCCTACGATCAATTTTACAAAAAGGAACATCAGGGGCTGTGTCCGAGCCTTCGCTGAGCTAGAGGCAGCCCCTGTCAGAAATATGGAGTAGGCAGGCTGACTAAACGTTGGATGGGTATAGTGCCGGGTGAAGGGGCACAGTGACGAAATCCGGTGTTATCGTTGCCACGGTCTCAGGTACATTGCTCGGGAATGTACCTGAGAAGATCACTGTGGCAATTTACGCAGTTGCGGTCTGGAGCGCCATAATGTGGCGCAGTGCCAGGAGAAGGTGGCTCCGCGCCAAAGTAAATATTTTTCAATCTGCTCTCTCTTATCTTATCCTATCCTACGTCTATGCACGCGCTTCTTGTTCTATCACTTTACCAATCTAAATTCACGTTGGTTGTTTTAACACCTCTTCAGTACCTCATCGTATCATACATCTATCAATGTCTATCTTTCTAAATCACCTCTCCTTTATCTTGTTATACCCTGCTTCTATTCACGTCATTTTTTTTATCTCTATGCCAATCTAAATTCACGTTTAATTTTTAAATAGCTCTTCAGTGTCTCATCGTATCATACATCTCATCATATCGTTATATATTTATGACAACGTGAAGGGTTGGCTGCAAGGTTTTTGAAGGTAAAAAGTAGCAACAAATGAAATCAGCCTTCGGGCCTATGAGTACAGGCCCCGACAAACCGTTTTGCCAAGTTCGTCACAGTTGTTGACTGAGACACGGAAATAAATTTCAAGTGTTTTGTTATTTAAGTATGGACATCGACGTAAGCATGCATTATCGAAAACAGATAGAAAAGGATTCAAAT
>NC_046663.1:92950422-92963901 GCF_010883055.1 Belonocnema kinseyi | reverse complement strand
TATATACTATAACTAATTTTAAAATCAGGTTAAAAAATGAAAAAACAGTAGCATAATTTTAATTTTTAATTTAATAAAATGTTGCTAGATTAACGCTATTTATTAACATAATGTGTCGGTAATACCTAAAATAATAATTATACAATGAACAATCTCTTGCAAACATAATACAAGGGTAATAATAACTCGACGATACAATAAAAGATAATAGTAACTATATAGCAATAGCAAAAATGATCTGATAGCAATAACAGTTAATGATCTCATTCGTGATCGTCGTCATCATCCAGAATAACAATCTTAATTTCTAAAAATCATGGGCAAAACTAATAATTAAATGCATCTTTCATACTGTACAGTGGCCAGGCTAAACCAAAATTGGTGAGCCAGGTGTGCGTTTTTCTATAGAGTTAATAACGACTTATCTTATCGATTAAAAAAATATATTTATATATTTATATTGTCCCTTAGTTTCATTAAGGATCGACAAACAGAAAACGGTAATTATTCTGACACATCCCTGTATGCTTGCTGACCTGTAATCACATCCAAGGAATCTTCTAATCCCACCATATTTATTAATCATGCATTTTTTTATGATGCAAAATAAACAACAAATTTTTGTGCATCAGTATCTACAAAAGTTCATCAATTTCTAGAGTATATTTTGTGAGTATTCTATGTACAATTCAGCATTGTTAGGGAATGCTGAGGTTTCATTTTGCAGAAAAATATTTATCAAAAATTCCGATGAAAATTTCAAAATCATTAAAAAATCTTGATGGAATTGGAAGATTGCGAATGTTAATATATATGTACATATTACAATAGGCACACCTGCACAAACGTACACACCTTGACATACGCGAAGAAAAACTGTCACACGCGTATATGTAAAACTGGAGAGAAAGCTCTGAGTCCTGGACTAGTGGAGTCTGGACATTGCATGCCTACAATTTGCCAACACGCTTCTTAACTTGACCTATTTTTTATGTTTTATCCTATCGATCTAGCTAGGTAATTATCTAGACTCTAGAGAGAGATAATAAGAAAAGTCTTGGTCCCATTATCGCTGTTATGCGTATTTCAAATTCGTGTCGCTCGCTAAAAACTAATCACTATAAATGAAACTTATTATTATAAAAAAGGAGATTCCTCAGATTGCTAAGGATTAACTTTCTCACATTTTGAGATTGTATCTGGACAATTGGAGAAAAATACTGAAAATACTGCCTTGTACTTTTGGATTTTATTCTTCGCTACCAAACCTTCCTTCCTTCCAATAATTGAAACCGATTTGATAAAAGTTCGCGTTTTTTTTTTTAACTGTATCTTGTCAGATGTTAGTCTACAATAAGCTATAATTTCTCTTTTGTTCGTTATCTTGTAAAATTCCCCATTGTATTGGAATTTTGTATGAGTAAGCACGTAGAGCAGACTTGCCCAGCAAGAAGAAATTTCTGACCGAAGCAAATGTTGCACTTCCACTCTAATTTCTTCTGAAGAGCCCGAGTGGTGGGAAAGTTGACCCCTCCCACGGAGGGTCCCCCCACAACTCAAGCTAACTTCCGCTCTTTAGAAGAAATGTATGTGGAAATGCAACATCTGCTTACATCGGGATTTTTCTCGCTGCGCAGGTCTAACGTAATGCAAGGACAGAATATTTCCGAGTCTTCCGCCCTGGCGCATACGGTTTCGAGATTATCGAACGAGGTATAGAAAACCCGAGATGAAAATTCATAATGTAAAACGTAAAAGGCACTTTCTGCAGAGTTCGTCTTTTGTTCATTTCAGACGAAGCGCATAATGTACTTATTTACCTATCCTCGATTGTCAACTTTGACTAAAGCTGTCAGGTCTCCATTTCCTTTGACTCCTTCGGTCAGATTAAACAAAAGAAAACCCGGCAGTGAAACGTTTGCTGATACAGTAAAGCTTCGCTGCCATTTCATTGTCCTGGTCAAGAATGAATGAAACCCTGGTAACAATTGAAAGGACGGAGGCGCTTTGTACACATGTTCGAATGAGTTAATTCGAGTGGCAAATAGATCCGATGATCTCCATAGAACTGTCGTTCAAATGTAACATAGCAAATCAGCACTTTGTCGTCTGTCACTTACGAATCTTCAAACTGGGATTCAAATAGCTCTATTTCTCATAGTTTTTATGAGCATCAATTATGTGTATCGTATTAGAAAATGGATATTCAATAAACACCATCAGAATCAAGGACATTTGAGGTTATATTTAAAGATTCATGAAAGTGAGAGATGACTGTTCCGAACTTCAGATAAGATTGCTGTACAATGCACAGCAAAGAAGATGAGTCAAGAAGGTTAAAATAATTTAGGGAATAACTCGGATTCTTTTCTGACATTAGTCAAATCAATCTATTTGCCAGGTTAATCGAATCGAAGAGATTAGTTGTCTCCGTCCTGGTTTGGTAGGAATTCCACGAACGTTTCAAATTTTTCTGAGCAGTTCCACTGCTCGGAAAAAAGAGTATCAAAAATTAACTAAGTACACCTAGGTCTAATACTTTTCCAACTCTGCCGCCGACTTCTCCTTTCTATTCTCAAGTGGAATTTGCAGTCAATTTGGCTCACATTGAAGTCGAATTTTTTCGAACAGGTGGAAGTCGGAGAGAGGCGGAAGTGTTACCCAAGAGGGTCTTTGAGCAGGATCGAGAAACGAGATGAAATGTTTGACAAGTCCTAATGATTCTTTCACTCAGAACCTTACCTAAAAAATCCTTTTGCTGGGAGATTTTGAACTTTCTGGAAGAGGATTTCAACCCTCCTTTCGCTGAGCTTAGATGCCAGTGAAAACCAGAAGAGACTCATTGAAAGTTGATCGATCTTTAAAAATCGTTTTGGGTATCTGATAACGACCACCTCCTTGAATTGATCCCTGGTTCTTTGATTTTCTTAATGAATGTTGCCAGGAACTAATGATTGGGATCGATAGATTCCAGAGGTGGAGGAAGAGGATGAAACGAGATTGAGTGGCTAGATCGCCTTCAGAGATGAGTTATGATAATGTCATCATCGATGTCGTCCGTTTCATCGTCTGTCTCTTCCGGTTGATTGGCTTCCGCCTGGGCTGCCTTGGGATCTTCTGCTATGGCCTTGAGCCTTTTTTGCTTGCGCCAGTGGAGGATCTCGACAACCACATAGCCAGCTGATCCGATTATAAGGACAAACAAGAGGGCGTAGAGCTTCATTCTGGCACAGAGATGTGTGCTGTAAGCATAGGCTACGACGAATCCTGCACTCTCCCAAAGACGGTAGTTTGAGAATGCTGCTTCTTTGTTGCGCCTGAAGAGAGTTCCGTAGAGTCCTGAAAAAATTGGTTTTGATTAGACAACTGGTAGTCAAGCAATCGAATGATTAAAAAATTCGGATCATTTGAATTCCTTCAAAAATCTACCTGAAATCTTTGTGAAATAATGAAAGTAAATGTGAAATATTTTTAATCTATCCGAAATCTTTTAAATTTTTGTAATATCTTTGAAATCTTTGGGAAAGCATTGTAATCTTTCTGAAATAGTTACAAATGTTTGCGAAACATTTTATAATACTTGTGAAATTTTTGAAATGTATGTAAAATCTTTGCGAAATATTAAAAATCTTTTTAAAATTTTCGGAAATCTTCTTAGAATGCTTGTGAAATCTTAGGCAATCTTTGCGAAAATTTTTAATTATTTGTGAAATTGCTGAAATCATTTAAGTCTTTGTGAAATCCTCTAAATGTATCCGAAATCTTTGAAATCTTTATGAAATCTTTGGAAAATCATTGAAGTTTTTGTGAAATCTTTTAACTTAAATATATCCGCAATCTTTGCTAAATAAGTAAAATCTTTGGAAAAGCATTGAAATATTTGTAAAATATTTGGGTAATCATTAAAATTTTGTCAAATCTTTGGGAAATAATTGAAATGTTTGTGAAATCATTCAAAACTTTACGAAATCTTTGAGAAATCATTGACATTTTTGTACAATATTTATGAAATCTTTGGAAATCTTTTCGAAATATTTGGCAATCTGTGTGAAATTCGTGCAATCTTTGGAAAATCATTGAAATCCTTATGAAATCTTTGGCAATATGAACTTTTATTTTTTTATTAATGATGATATAAATTGATGGCGTTAAATACATCTATTTATCTTTGAAAGTAAAGTATAATCCTTTTATGTCAAAAAATATGCTATTATGTTTTTTGGTTCAAAATTTATATCTGTTGGTTAAAATTTCTTTTTTACTTGTTTCAAGATTAAATTATTTTGTTTAAAATGTAACAATTTGGTTAAAAAGTCCTCTTTTTTTTTGAAAATTTATTTTTTTTATGAATATTCGTATTTTTTGCTTGAAATTTAATTCGATTGAAAATTTTTTTCTTCTTTAGTCCAAAAACTCATTTGTTTTTGTATAAATTTAATCCCTTTTGGATAAGAATTAGGTTGAAAATGCAAATTTTCGAGTGAAAAATATAACATATTTGTAGAAAATTTAGATTCTCGGCTAAAAAAAATCAACAATTTGGTAGAAGATTGAATTATTTGATCGAGAGTTGATCTATTTTGATGAATTTTTTCCTTTTTTTGCTGAAAATGAATTTTTTAAAATTAGAAATTAACTTTTCCATTTTTGGTTGCAAATTCAGGTATTTGGTCAGAAATTCATTTTTTTTGTAGAAAATAATCCTCTTGGATTTTCGTTAATTCGTCTTTTTTGGATGAATTCAGCTGCCCTTAAATTAAAATTACAATCTTTTTTGATTGAAATGTAACAACTTGGTTGTTATAAATTTATTTTTTAGGTTAAAGATTCCTAATATTAGTTATAAATTTATCTCTTTGGTTGAAAATTAATTTTTTTGGTTAAAATTGTGAAAGAATTACACTGTAACATGCAATTTTTCACTGAAAGGTCTATAAAAAGAAGAAAGGTTAATTTTTTTTAGAAATAAACAATGATAAATTTAATAGCATAATAACAAGAACATTTTCCGAAAAAATCGATGTCGCACCCGAGTCATTTGAAGCACTTTAATTTTTCTACAGCTCAAATGTTGTTTAAACATTTAAACTTAACCGATCAAACGCGGTATACTAATTAAAACATTTTTGAAAAATTATAAAATACCTTTAAATAATAATGCATAGTCACACACAGTAAGGATGTAAATGAAAAAACGAAAAAATTACAAAATGAAAAAAATGAAAGAATAAAACTTGAAAAGAACAAACGAATATCCTTGACCAGTCCGACAGTCTCCTCTAAAAGAAAAGAAGGTATATAATTGTGATGGTGATTACGACAACCACTCATACAGTAATGTGTTGCAGGATTAAAAAAACATGCATAATGCGAAGGAATTAAGTAAATTCGCAGGCCGAACATATCCGAGAGTTGGAAGAGGTAATGAGGGGAGGATGTGTACTAGTTCATTACAGAGATAAAAATCTCTATGAAAAAATTCCATCTCGGGAATATAACTCTAAAAAATACCGTATCTTCTGTCTCCAATTTTCAAGTATGTACGTGTCCTTGACAGGTGCTAGGAAATCAATTTTCGCATAAAGATGAAAAATGAAGTTACTCGAGAATTTAAATTTTTTGCAAGCACGGATCTAATTCATTTTCCGACTCATTTGAGACTACAAAGTGGAAGCTTAATTATATTTGTGGTTACTAAATGTTTTAATAACTGCCACTATTTTTTTCATTTAATGAAGAATTTTGTAATTCTTAGTATTCTTTTGTCTATTCTTGTCCTTTATTACTCTTTTGATTCCTTTTGTTCTTTTTTTGTAGAAAAAAAAAGATTGACGAAATAGATATTAGCACATAACGTTTAAAAAGTTTAACGTTCGGAGAAACCATTTTGGATTTCTTGCAGTCGTTAAAAACTGAAGAATTACTTTATTTCTTTATAGTTCCAGAACAGCTCAGTAGGGATTATCGAATCCAGATAATAAATATACAGTCAGCGAGCCATGTCAGGACTCATTACAAGGAGAAACCGGCTACAGCGATGGATACGTCTGATTTGCCATCCGAATACAGTTATCTCTAGACTGCCATGAACTGGATATCTGGATGACATTTTTGAAAAGTCGGCAAAGTGCAGAGTTCTGAAATCTAGATATTCTTGAAAAAATATTTTGCAATTGGAATTTAGATGCAGGCTGTTTGAATTTTACGAAAATGGCACTTTTTATTTTAAAGCCAAAATAATCAATTTTATATAATAAAATTCAATAATAAAATTGTACAGTATTGAGGGATTAGATAGTTCTGGTTATTAGGGTAGGTAAAAAGCATGGTTTTAGAAATCGCAAACAATACCATGCTTAAAAGTATAGTGCATTGGTACCCTCATGAAGTGTACTTATATTATGATCTGCAGAATTTTAAAGTTTTTTTTATTTTCAATATTTATCCATTTTCGGGGGAAAGCCCTAAAAAATGCAAGAGAATGTAAATTTAAAAAAATTTTAACTCTTCAGATGATAATTTTGAAGTCCTATTTTCCTCGCCCCTGTTAGTTAAAATTAAATCGATCGATTGCACATTTCTAAAACCATTTTTTTCAATCCATCCTATTGGTTACTGCAGTGAGGGATTCTGAAACATCAAAATTGCAAAAGTCAACAAATTTCTGTAAGAAGCACTTTAAGTAACTGCCAAGAATAATAAATTACTTTATCAATTTAAATCTCCTTTTTCAAGAAGTATTTCTATTTCTTACCCTATTCTGATTCATAATTTTAGTTGAAAGTTTATCTCATTAAAATTCTTTTCTTTTTTCTTTTTTAGTTTGAAATTAATGTTTTTAATGGAACATTGAACTATTCCATTTTTGGTTACACATTTATTCTTTATAATTTAAAAAATCAACTATTTACGTGAAAATTTATCTGTTTAGTAAAAAAGTTGTCTAATTTAGGTAAAAATTAATCTTCTTTGTCGAAAAGTCATCATTTTGATTTAAAATTCATTTCTTTTGTTTAAAAAATATCATTTTGCTAGAAAATATTTCTTCTTTGTAAAAAATTCATTTTTGTAAGTTTAAAATTCAGCCTTTTGGTTAAAAATGCAGCTATGTAGTTTGTTGGAAATTCAACTACTTGGTTGAAAGTTGAAATAATTTTTTAAACATGCATTTTTCTTTTAATATCAATCATTTTAGTAAAAAAATACATCTCTTTAATTAAAAATGAGTTTTTTTTTTGTCAAAAATCAATTTTTTCATCTAAAAATTTAACTATTCCATTTTTATAACATTTACTCTTTATAAGTAAGAAATTAAACTATTTAAATGAAAATTCATATAGTTTGTTTCAAATTGGTCTTTTCTGGTAGAAAATTCATCTTTGTAGGTTAAAACGTCTTGACGGCGATGCCCATTTGATCGCCGTCTACCTGTTCGCTCTACCCCCGCTACCCAATTTTCTCTCAAGCAGCTTGCGCAGGGTTGCTGTCACCGACCTTTGCCAGCAGAAGACCTTCTTTCTTAATCAGGAATAAAATACGAAAAATATTTTTTTTATTTTCCAATTAAAAATTTTTTAATATTAGATTCAAAATTTCCATTTTTTGGTGATTCTAGTGATATGGTACTTCACTTAATAAGTTGAAAATGATAATAAGTGCTCTGTTAATAAATTAGGCTTCGCATTTTCATAATAAAATCTTTTAGAAATTCAAAATGCCACTATTTTCCTGAAAAATACGGATAGCACTTATTCTCATTTTCAACTTATTGAGACAAGTTACAGATCGTTGGCATCGTCAAAAACATAGATCTCTTAATTACTAATTGCAAAGTAAAAAATGTTTATGTTTCGCATTTTATTCCTCGTTAGAATTAAACCCCCCTCCCCCTTTACTGGTTGGCGGAAGCAGTTTCGCGAATGCTCAGCTGCGTAAGAGGAAAATTTGGATAGTGAGGGTAGAGCGATCAAATGGGCTCTGCTCAAAGTATTCTAGAATTACCATCTATTTTCCTTTCGCTGCGTCACTAATTATGTACCTTTGGACAGCCAACCCAAAATTTGGTTAGTTATTACATTCAAATTGTCACGTACATCATCTTCCTCCGAGACATGCGAGGTACATTTACATTTACATTTGCATTTAACTATGCAATTTAGCAATAGTCATCCTACTCCTACAATTTTAGGTTTCATGAAATAGTGAAGTCACGTTAGACATAATAAACAAAAAAGCTCGGCATTGTAGAGAACGGATTTTTACTGAACCTTTTAGATTGTGTTGCTAATAAAAATAAATACTTAAAAGTTTAAAAAAAACTATTTTATTTTGAATTGAGAAATCTCGAAACTGAATGATTTCAGAATAAAATTACAAAAACAAGACAATTTCAATACGTTAAAATTCGAATAATTGCAGAATATAATGTTCAAAATTGGATCCTTGAAAATTCAAAGAAATTGAAATTGCATTATTCATAATTTTTCATTTAAAACTAAAATGATTAAAATTGAATAATTTAAAACTAAAAAGTTTAGTATTTAAGTTATTTTTAATACAAAGCGATTAAAATTTAACAATTTAAAATTGAGATCTAAATTGAATGTTGCAAAATCAATGCTTTAGAAATTCTAGAATTTTTAATTTTTATTACATACAAAATTATAATATAAGATAAAAATTCATAAAGAAAATTTTTACAAGAAAAAAAAATTAACCGTCATTTTCACCATTCAAAATAAAAAAGTCTTCCATTAAAAACCTTTGAAATTAAATTATTGTAAAAAACAGTTGGAAATAAAGTTTAATTTCAAATGAAAAATATTAAAAATGAAAAAAATTTTACTACCAAACGTTGGAAATGAAACGAAACTAAACTTCATTTAAAACTGAAGAAATAATAATCACCCAGCATTGCGATTTTAAAATTTTTTTACTTGAAAATTCAACTATTTGAACTGAATTTACATCGTTTAAAAATTTAATTGTTTATTATTCTTTTCAAAATCCATCCATTTCAATTTTAAATGCTAAATTAAAACTTTTAAATTATCTAATAAATTATTGTAAATATAAGACATGTTTTATGTTAGTGATTTGCGCTGCAAAAAATTTAGTTTTAAAACAATTTTAGTATAAAATTATAAAGTTTCGAAGGAGATTTAAAATTTCTAAAAATGTAGATTGTATTATCCCCCCCCCCCCCGCCTCTGGATATTGGCATTTTTAAACAAAAATTATCATCAAGGTTCGCAATTCTAAATATTTTAAGAATATGTTAGCGTCGGACATTGGTATTCTTAATATATGAAAAAAAGACTTTAAAGAAGATTCACAAATTGGAACAATTGTACGTTATTTTAATGTTTTTCATAGGAAATTATTGGTATTTTTAATTAGAAATAAATACTTGATAAATATTTTAAAAAATAAATACTTTTAATTGAATAAACATCAAAGAATATTTATAATTTCTCCAATTTTTAAAACAATTTTAGGGTCGTGTTCATGTATTTCACCTGAAATTTATATTTTTAAACAAAAAATTATTATATTACAATTTTTTCATCGGAAATTGATTTTTTGCATTAAAAATCATTACACTTGAAAGAAATTTAATGATTTTAAAACGATTTTAGGTTAAGTTGGTGTTTTACGTGGAAAACTGTTATTTTTAGACATACATCATTATAATTTGCACAAGATTCTGGAACAGTTTTCGATTATGTGAGTGTTTTTCATCAATAATATTGGTATTTTCAATTATAAAAATTATATTTAAAAGAATATTTACAATTTTGGCACGATTTTAGGGCAAGATATTGGAACAATTACGTTAGCATTTTCATCAGAAATTGGTATTTTATAACAAAAATGCATTGGTTTACTTGTCTATACAAAAATATTATATAATAATTCTAAGTGTAGGATATTTTAATTTAAAATTTGCGAGACATAAAACATACGAAAATCGAGTGGAAACATAGAAGCTTTAATTTTTACAGAATAAATGAATAGTAGATTATTATATATAATATTTAGATATAATAATAATTTTAATTAAAAAAACAGTAAATTAATATAAATTGTAATACAGATTTTTAACTTTGATTTAGCTTTTTAGTTATAAATATATAATAAATAAACAATAAAGAGAATCATTTTTTAAATAATCTTTTTTTGTGAATACATTTTTCTGAAATAAACTTTTATAATGACCCACAACGTTCTAGCATTATTGTAAGAAAATATAGTCATAAAACATAACAAATTGTTTAAACAATCATGTTTCTTAAATGTCAAGATTACTACCTCGCTTTGAGTGAAAAGTTGAATATTAAACAGACTTACGTGAGAAATTCAATGTCAAAAAAGTAAAAAAATATTTTAAAGATAAATAAAGTTAGGAATAAATGAGTGAATATGTAAGAAGAGTGACGAATAACATAAACTTTAGAAAAGTGACATTAGAGTATATGAATAGTTAAAGAGCTGGTAAAGTTGGAGACTGTCAACTCAATTTAGACCTCTACTAAATTGCAACTTTCTAAATGGCTTCTAGCATTCATGAGTGTCCAGAACATTACGTGCCAGGGAGCGTAAAGTACCGTGCACGTGTTGGGTATTTTACACCCAGCAAAGTGGGGAAAAATAAATGAAAAATTTGGTGATTTACCATGCAGCAATATACTGTGTAGCGAAACTGCGTCTCCTTCTTAGTTATTTAAGAACCTCTTAACAGCTTCAGGCCATAAGGATTTCTTTTCGTACTAAAATTTGTTCGGGGGAATCCAAACGTAAACAGGGATGGTCGCATGAACCATTGCAATTTAACTTTGACGCATGACTAAACCTGATGCAACTAACGCGCCAAAAGTGCGACCCTCAAGCTGTTTGTTAAGCTTGGCTGAGCACATCCTTTTTTTCGGTCCAAAATACATGGGAAATTTTCTTGTTTTAATTTTCCATTCACAAAAAGAAAAAGGAGTTTTTTTTTAAATATGTAGAGGTTCCGGAAGCCCCATGAAGTTTAACACACATAAATCTGTTTTATAGGATCCTAAAAAAAACCCATTAGTGGAAAATTCGGGTTTCCGAGTTTTTGGCGCTAATTATGATTTTTTTTCGTTTCAAAAAAAAAAAATTATTTATAATGCTTAAAATTTTACTTTTACTAATAATTAGATGTTTCTATAAATTTTTTAAACAATTTCGTATTGTTTTTAGTAGTTTTCTCTTCGAATAGAATTAAAAAGACGCGTTTTCTCGGATTTTTCAACTTATTTTAAACCTTTTAATTAGAGTGAGGTAATAATTAGTTAATATTAACAAACGTAATTGTTTAAACAATTTAGTTTTATTAATAATATATTTTTCTTTGAATAATGCCTGAAAGTTGGGCTTTTTCTGAAATATTTAACATTTAATCCACTTTTTACTCTGAGCGAGGTAATAATTATTGCAATTTAACAAACCTAATTATTTTAATGAGTTTTATTGTTATAATTATCTTCGCCTATAGTAAAATTAGATAGTCGCGTTTTTTTCTGAAATTTTCAATTTTTTGTCCACTTTGCACTTAGAGTGAGGTAATACGTATTGAAATTTAGAAAACCTAATTGTTTAAAATAATATTTATTGTTTATAACTATCATCTCTTATATTAATGCTACATAGTGACGGGTTGAAATATCAACCAAACTAATGGAATGTTAAACTGGAATAGTTGAGTTTACAGTAAAAAAATGATTGCTAATAAAAAATTGAATTTTCAACAGACATTTTTTTAACAAAATGGTTTAATTTTTAGCCAAGCATTTGAATTTTCAACAAGAACGAAATAGATTGGAAAATGTTGAAACATATTATAGAAAAAAATATTAATTTTTAACTGCAGTAATGAATTTTCAATTAAAATTATACATTTTCAATACAAAATAAATTCCTAATTTTCTCATAAATTTTCAAGAAAACACGTGAATTTTTAGACAAATAATTAAATTTTTAACTAAAAAAGATCAATTTTAAACAAAAAATAAAATAGTTAAATGTTCAGTTAGTTGCATGAGGTTGAGTCATGCGTTCAAATGCAACAGAAATGAATTAATGCATTTCTGCTTGTTTACGTTTGGATTTCCTCGATTCAGGATCACAGCCACGCAAGCCTTGTCCCAAACTATTCCTATGTCGTGAGTTTAGGGTATTTATTTTAAAGAAATGTGTATTATCGTCAGAGGTAGTTACTATCAATCAGTGTAGATGACATTGCACAATCTGTGAAAATAGAAATCAAAACTATCGATCAAGTTAACTTTTCAAATAACAGAAAATACTTAACGTGATTTTTGACTATATGGAAAAGAAAGTTAAAAAAAATGTTTTAAATTATATTTTTCTGAAATAAGATCTTCTTACTTCGCTCCATTGGGAACCGAACCACATAACTTTCGATTGCATTTGTTTTGTTGTAATTCTATACAATGGAAATTTAATTTACTTTAGGGTATTTTTCACCGCAGAAAAAATCAAGGATTACAAAATGAGTTTCTCGCAATTTCATAAGCAATATCGACTGACTTTCAGCATCTTATCAATTACGAATCTACAATGTTATTTCACATAGCTTCTGTACCTCAGCCGAGAAAGTACGTTTTTTTATTTATAAAAGTTCGAAACTGAGAGAGCTGTTATAAAAATAAAAGAATTAGAAAAGCGTCGATTACAGCGTTTTTATTGTTACCTGTTAGAATTTCTAATCCATTCTCTAAAAAAAAATTATATGTTCTGTGTTGGAAGACCCCGATTAGAGTCTACTAACAAGGGGTGCAACAGATTGTATATTTTTGCTTGGATTCATAATTTTATTATATATAGGTTGTGACCCCAAAGTAAAATAGTGTAATTCTTAGGACCCAATATTTGTTCAGTTTCGAGAAAAACAACTTTAAAGTTTTCGTTGATGGTTTAAATACTTAGATATATCTGATTCAATGTTTTTTTAATTATGCAAAAATAAACATTCTAAATGCATTTTTTTCAATGTAAACTCGCTTTTTCGAATGATTATCGTTTTTTCGGAAAAAATGTTTCTTATCAATTAATTAGTTAGTTGATTTATTATGCATAGGAATCGTTCACATATGATGTCACGCTTTATTTCAAGCCCCCCCCCCTCCCCCCGTACCCCTTGTCGAGCTGTGTCACGAATTAATGAGACTCCACCTATAATATTACGTCACGTTCTTTGGACCCCACCCCCCTTCTTTCACATTTTTAAAAATATTTATAAAAAATACTTTTCGGAATCTTCTCAAATATGAGAATCAAACTTTACATGAACATAATTAAAAATATAATTCTGATTATGAACACCTTTGTATTCTTCTCAAAGAACATATCAAACAGCTAGGATATATATGAACTTAATAATTTTAAGGTTATTAAATAAAAACAAGAAAACCCTCTGTTACATCACGCGCA
>NC_046663.1:92946061-92950412 GCF_010883055.1 Belonocnema kinseyi | reverse complement strand
GATTTGTCACGCTTGACAAGAATCCCCCTCACCCCTGCCCCTCGGTGCGTGACATCATAAGTGAACGCTCCCAAAGGTATTTACATTTTTCAATAAGAACCTAGTTTTCTGCTGTACATCAATTTTTGTCAAATCCACAAGTATATGGCTCTTTTCGCCAATTTGAAATTGTCCAATTCTGAAATAAACGACTTCTTGTCGAATCAATCCACATGGGCTTTGGTGGGTGGCATGTAAACAAATTCGTTAAACCTTCTTTTTTTTGCACAAAAAAACGATGACGAATTTGAAGAGAGATCTCGCTGAAGAGCGATTGCTTGATAATGAAATCCGGTTTCAGGAATGAGAATAGTCTGTAGAGGACACGAGATTCTCATTTCGATCACACGAATCTTTTACTTTGAGGCACCGATGAAAAAATGGAGAAAAAAGTGGAAGCATGAGGACGACCTCGTTAATTTACAGATTTCAGGGCAAAAAGAATTACACAAACTGCTTTGACTAATCTTCTTTTCGTGTACTCCTAATTTATCTCACTCATCTCTTGAGAGATTGCTAAATTTTTTAATTTATCTTTATTACATTGTTTATGTTTAACTTCTCATTTGCAAGTCTCTGAATTTAAAATATCAATTCAAATATTTCATTTGGAGTTTTTAAAGGTTTACAGTATTTAAATTTGAATCTTACAAAGTTGCAGTCTTCGAAATAAAAAAACTTTCAATATAATTATCATAAAAAAACATATGTATGAAATAGTTAATTGATCTAAAAGTTAAAATAATATTACAAAAATTATATAATAAATACATCATTAAACAAATTTAATTAAAGATATTGCATCACATTTATAAATTCTTTAGATTTCCCTCAAGAGAAGAATTCATATTTTTATAATTACAAATTGAAAACACCTCAATTTTTCTTACTGTTGAGTCAAATTTTTTTTACAACTTATCTCACTTTTAATTGCAAATTTAAATTCTAGTTTGTATAATTATACCATATTTGCCACACTTTCATGAACATAATTTTTTGTTTGTTTTGGACTTCCCTAATCAAATTAAAACTGCAAATAAGTTCAATTTTAATTATTTAAAAAATCAAACAGATAAAAACTATAATTTACACATGCAAAGTATTTTTCAATTGCAATCTATTTTGATAGGAAGTTCCAATGATTTACAACATAAATGTTATTTTTGCATTTTTCACACTTCGATAAAAGCAATTATTAATAAATAATTAAATTTTGACAATTAAAGTATCTTAACACATTTCTAGAAAAGTTTATTTACCAGTAGCAAGAAGATTCTCGAATGGTTTTAAATTGATGAGTCACTGTGTCATATAACTTGACATTGCTCTGGAAGTTAATAAAAACAAAAAAAATGCGTCGACGGAATTTAATGTTCATGTTACCATCACGATCTAATCGTTTAAAAATTGGTTTCAAATTTTAAGTTCTAAGTTCCTTTACTTGACTCATCGTTTTTAAAACTCATTTCAATATTTACATTAAAATTCGTTGGAAATTGTTCACGAATAAAAAATAGTTTTCTCAGGCTAATGAAAAACAGTTGTTCCTTAATAAAAAATCATTGTTTTATGTCAATTTTCATCTCATTTTAAAGGTAGGGTTGTACAATAATAATGCACTTATTTCCAAAATCTAATATGTAAATTTAATATAACTTAAGAATAACAAAAAAAATGTTTTCACATTACAACCGACATGGAAAATTGTCGGAGTTATTTATGTTTGAATTGCTTTGTTCTATTTTTAAAAGCATCTGAAATAGTCATCATTTTGGAATATTATTAATTGCCTCTTTAATTTGAGAAATATTAAAATCTTTTCGACTTGAACCCGATTATTAATTAAAAATAAATTAAAGTGGATTAAATTCTGAAGAGTCTCACAGTTGGAATTTTTCTCTTCTCTAAGATTTTATTTTAAAAATTTGCACTGAAAATATCGAAAAGGTGGCTTTTTTTATCAAAAATAGATAGAGCTTTAATAATTGATTATATAACATTTCAATTTTCCTAAATCACTGCATTCGGACTCACAGAGTGAAAATAATTTACTTATTGATTAAGTTAATTTATTAATTTAATTTAATTCTTGTGGCAAAATATTTCAAGTTAAGGTTTTTTAAAATTCTAATTCCTCTTTTTCACCAGAATGGTTACAGATATTCCTAAAAATAATATACACTTGATAATATTTTGCAAAATATAACAATTTTAACGGTTTAAAACATTTTTTATAAACATTTAAATTTTTATATTTTACCAAATATTATCATATAAATTATTTTTAGGAATATCTGTAGCCACTCCGACGATCGAAGGAAATTAAGATTTTAAACAATCTCGCATTTAAATATTTTGTAACAAGGTTTGTTTACAACAATGCTTCCGGTACACTTTTTAAATATTTTTGTAACGAGCAATCGTTGCTACAATAATTTAATACGTTTTTAACGCCAAACAAAATTTTTTATACGCGATAGGGCAAAAATGTGGAATTTGTTTATGAAAATTTAAAACCAAATCTGAAAAACCATCATATTAAAATATTTTGATACAAAAAATGTCTATAACAAATGTGTATTGTTAAATTTTTAATTACTTTTATGATAAAATGTCATTCTTACATTCACGCGAAGCAGTTTTTAATGAAGCGAAACGATTTTTGAGACCGCGAACTTAAAAAAAAATTCTTTTTAATTTTTTTCTTCTAAAAGATGTAAGCTACCACAAAAAATGGAGCTATTTTATTAAGTTATTTTATTGAATATAATGCAATTCAACTTTTTTAAATTAATATTTAGACCAAAATGGAAGGGTCGAGACTTTTTGAACAAAAAAGTACATTTCCGCACTCTCAGCGGATTATTTGAATCAGGTTGCCGCATGCGTCAAAATTAAACAGAAATGCTTCATGCGAACATGCCTATTAACATTTGGATTTCCCCGATTTAGAATCAAGTTCAAAGCAAGGAATATAATTTAAAGAATAATTTGAATCAATTTTGATAATTACCATTAACTTGCGTTTGCCAGACAGCATCTCCAACGCCCCAAAGTCCTGAGATCGTATAAAAAGTGTAAGGATTGTCAGGATGTGGTTTCCAATTAAGAAGAACCGCGATTAATGATACATGGACCACAGCTCCTAACGCCATCACTGGTTGTCTACCAATAAATTTCATTATCGATCCAAAAAGCAACGAACAACCAGCATTCACCACTCCAAAGCAAATCATGACATAGCCAACTTTGTGAACTCCCAGTGCACAGGAAATGTAAGCCTGAAAACCAAAACAAAATAGTCCATTAAAATTAGATTTCGATTTTTTCGTTTGAAGTTGACAAGAACTTTCATTTTTGACGTCAGAAATAAGGTAACATGGTACCGAGAGCATAATTGGCGCGGTGGATCTCGACTCGGGAAGAGTCGCGGTTGTTAAGCCATTTCGATGGCGCGGCGGATGGAAGTAGGATAGGTGACCGTCTGCGATGCATGATTTATATTCGCTGCGTTTATCTGATGTTGACCGGGAGGTTTTGACGCAGAAGAGGATTGTGTACGCTCGATGTTTTCTCGACAGTCGGAAAACCGGCTCAACTCGAGAAGATGGTTTTCTGCAGTTTTCCTCTCCTCTTGCTAAATTTTCAGGTAAATGCTAGTATTTCTTATCAAATTGGATGCAGCTGCGGGTTATCATAGGGCGTGATTAACTTCATAGAGAGATTTCAAGCCCACTAGCCTGACATGCCTATGAACTTCTGTTTCACCGCGGGTTTAAAAAAAAAAGGTATAGTACAATAGGTTATACCGCAGTGCTACAGAACTTGAAGGAACCAATTTAGTTACTAGTTAATAAAAAATTAGGTAATTATGTATATAATAATCTGCAGATTCATTCACTCACTTCTTCTACAATGAAGCTATTTAATTGTAAATCTTCCAAATAGAACTATAAAAAACGCACTGTCTATGGTAAGGGAATTTTCCGTATTTCTAACCCCTTTTGCAGCTCGTTCAAGGCTAACGTTACAGCGAATTCCGTAACCACAGACAGTGCCTGACATAAGAAAAAATTACTTTACTTTTGACCTTTACAATCATTAAGGTTAAGAAATTTTTATTTATACATTTTTAAAATTAAAGAGTCTTAAATTTAAAATCTTCCACACTGGACTGTTTAAAGAAAACATTCAAAACTACATTTTATATTATTTGCATTAAAAATCGAAGAATCTTCAACTATTAAAATTAAAATTCAAAGAAAATCATATTAAAAGTATATGAAAGCTGACGTAGCTAGTTCAATATTTA
>NC_046663.1:92943722-92945961 GCF_010883055.1 Belonocnema kinseyi | reverse complement strand
TCGCACGAATTCGTTTTTGGTCCACTATGAGCAAACGCGGCACCCATCGCGCGCAGAGCTTCTTCATGCCCAAAACTGAATGCACGATATTGCCCACACGTTTCAATGATATGCCTTCAGCATTAGCTACCTCCCTCAATTTCACTTTTGGATCATTCAACATCATATCATGGATTTTTTCGACATTTTCTGGTGTAGTGACCTCTTTTGGGCGCCCAGATCGTTCAGCATCAACTGTGCTCGTACGGTCACAACGAAACTCGGTAAACCACTTATGAATCGTTCCAATCGACGGTGCAGAGTCCGGGTAATACTTATCCAGCTTGGCCTTGGTCTCGGATATCGTTTTCTTGCGAAGATAGTATTGTTTGATCAAAACTCGAAACTCAGATTTTTCTATATTAAAAAAAAAACTCTGAGGTTAGTCGCTTCTCAGTGCTGTAACTTGTAAATGCGTAAACATAAATGGCTAAAGTTTTAACAGGCGCCATTTGAAGGATCAAGCTCGACGAAAATGGTTCACATTAGTGAATACTAATGCCATCTCTTAGAATTTTCAGGTACTTATCAGACTGCCTAGTATATATACAAAAATAGCGCGCTATTTTTTCTAGTATTTGCTATTTGCTATTATAATTAATATTGGAATATTGTTTCGAAGTGGTTCCTTCCGTTTGTAAGTTTTTGTACTTCTTTCTCTTACTTCACAAGGATTTATGGTAATCCTCTTCAAGGTACTTTTTTCATAATTTATAGTGGAAAACGCTATTAAACTGCGTGTGAAAAGCAACTCTTGACTACAACTTTTCTCATTATTGTCATTTTTTTACAGACTCCTATAATCAATTATTGATTCTCTATCAACTCATGGATAAATGCATTCTATTCAATAATAATGAACATTTAATTTTAAATAATAGTAATAAATATCATGACTCGAAGGACGTGACTTGTCTCATTAATAGACAGCAGGTACAATATCAAAATTATTTATGATTTTTCAAACCAGGCATATGATCAACTATTGTGATTGATTGGTCGAATGAAGGAGATTGTTCAAATATTCATACATTTTGTACGTGTTAATCTTTGAAAACCGTAGAGATGAAAAAAAATTTTTTCAGAAGGTTCCAAAACCCAAGGTTGGAGTTTTTACCTACCTTGCATCTAATTTGCAAATAAGTTATTAATCCTAGGTAATCTCGAATGTAAATTACCAGTTATGATTGACAAGTCAATGCGAAATAAAACTGATAGCTTCCAATATGATGATATTAGTACTGAAAAAAGGAAGGCATAGGAAGAGTTGCATGTAACAGGCTCTGTTTTTTTATTCTTTATTTCTTTGCTTATCGATTATCTACGTTACTGTTTAGTGTTGATAGATGTTATTTATGTACACAAATGCCTGCATAATTTCCGTTTCTATACGATCCGCATAAATCTCACCGACCCTGATTTTTTTAAAGCGTTACTTTTCGCATTATGCATTGTTTTTACTCGGTTGCCTGGTTTGGTACCTTTCTCTCATCCTGTACCCTTGGATGAAAAAATAGCGATTCTGTGTTAAATTCATGTTACAAAAAATTATAATATTGACAGTCAATGCGAAAAGTTTGAGTTGAAATAATTTTAAATTTCTAATTATATTTATTTAATAAATAATAATAATAATCGACACGCGTTCACAGTATGAAAATGTTTCAGTTCGCAGATAATACGTTCTTTTTGCGACATTAAGTTGGTTCGTCGTGATGCTTTTGTTTTCTCATTATTTTACTTTAAAATTCAAAAATAATTACAATTTTTTAAATATTTGCATCTTTAATCATGCATGAATTTTAATACACTACTAACTTTAGACTATCAGTCTAAAGTCATATCAATAATGCAACTATGAGAAACTTCTACGTTGAATGCGTCGGTAATTGATTGTCGCTAAGAATTTTAACTTTATAAGTTAATTGTAAAAAAAATTGTTGTAAATTTTAAAATGATTTGCAAATTTATATAGTGATTATAAATTTTCATATTCTCTTAGTTCTTTGGATTTACTGAAAAGTAATTTCACTCATAAGTTTATTAAAAGGTTTAATTTAATTTAACTTACTTTTTAAATTACTGTGTCGATATATTTTTGAGCTAAGAAATTAAATTTTGACAGCATAAAAAATAATGGAAAATCCAAAAATGAAATTTTTTTCAACAATTTCACAGTATTTGAAAGATTCTCAAATAT
>NC_046663.1:92932604-92943622 GCF_010883055.1 Belonocnema kinseyi | reverse complement strand
GTTGGACTGTTGTTGTAACTAGACACTAAACTCTCTACCCTAGATGTTTTGAGAGACTCTTTTTTTAAATTATTAGGAGATTATGCAAAAGCGCACCACAACTGCGATGTAGACCACGATGTGGTAGAAAATTCAATTGACAAAGTCTGAAAGCCGAAGGAGTTTTAACAAAAGAGAATTCACAATCACCACATTACTCTTGTTTGATCTTTAGTTTTAAAAGTCTATACACGAGTGTGAGGAATATACAAAAACTGAACGCGTAGCGAAAGATAAATATGTTTTGAGGCGCGAAGCGCGAGAACCAAAAGTCGCGCAAATAACTTTTTAATAATATTCTTTTTTTACGTTGTGATGAAAATCTGTAAGGTATTACAGAAGACTGCAGGAATTTTAATTTTTTTAATTTCTCTGTTTGATGCCATGAAAATACTTTTAATTTTAGGTAAACTATTGTAGAAAAATACGAAATAAAAGACAAAAATATCAATTTTCATCCGGAATATTTTTAGAATCCGCATCAACGTCTCAAGTTGTACATTACTGTCAATTTTTGTAGGATATGTAATATATGTTTCTACAAGGTACTAAAATTAAAAAATTAAATTTTCACCAAGACCTTTTACTAGCATAACAAATAACATTGAACTGTAGTTCGATTATTGAAAAGTGAACAATAATTAATTTTACAAGACGATTGTGAATGTGTTCAAAATTAAGCAAGTTACAGATTTTAACGGTGAAAACGGAAAATTTCAAATTCGAAAGCCTCAGTAGTTAAACAAATGTAAAAGTCCAAATGAAACTTTGTAAACTATTCTAAATTTTTAAATAATTTTAAATTAATACATTCATTATTAAAAGCTCTTACTCAATTACAAATTTAATTCAAATATTATTTCAATCTAAAAGCCTTGAATCGTTAATATTTCAGAGTTTTAAATTTATAATTTGAACATTACAATTTGAATTGTTCTATTTAATAAATTTTTAATATGTAAGTGAATTTTTTGCATCAAGATGCATAAATAACAATTAACCAATTATGAATTTTTAAAAATTTTAAAGATTTCAAAATAAAATGTTCTTTTTAAGGATTTTAAGGATTTTTAAGGCCATGTGATGAGTATAACAGCTGATCAAGTCAGTTCTAAGATCAATATTTTTTCATCCATATCGAAAAATAAAAGTTTGAATAACGCGTAAATTTGTTTCGGGAAATGTTCATAAATATTAAAGGATCGTTTGTAGCCTTGCAAAGAGTTGGTGAAAGAAAAAAGTTTATTTATAAAAATAATTATTATCGACGGACGCATTCAGTCTTTACAGCAGAAGTTTGACCTCTCACTTTCTCTGTCGGCAATCATGGAATCTGTTTTACCCACAGACCCGTAGAAGTTCGAAATTGTCTACTCGCTGCGCTAGTGTTGCTCTGAAACAGCTGATATGTATGTCAGACACGTGCAATTTAATGATTTCAATTTGTTTATTTGCATCAAAAGTGCAAACATTAGTTGTTGGATTATTTGTATATAATGTTCGTGAACGATTTTTGTTGTTTTGCCCCACTTTGATCAATATAAACCTCATAAATAGCCCATTGACAACATTCCAAATTGCTTGCAGGCATGGACATAGGAAACAAGGGACTAGGCATGCCATTGCGGGAGTGATGCAATGAGGGGGGAGGTCCGCCAGCTTTTGATGTCCCGCGACAAACATGGCAGCGCCCACATGTTTATATTTTCATGCACAGTTTGTCGGTAAAAATGCTCGTGCGCATAAACAAATGGCACATCGTAAGATGGCGGCTCTCCCCACTCATGGAATTCTCCCCCCTCCCGTGGATTCAACCCCGCTCGCCAAGTTAGGCTGACATGTCTAGTCCCGTGTTTCCTATGTCTATGCTTGCAGGGTTTGACGACAGCACGGTCGGTATTTCTCCAAAATAGTAACTTTTTTCAGTATTCTAATTATTTAGGACCAGAGACATATTCTTGCATGTCTTCTATTTATCGTACCAAATTTTTAACACGATATCTCATTCCGTGTGGACGTAAGTTGGGAAAGAAAACTTCCACTGGTATTTTCTTCAAAAAATTTCCACCGGAACAAAGTAGAGACGTGGTCTTTATTACCTCCAAATGTCTAGAAAAACGAACAACGATTTTATTCAAATTAATTTTTAAAAAGATGTTAAAAAAGAGCCTGGAAGATTTTAAAGTAATTTTTGAACACATTTTAAAGAGAACATTTCAAAAGATTACAAAACAAATTTTGATGTATTGTTTTGTATGTATTGTATTCTAGCTTTAAATTGCTTCACATGATATAATTCTGAAAATGGAAGAATCATTTTATTCACTCTACAATTTACAGCATTGAAAATGATAGTGTGCATTTCTATTTTTTAACTCATTTAACTGTACAATGTTTGAATTAACATTTTTTAAGCTTTAATTTATATCAATTCCTTCGCAAGTGAACAATTTTTATTCGCGGTAAAAAAGATGTTATTTTTTGACATGGGATGATAAATATTAAAAAAATTGCAATTACATATGTTTAAATAACATATATATGGTGTCTAATTGTTTGTTATATTTGAAAGAAAATTCTAAAACGTTTTTTCGTTGTTTAATAACGATTATTCATTGCTGTCTTTTTCTAATTCTACACTTTAAAGATTAAACATAGAGGCTTTTTTGTTATAGCGTTCATGCACAAATCTTACTTTAAAATTATATCTTGCAATATTCTAAATATTCATCACCCTAGGTTAAAAGAGAACAAATTTTTGGCTGCAAGACCTGCACCTTCTCGTAGTTACACATTTTTGTAAGTTCTTGTTGAAAAATAAAATTACAATAAAATAAAACAATGCAGGGGAGTTTCGAACAGTTTGAGACACTGTGTACGTTGGTATAGGTCATTTTTTTTCATTTCCTTGCACTGGTGCCACCTGTTATTACTGTCACATATTATTCTTACTATTAATACTAATATATCACAGTAATAACAGGTGGCACCAGTGCAAATAAATGAAAAGAACGCTCTGTCCCAACCTATACACTGTATCAATCTGTACGACACTTCCCTAAACAAATGCACACTAAAAAGAACAGAATTAATTCGAATAATAGAAAGAAGTTGTACTTTCCTGTAATTTAGTTAATGATTTATCGCATTTATTTGTGGATTCCTGTCAGACGTTTCTGGTTTTTTCTACTTTATTGTAAAAATGTCTCCTCTGAGGGAACGCATAAAAATAGAGCTTAAAATGAGTTTATAAGAAAATAACCTGAAAAATGGAATCCCTATCTTTTTTCTGTGAAGTCCTTGTGGAATTTACAATGTACGTTGTACATCATGTCCTTGATTATTATAGTACCGCAGACGTATATCTCTCAGGTTCTTACATAAGTAGATAATAACAGTCAAAGCTTGATTCGCGTGAATCACAGCCTCGCACATGTTTGATAATGCTTATTATTAGTTTAAAAAACAGAGATGTTAAAGTACGAATATTGAAGATTGGAGAACCGTGACAGTATTCGGATCAGAAGAAGATAAGCATACCGAGGTATAACACCTGAGGAAATAGCCTCTATGTCAGTAGTGGTACCCTGATTGCAGTATCGTTAGTAATTACTAATTATACGCTGATACTAAATATAGATCTGGTTTATCAGCCAGGATAAGATCATCTGATTGGGGGAAGAAGAGGGTCGAGGATTAAATTATTAAAAGGATCAAATGAGAGAACGATGTAGAACGAGTTTCCAGAAAGCGATACCTTGATACCAAGTCAAAAAGAGGACGAGAAAGGCGAAGAAGGACGATCGTTCATTAGGAATATTCTCAGGAGACTCCAGAGTCATTGAACTAGAAAGTAAGGCCTTTCAGCTACAAGAAAAGGTCGTTTTAGAACTGAAAGAAATTAGAAAAAAACACCATTTTTCTTTAAGAGAAATTGCAATGATAAGAAGGGACATCATGTTTCTCAGTCTGATATTTTTCGAATTTTAAGGATTTCTAATTCTTGACATAATCTTATTCTTCACATTCGGATATTTCGGAATCTTAACTCTAAGGATTTAAAATTGGACTTTCTTCAATACAAATTTGTAAATTTGTATATTATGTTTCAGCTGTTTATTTCAAAAGTCGAATTATCAAGGAATAACGACCCTACCGAGTGTATGTAATTTAGAAAGAAATAAAATCATACAAAATATAGAAATATTCCAATTTTGATTTTTCTAATTGAAAATACTCATTTTGGCCCTTCAGTAGGGCGGAGTTAAAATGCTCAAACTAAACAAATCATTTGAGCTGCGGAAAAAAATTGTAACATGTACAGTTTTTGTTAGTGGGCAGTAATAAAAAAACAAAAAAAGGTTTTTTCCTAATTTAGAATTTTTTAAAGTGCACAAAAAACATGGTTTTTAAATTAAGTTATGTCCAGAAAAGTTTAAAAATGTTAAATTGTGGGATTATCCTTTTTTGGATTTTTCACGATTTTGCGCATTTTAAGCGCCACAATTTTTTTCTACAAGAGAAAAGTAATTATCTGTTTCTTTAGTTTAAGCTAAAGAAATTTTAGGTTCACCATATTCAACTTTTTCCAAAAAAGTGTTTTTCTTTTTTAGACTTTAACAAAATCATGAAATAGGCAAACCAATTTGTATGTATAATTTGTTATTATTGTTTGACTATTTTTGTAGAAAATTAATTAATTTGGTTAAAAATTGAGCCATATTGTTGGAAATTCCCTTTTTTGGCGTAACATTATTTTCTGTAAGTAAAAATTGAACTATTTCTTTTTTGGTGTAAAATTATCTTTCTAAGTTGAAAATTCGTTTCTTTATTTTTAATACAATTCTAGCTTGAAAATTCATCTTCTTGGTATAAAACTAAATTGTTTTCCAAAAAATTCAAGTATTTGGCCAATAATTCATGCATTTTTGTTAAAAATTCGTCTTTTTTGTGAATATCTAATCTTATAATTTGAACATTTATTTTTCTGACTAAAAATCGAACTGTTCTGGTAAAAAAAAATTAACTACATATTTGTGAGAAAAAATGCAATTGAAAATTAATTTTTTAGATTGAAAACTTAACTATTTCATTTTTTATTGTAAATTTATCTTTTTTAGTTAGAAATTTAACTTTATGGCGGAAAATTTATGTGTCTTATTAAAAAATCGCGCTTCATATTTTTTTCACGATCCACTCTTTTTCTCGTTTTTCCAGTTAAGTGTGAAATTATTTAACAGAACCAAAGGAGAAAATTTAACTATTTTTAAATCAACTTTTGGCTACGAATTCACCTTTTTCGGTTTGAAATTGAATTATTTTGGTTAAACATTCAACTTTTTGGTTTCATTCCTCTTTTTGTTTGGAAATTCATCACTTTGGTTTAAAATTAACTGCTTTGTTGAAAATTTAACTGTTTTGTAAAAAATTCGTTTCGGCACGATAATTCAATATTTTGGCAGAAAATGTCATTATTTCGTTAAAAATTTATATATTTTTTAATTCGTCCTTTAATAGAAAAACAATTTTTTGTTAAAAATACATCTGTTTTGTTGAAAAATGATCTCTTTTACTTAATGATTGAACTATTTCAGTTGAAAACTTGTTTTTCTACAGTAAAAAAATCATTTTTTCAACTGAAGATTTAACTATTATGTTGAAAATAAACTTTTTTATTGAAAATTCCACTGTTTTGTACAAAATTTATCTTTTTGGCTTGCAAATTTAAGAGTTTGGTAGGCAATTCATTTTTTTCTAAAATTAAACTGATTTAAAACAAAAATTTTATTTAGTTGTCTTAATTAACAATGTAGGTACTCCATTTTTTGTTGAAACTTTAAGTTTTCAAGTTAAAACATGTAAATATTATTTACAAATTTTTAGAAATAAAGCAAATATAATATAAAAATTTATTAAATAAATCGCAGACTATCATATCTATGGTTCCAACTATTTATTTTGAAATTTATGTAATTGGTTGACAATTCGTCTTTCTTTTAAAATACACGATACATAAATGAAATTCCTTGGTTATAACTTCGACTATTTGATTGAAAATTGATGTATTTGATCGGGAATTCATATTTTTAGATAGACAATTAATATTCTGTGATGCAAGTTCATATGTTTGAACAAAAACGTAACTATTTGGTTTAAGATTCAACTATTTGGTTGGAAATTAAACTGGTTTGTATCAAGCTTATCTTCTTGGTTAAAAATACAACTGTTTGTTTGAAAACAAATTAATCTTTTTTGGTCGAGGATTCAACTATTTTGTTGGAAACTCGTCCATTATTTTTGGATGAACCCTTAAATAAATTGACGAAAACAATGTAATCCGAAAAATTGACGTAAGATGTTGGAGGGGGGCAAATTTACGGACCTTAACAAAGGGGGGGGGGCGAGGTTCTGTAAATATATTGAAAGCACCCGGATATGATTAGATTTAAGAAATAAAATATTTTTCATTCTTGAATTGCGAAATCGAAAATGCCTTCTAAGAAAACAGTGGTAATCGAGTGCAATGCACTTTTAAGTATAGCACGTGCATTGCAGATTTTAATATTTAATAATTCTAAGCAGCTTATTTCACACCCATGAGCGTTCGTTACTCTCTACATTTTGTCTGCCAAGACTGGTTTGACAACAGTGAATGCAAATATGTCATTTGAATTTCATGCAGTTACTATCCTGTTTGAAAAAAGTAGTGTAACGACATATCTCGATAATCACGCAATCATTGTTGTTGAAAACCTGATTGGTTTTCCATTGCATAAAGTTGTTTTATATCTTGAATTTTGAAATTTAAAAAATTATATCAACAAATAAAAATCTCTCCTGACTTTGAAACGTGATAACTCGCTCAAAAAAGGTGCGAGAAAGTTCTTTGAAAAACCATTGGAGAGCTTATGAAATTCCACGTTAAACGATTCTCAATAGAAATATTTTTTACCTTTTGGAAGGAATATACCATGTAAATAATTTTCAAAAAAAGTGAGAATTACTTAGATTTTGTACTTTGACTTCAACTCGTGTTGCAGCTTAGTAAACTTATCGAAAAAATGTGAAATTTCGAGAACATTACCTTCGAAATCTTATCTTAAATTTAAGCTAAGAAAACTTCAAAAATATCAACAAGTTTCCGAGTTATGTTCAAAATGTCCAAAATGTCCAAATTGTAGCAAAAACCTGAAATTTAAACCTTACAGTATTTGAAGTCTTCTTTTAATTTAGGCCAAGAAAAGTTCAAAAATCTTCACAGGTTTTTGAGTTATGACTAAAAATGTCAAAGCTTGTCTACGTCGAGTTTCAGTCACTTCAACGGAAAATTAAAATTCGATGCAGAAACGCTTGGACATTTTTATTCATAACTCAAAAACCTGTCAAGATTTTTGAAGTTTTCTTGGCTTAAATTTAAAAAGGGCTTAAAATACTGAGAGGTTTAAATTTCAGGTTTTTGCTAAAATTTTTCTAGGCCATGCCACGTATTGAAGTCGAAGTGCAAAATTCGAGAAATTCTTGAATTTTTTTTTAACTTGTCACGTGGTATATTCTCTTCGAAAGTTTGAAAATGTTTCTATTATGGATTTATTACTACGCAAATTTATAAGCTTTCTGAGAGTTTGTTAAAAAAGTTTTTCGCTTGTTTTTTGAACGAGCAAAGATATTTAATAGTACTAGTTTAACAATTTACTTCTTTCGGCTTTTTACCGTTCTGAATTTTTGAAAGTAAAAATCATTACATTTCGAAAGTTTATAATTTTATAATAATTTTACGTTACGCTGACATTTTACATCGAAAATTGCCATCTGAATACAAAAATGATTATAATTCAAACAAGTTTTTGATTATGTTTGTGTTTTTCGTCGGAAATTGGTATTTTCAATAAAAAAGAAATAGTTTCAAAGATGATCCACAATTTTTGAACAGTTTTAGATTATGTTATCGTTTTACCCCAAAAAATCGGTTTTTAAAAACATAATAAATCATTATATTTCGAACAAGATTTGCAATTTTCAACGGTTTCAGGTTATACAAAATTTTTCACAGGAAATCTGTTTAAAAAATGATTAGATTTAGAAGAAGATTTACAATTGATATTGTTAATCAAAAATATCATCGGATTTCAAAGAAAATTTTGTAACCATATTAGGGTTTTTAACTATTTTATCGGAAATAAGTATTTTTAAACAAAAATGTTAATGTATTAATATTAATTTTCTATTTTGATTTAAAAAGTACTTGAGACTGCAACGTTCCTTTATCGAAAGAACCACAATTTTGCTCAGGGTGATTCATTCAGCCGCATGAAACGTACAATAATTAAACAAACTTTCTAAAAAAATAAAGGCATGCAATATCTTTCCGAAGGAAATTGTGAATGTCAATCGTTTCTCTAATTATCTACCATATTTAAAATTATAATTTACAAGTAGACTTTATCCGTATCGAAGGAATTTTTAAAAAAATTCAAGGAAGAAATCTTAATTATAAAATGCAAATTTCAATTAAAAATTAAATTAGAGTTTATATTAGAAATATCGCTTGAAATTTACTGATATAAATTGGTTTTCTCACTCGCATAATTATTATTGTCATTATTTAAAGAGATTTTTTATTAAAATTTTCATGATTTATATTTTTGATTCGAAATTTCTAAAATTTAATATTTTCCATTTTGAAAGATTGATGCCTCAAATTGTTTGAAAAATTAAAAATAGTGTCAATATTAGCATTAATTTGGAAAAATAGTAGGAAAATATTTTCATGCAATTTTTTAAACATTACGTTGACTGGGTAACTATTTTTTAATCTAGTATACAATATACTAGATTAGTGTGAAATTTCTCATAGAATTACGTGAAATCCATTCGAACTTTTTAAAAAACCCTAAAAGCACTGTTAAATCTTTTAAAGCCCTTAAAAATCTCCTGAAATCTTTTTAAATCCTCTGAGATTTCCCAGGTGAAATTTCCCATAGAATTACGTGATTTAAATCTTCGTGATTTTAATAACGTAATTTTAATCTTCTGAGAATTTTGGAAAAATCTTCTATCTCCTTAAATCCCTTGAAACTCCTTGAAATTTCTTTAACCTTTCTGCGATATCCTCGATGTCATTATAAAATAGTTTGGAAGTTTCTGAAATCCTACGTTCAATTCTGTAGGAATTTTTTAAATACCATAAAATCCTTAAAATCTAAGAAAATCCCATAAAACATCTTTAAATCTTACTTCTACATACTTAATTATAAAACAATAAAATGTTTGAAATCGTCCGAAATCTGGTAAAATCCCACAAAATCAAATAAAGCCCTTTAAATACCTTGAAATCTTTGATATTTTATTTTAATCCCTAGAATTATTTTAAAATACCCTGAAGCCTATGAAATTCTTTTAAAATATTTGACATCAACTGAAATCTATTAAAACCCTTTAAATTTGGTTAAAATCCTCATAACAATTGAATTTTCAACTAAGCTAAATTTTTCCACGCCCAAGAAAATAATTCAATTTTGTACCAAAAAAAGATTAATTCCGAATCGAAAATTTAACCAAAAATAGATTTTCTTATTGGGTTCAATTCATTCAGTTCCCCTGTAAGTTGAAAACTAAGAAAAAAAAGCTATTTCTAAACCCTGCAGTCAGTCCGAGACCTGTACATCAAATTTCATACTATTGTAACAATTTAAGAAAGATTTTCAATATCACGACTTTACCGCTTGGGCTATAATTAAGGGGGTTAGTGATTTTCAGATTTGTTTTTCGAACTACCCTATAGGGAGAGGCTGATCTGATCAGTGAGCAACAGATAATGTGCAGATGCACGTGCAGATGCCATTATGTAGGTACTTGCAGGCTGAAGATAGCAGTGAGCAAAACCAAGACTTTCCCGATATGGAAGTCGTACCTGGAACCTGGTCAGGATCAGCAAGATAATAAGACTCCAGGTTATTTATAGAGGAGACTGAGTCAACGGTAGCGAGGAGTCGGTAACCGGCACCCCCGGTTTGCAATCACCCAATTAAGCATCCACTTTAAGGCTTTAATACCGCAGGCAGACTGGATCCCTTGTCGAACCAGTTTCCCCGAGGAGTCATCAGATAACTCGTGGAGGATCGACCACCGAGGTGTTTGCTCGCAGGATCGAGTTCGACCTGGTAAAACCACTTCGACCCGACTCAGCTCTTCCGATTCTCCTGCCTTCCATAATAGACGAACGTTGCTCCTTAGTGAAAGGAAAAGGAAAACAAACCTTTTTTAAAGGGGAAGAACTCTGGTAAAGAGCAGTTCATATTATTATTATAAAAAACATTTCTGTGGCGAAATGTTGTCACAGGCTTATACTGCCCAATATGTCGAAGGCATTTTTGGTTAGAGTTGGATTTTTATTTGATGATTTTGCACGGGGCTCTCCTGGTATATATCATCAGTCACGGACGCATTTTTATAATGCAATCAAGTGATCTGATGAGAGCAGTCTGCCCAGACATATTGGACAAATCCTGGTTTTTACCCCATCATTGACGGACTCGGTTGCAGTCAAGTACATCATGGGGGGACCTATAGCTTAAGGTGGGTTCCGAACCACCAGTGGGTTCCGAACCACCATTATTATTATGATTATTGTTATTATTTAAAAAACATTCCAGTGTTGAAATGTTGTCACAGGCTTATACTGCCCAACATGTCGAAGGCATTTTTGGTTAGAGTTGGATTTTTTATTTGATCATTTTTGCACGGGGCTGTCCCTGTATATATCATCAGTCACGGACGCATTTTTATAATGCAATCAAGTGATCTGTTGAGAGCAGTTTGCCCAGACATATTGGACAAAGCCTGGTTTTACCCCATTATTGACGGACTGGGTTGCCGTCAAGTACACGATGGGGGGACCTACAGCTTAAGGTGGGTTCCGAACCACCAGAGCCCCGGTAAAGGTACATTGAACAATTTCTAGAGGTACCGGCTCAGGGATC
>NC_046663.1:92931263-92932504 GCF_010883055.1 Belonocnema kinseyi | reverse complement strand
GCCAATTAGCACAAATGGTAAGTTCCGACAGTGCCTACAAGTGTGCCTACTGGCCGCTAAATGGCAATACCGGTTTCATATGTATACACCTGGTAAATAAAAAAGCTAATTTTCAACAAACTAGTTAAATCTATCATCAAAATAGTGCATTTTCAGCCTAAAATATAAATTGTCAAGCAAGAAGATTAATTTTATACCAAAAAAGTCAAAATTGTGACTGAATACATATATTTTAATTAAACAGTTAAATTTGAATCAAAAGTATAAATTTCTTGCTAAAAATATAATAGTTAATTTATTAGTTAGAAGCATATTGAAAAACAAATTTCCACCTATCTAGTTCAATTTTCTTCAAAGTAGATTCATTTTTCACCAAATAGTTGATTTTTCAACTGAAAAGGATACATTTTCAACAAAAGATATAATAGGTAAATTTTCAGTTGAGAAAATTAATTTTTTTTAACTGTTCAAGGAAATAGTTGAAAACGAAATATTAATTTAAAATTATTATGTAAATATTTTTAAATTACTCCAAAGTACCTAGATTACTCTGGATTACAAATTAATTATTTGGATTACCTAAATTACTTCCAATTAATGAGATTACAAGTGGATCACTGTGGATTATAGGTGGTTTATTCTTGATAACATGTGGATTTATCAGATTAACGTAATGATTCCGAATTACTCCGAATTACTTGAATTACTCCGAATTATAAGTGGATTATCTGATTACATGGATTAACGGGATTAAACTAGATTATTGTGAGTACACCGTATTACCATTTCGGTTAAACGAGCGGCCCAGCGTATCAGGGGCATCCACGAAGGGAGGGTCAAAAACGGTAAAAAATTGTCCACGTGGTATATGAACGGCCCGTGAAGTAAAGTCGTCTGAAGGTAAATATAGGGGGGGGGGGTCGTACAAGTTGGGACACTGTATAGGTTGGGGCAGCGCGGTTTTCTCCATTTCTTTGCACTGTTCCCACCTGTTATTACTGTCACTTGTTAGTGATACTGTTGGTACTAATATGTGACAGTAATAACAGATAGCACCAGTGCAAAGAAATAGAGAAAAACTAGCTTTCCCAACCTATACAGTGACCCAGCCTGTACGACACTCTTCTACTTATGTCTAATACTTTAGCCGCGAAGTTGACTAGTGGGTCTTTCTTT
The DNA here is from genome assembly GCF_010883055.1 of Belonocnema kinseyi. NCBI lineage: Eukaryota > Metazoa > Arthropoda > Insecta > Hymenoptera > Cynipidae > Belonocnema > Belonocnema kinseyi. The sequence continues at coordinate 92,931,328 of NC_046663.1, read as the reverse complement.
CACCGGGGGTTTAAAATAAAAAGGCATAGTACAATAAGTTTTAACCGCAGTACTGACAAGACAAT
>NC_046663.1:92924117-92931163 GCF_010883055.1 Belonocnema kinseyi | reverse complement strand
CGCATACTTTGAATAAAATATTTGTTATCATTCTCTTGAAATAAATGTGTTTTTTTCTTGAAAAAATACCGGTTTCATATGTATACACCTGGTAAAATTAATTCTTTGTACTGAAAATTTGTACCTTCAACTAATTCAACTACCTTGGTTGAAAATTGATCTATTTTATAGAATATTCTTTTTTTTAAGTATCTTAATTTTTACTATTAAAAATATAAATATTCCATTTTTATTAAAAACTGAACTAATTAGTAGAAAATTAATCTTGTCTGGTTGAAAGTGCATTTAATTTGGTAAAAAATTCAACTATGCGGTTGACATTTAACTTTTTTGTAGCAAATTTATGTACTTTGTTAAAAATTCGTTTTTTTTTTGTAGAAAAAATAATCTTCTTATTTGAAAATTCATTGCAGAAATTACTTAATTCTTATTGAATTTTTACAAGATTTGATGTGATTTATGCCCAAAAAAGTACTGCTGAAATAGAACAAAAGTACCAAGGAAATTTAAAATATGTCTTACTTAATTTTTTTTACTTTTACGAGTCTTACATAATAATAATAACAATAATGTCTAAAGAATCAAGTAAGAATTTCCAGGTACTTTTGTACTTTCGCAATTTTAATCTGAATTCATTCGATATTCTTCAATTGAAAATAGAATTGTTTAATTTAAATTGGAAATGGTTCAATTGTAATTCCTTTCTCATGAAATTGTCTAGTTTTATAAAGAACAGTCTAAAATTGTTCAATTTTGAGAGCTTTAATAAAAAATTATCCAATCTCCAATTCTTGAATGTATACTTTTACTTATAATTGATACAATTTTGATTTGGCACCTCTTTAATTAAAAATCGTTTAATATGTATTTTGTTTAATATCAAGCATTCTTAAGTTGAAATTATTAATTCTGGTTTATGAACATTCAAAAACTCATAATATTAATGATGTTCTTTAATAATAGATTTTTTAATTGTTTATGTTTTCAATCTTATAAATAAAAATCTAGGGATGGGAATATAATTTATTGGTAGTTAATAATAATAATTATGTAATGATGTAAATCTAATCAAAAGAAGTAAAATTGGACAAATCACTTGAATCGCAAAATTAGTATTATGTTCTCGCAAGACTATAAACTACTAAGTACCAAGACCTCTTCTTAGAATCTTTATAATAAGCTAATACGCACTTAAAGATGTTTTAAATTACCCTTCAGAGCCTCTTAGCGTAACCATATCAAAATAATTACCCCCACAAATTTATGTCTAAAAACCACAAAACCGCACATGCCTCCACGTCTACAAGAAATTCATCATCTCAGAAAACATTGGCTCTTTTTACAAAAATCCTCCTACTTCCATTACAAATTTCACGGACATTACTCCTATTACAGGAGAAAATTCGTATAATAATAATAATATTAACAGCTGTAATTTTTGCTTAAAAATTTTATTAGAAAAAATTATCATTACAAAGAGAGAAATGATGATACCAACAGAAAATTTAAGTACAATGTATAAAGCTACAAGTATTACGAGAACTGATGACGGTGAAAGTTAATCGAGAAAATAATTTTTAGACAACCGAGGAGAATTTTCATATACGCTCACTTTTTATTAAGATGAATTTTCAACCAGATAATTGAATCATGAACAAAAAAACAGATTCATTTTTAACCACAATTGCATTTTTAACAAAAAAAATATGAGTTTTCAACGAAGAAGATTAACTTTCTGCTAAAAAAGACGAATTCTCAACAAAAGATATACATTTTTAACCAAAGAATTTAATCTTCAACCAAGAAGATAAATTTTCCATCAAAAAGACAAATTTTCAACTAAATAGTCGAATTTTTAGACTAAAAATATATATTTTAAACAAAAAATGTAACAGTCAAGTTTTGATAAAAAAATCATTTTAAATTGAGAAAAAAGCGAATCTTCTACAAAACAGTTGAATTTTCCACACAAAAATATGAATTTCTATCAAAAAAGTTCATATTCAACCAAATAGTTAAAATTTTAACTAAATTTATGTATATTAAAAAAATGAATTTTTATTAAAGCAACTCAACCTTCGACCAAACATTTGAGTTGAAAACCTAAAAAGAATCATTTTTGAGAAAAAATGTAACGGTTGATGTTTCAACATAAAAAAAGTATTTTAATATCAAAAAACAAATAGTTAAATTTTAAACCAAAAGCATTAATTTTCTACAAAAAAGACGAATTTTTAACAGAGTACATAAATTTCCAACCAAACAGTTAAATTTTCAACTAAAAAGGATACATTTTTAACCTAAACTGGAAAATTTTTCGACAAAATGGTTAAATCCTGAACAAAAACAGATTCATTTCTAACCACAGTTGCACTTTCAACAACAACAAAAATGAATTTTCAACTGAGAAAATTAATTTTCTAAAAAAAAAAACGGATTCTTAAAGAAATACTTACGTTTTTAACCAAATACTTCAATTTTTAACTCAGAAGATTAATTTTCTACCAAATAAAAAAAAAATTCGACCAAATAGTTGCATTTTTAGACTGAAAACATGAATTTTAAACATGAAATGCAATGCTTAAGTTTTTATTTAAAAAATTTAATTTTCACTTTAAGAAAAAGCGAGGTTTCCACAAAACAGTTGCATTTTGCATCCGAAAATATTAATTTTCAGAAAAAAAGTTAATTTTCAACAAAATATTTAAATTTTCAACCGAAGAGATAAATCAACTTTTAACCAAGGATTTGAGTTTTCAAACAAACAAAAAAAAAGACTTTTGGACTAAAAATTTAATTGTTGATATTTCAACATTTAGGAAAAATATTATTTTTAAATCAAGAACAAAATAGTTACATTTTAAACCAAGAAGATTAATTTTCTACCAAAAAGTATGAGTAAAAATATAAGCCGAAAATGTATTTTGTACAATAAAGATCATTTTTAACTGAAACAGATTAACTTTTAACCAGTTGCATTTTTAACTAAAAAAGACTAGAATTTTACTCAAATTGTTAAATTTTCAACCAAAAGGGACGACTTTTTCATAAAATTGGAAAAGAACGTTATTTTTCATGAAAATAGGAGACTAAATTCTTTTAAATAAAATTATGCAAATAGCATATTGAATTGAATATGAAACACTTTTAATTCCTGCTCTCAAGTTGAAATATATTGCAATTTCAACAAAATATTCAATTTTCCAATCAATAAATATTTTCTACAAAAAGAGATAAATTTTCAACTCAAAAAGACGAATTTTTAGCAACAATAAAAGTTTATTTTTAACCAAGCGATTCCATTAACAACCAATAGTTGAACTTTCAAGCAAAAAAGGCGAAATTAAAAAAAAAAAGAATTGAACTTTTAACCAAATAGTTAAATTTGCTAGCCAAACAGACAATTTTTTCGAAGGCAAATGTGTTTTCAACAACAAATTTAATTTTCAACCAAGAAAGATAACTTTTCTAACTAAAAACATGCATTTTCTACAAAAATACTACCAAAGAACAAATAGACAAGTTTCTAATTAAAATATGAACAGCAAAACATATAGTTGAATTTTCATCTTAAAATGATTTTTTTTTTACCCAAAATGAAATTGCAAAATTTTTTAGTTACAAAATTAATTTTCAACATAAAAAAACAACACATTATCAAACAAAACGATGACGTTTTAACAATATATAATGTTTACAGTTACAGCTATCACTATCACTGGTGACGGTGAAAGCTAAACGAGAAAATAATTTTATGACAGCCGAGGAGAATTTTCATAAACGCTCACTTTTCCGCGGTTAAAGTCGAAGCCAGGGAATAGGAAACGAGAAATTAGATTAATTTATTTACTCTGGGTCTTATAAAACATACAAAGATAGTAGAAATATTAAGAACTTTTTTCTGCATAGCTAAATATTTCAAATACATGTTTAAGAAAGAAGTTGATTGGCTAGATTCGTAATTATTCATTTAGAGTAATTAATTTGTTTAAAATCTGTAATTAGTTTTTTGCGCTTGACCGGTTATGCGTTTAAACAATCAGAATCATTTCTATGTTTAACCGTTTAACATTTAACTTGTAGAAAAGTTCATTCGGTTAAATTTTGTATATTTTTCAACTCCTTTTTTTATTTTAACTGATTTTAGTACATTTCAAAAGTGTAATCTTCACAGTCTTTCCCCTATCCGCACTATTACTTATTTGGAAGTTTAATTACTTTGTTAAAAATTCTTTTTTCTTTTGTTAAAGATTCATCAGTTTCGTTTAAAATTTATCTCTTAAGCTGGAAATGTAAATATATCTTTTTTTAAAATAATTTTTATGGTTGAAAATTTAACTATTCCATTTTTAGTTAAAAATGCATATTTTTTAGTATAAAATGCAACTTCTTAATTGAGTGTTTAACTAATTTGTAAAAAATGAATTTCTGTTGGTTGAAGTATTCATTACTTTAGTTGGAAATATAACTATTTTTTAATTCCTTCTTTTTTGGTTGAAAATTATTATTATTTTTTTTTGGTTTAAAGTTTAAATATTCAATTTTTGATACACGCAATTTCTCTTTATTAGTTAAAAATTAAATTGTTTGGTTCAAGCTTGAACTACTTTGTTAATTTTTTTTGGTTTAAAGATTCATCAATTACGTTGAATATTTATCACTGTAGTTAAAAATATCATTATTTTGTTAAGCACTCCTTGTTTTTTGTTTTTAAATAAACTTTTGATTTAAAAATATACCTATTCCCTTGTTCGTTTAAAATCGATATTTTATAGATAAAAATTCAACCCCTTGGTTAAAATACGAACTACTTTGTTGAAAATTAATTTTTTTGGTCCAAGCTATGTTATGTGCTATGTTGTAACTATGTTGTTGTAAACTCGCTTTTTTTACAAATAATTTTTTGCCTGAAAATTTATTAAATTCAGTTTTGGTGAACAAATTATCTTTTTTTTTAATTGAAAATTCATCTTTTATGCTCAAAATTTATTCTTTTTTGGCAGAAATGTCACCTTTTGTGGTTAAAAATGCAACTGTTTGGTTAAAATAGATCTGTTTTGGTTGAGGATTTTACTTTTGGACGAAAATTAGGTCGCTATTTTTAAGTTGACAATTATTGTTTCATATGGAAATGTAACTACTTGATTCGTTTTAAATAATAAGTTTTAGTTAAAAATTCAACTATCTGGTAGAAAATTTATCTGTTTTGTTCCAAATTTAACTTTTTTATAGAAAATTAATCTTTTTGATTTTAAATCACTGGAAATATATAAAGAACTTATAAAATTCCTGAACTATAAACTATCCGAACTTGAAAATTCCCGAATTATAAAATTCTCAAATTCAGGTAATAACAAAATTGTTATTTATTAAATATTATTTATTTTTAAAAATTCAATACTTAAATGTTTACATAAAATTTTTCTGTATGTTTAAAGTTGAAAAATTATTTTTGTAATTCAAAATAACAATAATAAAAAAAGTATATATTTGTGGATGAAAAATGTTCGGTCTTTTTTTATCTGCACACTGGTCCTCTTTATTGCTTCTTATCGTCCATTACCGCCTTCGTCCTCGTCTTTCACGATTTAGAGGAAGTTACGTCAGAAATTAATTTTAGAATAATCCTGCTTGTTTTATAAAAAAAAACATCCTAAATAGTGATTATTTCAAGGTCTGAAGAATACCATCGACGCCTTCAATCACTATATCCAGCCGCTGCCACTAATGACACTGACTAATTTTTCAACGTCCTTGTAACAAGGAAACCAATTTCAGAAGGTGATCACATCTAAATTTTGAACAAACAGCGCACATACTTCAAAGAAACAATATGAAGGACTTCAAAATTTTCATTTTTTTTGGTTAAAAATGGTTTAAAAATTCTGGACTTGATTTCTAATCGATACTCAATACTAATTAATAACATTTAAAATTTTATTTAAATGAATTTAAGAGACAACATTGAAACTTGGAAAAATAGTGGTTTAATACAGTAAAATTGAAATTCTTTGAGAAAGTGTTTGGAAGAAATCCAACATTTAAAATTTTTACCAAATTATTTTTAAGGGCCATTTTTAATACTTTTGCTTAAAACCAACATTTTTTAGCCTTTAACGCCTCTTAAAAAGTGAGCGTTAGATAGCCCATTACCGAATGCTGGCAGTTGCTGACAGATTATTAGTTCTGCACGCTGCCACACTGACAGATGACCAATCACAGCCAAGCAGATTATTGTCACGCCAGTAGTATGTTTTTACGACATAAGATATTATAAACATCACAGCTCGCTTTTCAGACGATCCTACAGGCTCATAATAGGCTGATCTCAAATAAAATATCGTACATCACTCGCACGGTGAGACAGATACTCACGTGGAGCTCAATATTCGCAAGGATGACCTATCTAGCCCTACTTGTGATGTAATATACTATAATTACACTTATTTTATGCGATGCGAACAATATTGTGATTAGAAAAAGTTTGGCTGATTTTCGATAACTTTACTTCGAAAAAAATATGGAAAAATAAAGGAAATTTTTTCTTTAATTTCAGATTTAGTGATTTAATTACATGTTAAAAATTGTTAAAAGATTTATATGTTAGAGGTGAAAGTTCGAAAGCATTCAGTGTTGGGAAAATCGAGATCTTAATGATTACAATAAAAACAGTTCAATTAATGCTTTAAATTAGAAATTCGCAAGCATATTTGGAATTTGCAATACTAGAAATCTGAATACATTTAATTTGGAGATTTTAAAGTTACATATACATATTCGCATGTTTTTTGAGCTATCTAATAAGCCTATGTTGAAAAGAAAAATCACAATTTTATCAAATGATATTACAAAAAACGCGAATTTGCAATATTTTCGAAAATTGGAATAACTCGGCAAATAATTTTGAAGTCAAGCCATAGTATTTTTATAAATTGTTAATATATTTTTATAATTTCTGCTCTAGGCGCAAAATTTCAAAAATGTGTAAATACTTGCAAACTTGTCTTTAAATCATTATTTATCAAATTTTGATAACGCTTAATAAT
>NC_046663.1:92913697-92924017 GCF_010883055.1 Belonocnema kinseyi | reverse complement strand
AATATTTTTGCAACCTTTATACCCAGATTCTACCCCAGGGTAAAATCTAGGTAGAACTCTAAAACTATATTATCAATTTAGCATAATAATAGGATGAAAAAATGAAAAATCCAGATGTAAGATAGTTATGTCAAAAATCGGATATATGGAAAGAATATTTTTTTTTATGATTTTAAGAATAAAAAAAATTTTATGGATCTTTTATGGATTTTTGAAAAATGGTTTAATTTCAATAAATGGTGGCTTTTTACTGAGAAAATATTCTTTGCAACTCTACTGTTTCCAACATTGAAAATACATTTTTATATGGCAACATAAAACCATTTAAACCAAAAATATTTCTTAAATAAATAGCTACATTGGAATATTGTTAATTTATTTTCGAAATTGGAAACAGTATATTTATAGGGAATACTTCTCCAAAAAAACCTTCATTTATTAAAAATCAACCATTTTTTGAAAATTGGTCAGCAGGATCAGTAAGAAAAATTTAATTACAAAAATTATGATTAAATAACGATTTTTCGTAAAATACAAATATTTTTCTTAAAATTTTTTTTTATTTCATTAGGCATGACAGATAATATTATTTCAATTCTTAAAATCATAGATTTTTTTCCGAGAGCTGATATTTTGCACAACTACCTTGTAAATGTTTAAAAAAAAATTATAATGGTTAAAATTTATGATTTTGAAATACAAATATTTAATTTTAATTAAGAAATTCCCAAATATGAAACAAGGAAATTTGAATCTTAAACTGTAGAGTTACATGGAAAATTCTTAAAAGTTGAAAAAAATAATTTATTTAAAAAAAGGCGACGAATACATATTTTATCTTAAACTAAAATTTTTCTTCAATTTTGTCTGCAATTTTTGTATCACATGTATGTGATTAATAATTAAATAACCATGCAATTTACGTCACAGTTGGATTGCCGCACAACACCAACTATTTTGTGAATAATTGGTTAAAAAAATTGTAATGAATCTTCTTAACTAAAAACATATTTTTTCCATTTTTAGCTGAAAGTTGATCGCTTTCAGTTTAAAATTCTTTCAATGGCAATTCGTGTTTTTTGTTGACATTTCAAATATTTCGTTTTGTTTTTTTAATTAATATTTTTTTGTTGAAAATTCTACTATTTGCTGAAACGTTGAACTATTTTATTGAACATTCGTTTTTGGGTTAAAAAGTGAACTACATTTTGTTTAAAATTCGTCTTCTTTTGGTAGAAAATTAATTTTCTTGATTAAAAATTTAACTGCGTACTTGAAACTTTAATTATTACATTTCTATTTGATAATTAATATCTTTTGGTTTAAAATTCCATTCATTTGTTTGAAGATTCATCTTTCTTAGTAAAAATTTGACCTGCTGGTTGAAAATTTTTATTTTTGTAGAAATTTGATATTTTTACTACAAAAATTAACGGTTCGATTACAAATAAATTTGGTTTGTTTGAGTAGCCAATTGTTTTGTTGAATATTCGTCTTCATAATTAAACTCAACTGTTTTTTATTCCTTTCATAGGAAAACAGGTAACTTAAAATAAAATATTTTTTTTTATTGAAAATTCAAAAGCTTGTTTGAAAGTTAAACTTTTTGGTTAAAAATTACTTTTTTATTGTTAAAGATTCATAATTTTATTTGAAAATTGAACTATGTAGTTAAACTTTAATTACTCTATTAAAAATCAATTAATTTTTTGAAAATTTAATTATATTATTAAAAATTAAACTGGTTTGTTGAGAATTCGTCTGTTTCTATTATAGAAAATTCGTACTTTTGGAATGAGAATTCAATTGTCTTCTAAGAATCTCGTATTTTTAGCGTAAAAATTGATTTTTCATTTTTCATTATAACGCCCTATTCTTGTCTAAATTGAGTAATTCTTTATGTAAATATTATCTTATACACAATTTATACAATACAATACACATAAGATAAAATGAAGAAAGGGAACGATCGAACGTTGACCTTTTCCAATCAGCAAGTAGATTATAACCCACATGGGAAACAAATTCGAACAAAGCAATTGCATCAGAGCAATGGAGTAGAGTGATAACGAAAAAATAATTTTTTATGATATTTCTTTTGTCATCACCGATAATGAGGAATTATTTGTTGCGCTGTTGTATTCAACTTAATGTGGCAAAATTGCTGCTGAAATAGACGGCATTAACCTGGAGAAACGAGTTTCCGAGAAGCTACAAGTATCCCTCTCAGAATCATTCAGAACGTTTTGTAATAAATGTTTTCCTCTCGTAAATTACAAATTATACAGGAAAAAAAATCTTTATGATCCTAAAGCAGAAGGTTACTGTATGGCAAAAAAATATTTTGCAGCATGATTGAATTAAGTAAACATTGAAATTTAGAAATAAAAAACGTTTGGTGTCTTGAATTTTTGAACAAAATTGGGATATTAGGTGACTTTTTATGAATATGGGGGATTAGAAAGACAATACATTTTTAAAAATAAAATATTGAAATCAATATGAAACACTTTAAAATTCTAAGCTTTTAACTAGAAAAAATGAACTTTCAACCAAAAAGACTAATTTTCTATTTCAAAAGATGAATTTTCACCAAAATACATTAATTTTGAACCGAATAGTTGAATTTTTTAGTAAAAAGATGAATTTTCAATCAAATAATTAAATTTTTTAGACAAAAAATATCAGTCCTTATCAATGACAGGAACAGTTAAGTTTTTATTAAAAGAATTAATGTTCAATTAAGAAAAAAAAGTTTCTATAAAACAGATGAATTTTTTTCAAATTGTTGAATTTTTAAGCCAAAAGACGATTTTGATAAGAAATAGTGGAATTTTCAACCCAAAATATTAATTTTCCTCAAAAAGATTAATTTTCAACCAAACAGTTGAATTTTCAACCCAATGAGTGAATTTTCAACTGAAAAAGATTATAATTTTAAATAAAAAATGGTTGAATCCGGAACAAGAAACAAATTGATTTTTAAACAAAGTTGCATTTTCAACCTAAAAATATAAATTTTCCTCTAAAAAAATTAATTTTCTACAAAAAAAGGCGAATCCTCAATAAAATATATACGTTTTTAACCAAACAGTTAAATTTTTAACAAAGAATATTAATTCTCTACTATAAAGACCAATTTTCAACCGAATAGTTGAATTATCAAACGAAAATTGTACATTTTAAACCAAAAATGTAATGGCTAAGTTTTCATTTAAAAAAAAATGAATTTTCAAATACCCGTGTGGAAATAGCCCGGGTTAGCCATGGTACAACAAGGTTTCTGGTCGAGGACTGACCGGGCTATGTTTATTTTTAAGAGCCTAGCCGTGTGCTGGTCGGAGACTCGCTAGGAAAAATTTATGTCAAAACCCCCTTGGGGGCTGACTAAAACACTGATCGGACGAATCTGATGATCGAATGCCCAGACGGTAACTGGCCGGGCGCTGATTAGCAATAATAATATTGTTAAACTTTGTTTATAACTTAATTACTTTTTCCGATTTCATTAAGAAATGGATGCGTATACCCGCATGAATGTTCCACGCGTGGAAATATATTGGGTGAATATCTTTTTGACACCACAAATTTTAAGGTTTCATGAGTTCAGACTTACAAACAATGCATTTTGTGACAAAAATTCGATGACACTTTTTTGAAATGCGAACTGTTTTTTTTTTTTTTTTAAGAAAAAAATTCGAAGTTCCATCTTTATGAAAAATAATTTAAAATTTTTTAAATTAATCCCAATGGAGTGAAGATGGAGTAGGGTATTTTTTCAAGAAATAATTTTAATTTTAATTTAAAAATATTATTTTCCATCTAGCCTTATTAAGACGTTAAGCATTTTCTGTTATTGAAGATTCTTAACTTGATCGATATTGTGTAGATTTTCTCCCTTCATGGTTTGGAGGGTTGTTCTACTGTCAGTAAGGTACAATCTCTGATGGTATAGCAGATAAATTTAAAAATTTTTTATATAATTACTTGTACCACTAACACCTAGCTAAAAATTAGCTTAATGTTCTTGAATTAAGAGTTCTTTATCTGATCCCTTTGATAGCTTAATTGGAAAAGGACCTGATCGGAAATCAGAAGTTTTGTGGTTCGTTTCCCAATGGAGTGAAGATGGAGTAGGATATTTTTTTCAAGAAATAATTTTAATTTTAATTTATGAAAAGTTGCAAATGTTCAGAAAAAATTTAGATTTTATATCAATCTTAAACGTTGTAAAATAGTATAAAACGCCTAAGAACCAAACCTTGCACGAAAGTTAAAAAAATTTATTATTAAGAAATTTTTAACATTCAAGATTAAATTTCTGAGTTCCGTCGTTAAAATTTTTTAATGTCCATAAAAATTACATTTCCTGTCATTGTAAAAAGTTGTAAAATAGTCTAAAACGAAAAAAAAACAAAATATCACGGGAAGAAAAATTGTAATCGATATAAATTATTTATTTGAAAAGTATTTGATTTATGTTCCTGTTACAACTTCGTATATTTTATATTTACATAACACCGCATATTAATAAATAATTAGAAAAAGAGAACTTGAAATTTGGTAATTTAACTTTTCTGAACTGTAGCTTATGAGGATGGCTTTTTCAACAAGTTTCAACTTGTTGGTTTAGCGCAGTGGTTAGAACTCCCGACTGCTAGGCGTTAGATTTATGTTTAGATATGTAGGTTCGATACCCCGTAGCGTTAGAAATATTATTTGTAATATAATGTTTAAAAATGTAATATATATATTTATTCTAAAAAGGGCTATTAATATTTAAAGTCAAAATACTTGCGATCAATTAATATTTATTTTTACCCCGTAGCGTTAGAAATATTATTTGTAATATAATGTTTAAAAATGTAATATATGTATTTACTCTAAACAGGGCTATTAATATTTAAGGTCAAAATACTTGCAATCAATTAATATTTATTTTATAAATACCTTTTTGTCTCTCAACGACTACGTGAAAATACTTAATGTTGTCTGTGTGCTGGACGTGTGGAATTTCATATATTAATATGCTCCATTTCTACAGTAAATAAGAATCAAATTGATCCCCTAATTCAGTGAATGATGCTCTTCATACAATTGAAACCCGAATCATTTAAAAAAGCACCAATTGATCTTTTCCGGGCCACAGTCGGGCTCCCGGCCATGCTCCATGGCCAGACGTGGCCAGCGCTGCGTGACGATGTTGGTTGGATTCCGACCAGAAACCCCGGCCACAGCCCGACTTAAGGTCGGGCTCCCGGTCCAGCTCCCGGCTTAAATATTTAAATTATCCACACAAAAATATGAATTTTCAATTCAAGCAAAAAGACGAATTTTTACGAAATAGTTGAATCCTTAACAAAAACGATGGATTTTCTAACCAGAAAGATAAATTTTCAACAAAATACATCAATTTTTAACTCTATTGTTGAATTTTGAAACAAAAAAGATGAACTATCTACAAAAGAGTTGAACTTTGGACCCTAAAATTTGATTTTTTAACCAAAAAGTATATTATCTACCAACAAAATGATCAATCTTCGACAAAAAAAGGAACTAATTCCTTTAAATTCTCAAAGAAACATGTAATAGTTGATATTTTAACCAGAAAATATATTAATTTGCAATAGAAGCAATTGAATTCATCCAAAAAAGATAAAGATTCAAGAAAATAGTTGAATCCTGAACCAAACAGGATTAATCTTCAACCAGCTACAATTTTCAATCAATTAGTTAAATTTTTAGCTACAAAAAAACAGTTTTCAATTAAAAATATCAATTTCAACCATAAATGAAATAGTTGCATTTTTAGTTAAAAAAATTATTCTCAACTGAACAAAGAAAAAGAAATATTCCACAGAATAATTGAATTTTCAACCAAAGGGATCAATTTTCCACAAAATGGTTCAACATTCAACTCAAATTTTTTTTATCAATTGATTTATTGGAAATTTAAGCGAAAAAACAAGAAAAAGAGTAAAGAGTAAAGAGGATAAGTTTCTTGAAAGCAGCGAAAAAAAAGAAAAATTCTTTAAATGCAGTGTAATAATTAAATTTATGATGAAATCATTGTTGCACATAAAAAATAAAATTTTGACTATACAGTGAAACTCTTCTATAATCCAGGTTTCGGGGCTCACGGTGGGTGACAACTAACTCATTATAGCCTGCTCCGCTTTTATTTATTCACGCCTGACTGCTCGCCTGAGTGACAGCCGCAGATCATGCGCACCCCGCGCAGCACCTGTTACACCTACATGCGTGTTGGCACGTGGGAAGCAAGGCGGGAAAAGTGGTAGAAAGAAGTACCCTTTCGATGACAATAGTAACTCCAGAAGCAAGCCGACTCTCATGAATAGATATGACAACAGAGTAACTATTGCCATCGAAAGAGTGCTTTTTTCTATCACTTGTTCTGCTGTGCCGCCCACATGCCAACACTGATTAAAGTTAGAAATATTCAAAATGATATTTCTTGTGTAACAATGTTTTATCACAAATTAGATTATGGCACTGCACTCACATCACGAAACTGCACATAAAGAACCATTAAATGGCTTCATATCTTCTTTCGTTCTTGAGATACATCATTTATAAATGAATCTCCGTAAAAAGTGAGTTATTGATTGTCACAGAATTCTAAAAAATATATTGCATTATAAAATGGTGCAAGAATATCTGTGAATTTTTTCAGATTTTGTTTAAACGTCGACCGCTTTCTGGGAACAGGTGAAAGTCGATGCTTCAATTTATAAATAAATTCCCGTCATAAGTAAACTATTGAATATTACAGAATTATGAAAAATTTATTGCATACAAATGTAAAAATAATATATGTGAATTTTTACAGACTTTGCTCAAACAATTCAAAGATTTCTTTTGAGCGAGCTGCAATCAAAAGAAGTCAGGAACCTCGACTTTTCGTACTGAATTAAACACTATTTTGTGCTGACAATTTGAAAAAAGAAATTATCTTTATATTTAATTTGTATTTTGGTAGCAATGATTAATTTGCGACAGGAAGCGAGACGCCTCTTTGATGCGATCGCACCGGAAATGGAAAATCGCCAGCGATCTTGGCCAGATTACTGATTCTTCTATGCCACGCGTACCTACAATTCCTTTACTTGCAATTGCCCGCAACCTTCACTTATGCTCGAGCAACCTTGTAAATTAATTTTATGGTGTGGAAATTTACGATCTTAAAATCATTGAGATTCCACTTTATTTTCTTCGTCTTATTAAATCAGGGTGTCTACAGTTTCTTTAACAAATTCTGAACTTTTCCAGGTTTCCCAGGACAAAAAAATTAATTTCACAAAATATGGTAGATATGGTAGATCTAGTGGATCTAAAAAAGTATCATATGCTAAAATTTTCATAAGACCCCAAAAAGTTATGACGATACGATCGAAAATATTTCAGAGTTTCACATATTTTTAATTTCAACAACAATTTAATGGCATTTTTCAAATCCAGTATTCTTTTGCTGTTCATATAATCAAAGCGTGTTTAATTCCATGTGAATTGATCCTTTTTTTTTTAGAATTGTTTGAAATTTGACTGAGTTATCGAATTTCAAACAAAAAATATTGAACATCAATCAAAAGCAGTTGCATTTTCAGCAAAATAATTCAATTTTTTAGAAGAGAGTTTAATTTTTATCAAAGGTGAATTTTTAATTCAAAAGAACGAAGTTTCAGCTCAAATAGACGAATACTCAACAGAATATTTAAATTGTCAAACAAAAAGGATAGCGTTTTAACAAATACTAGAATTTTATACTTACAAAAAAGAATTTTCAACTAAATAGTTGAATATTGAAACAAAAAATATTAGCCTTATAGCAAAAAAAGTTGAATTTTCAAACAAATCATGAATTACCAAACGAAAAATTAAATAATTGATATTTCAACGAACAAAAAACGGATCTTCTACAGAAAAGTTAAAATTTCTACCAAAGATTTAAATAAAAAAATGGAACAAAATAGTTGAATTTTTAACGATCAAAGAAATAAAAGAATCTGCAACTCTCAAAATGAATTTTTAACAAAGTAGGTAAACTTTTAACCCAAAAAGACCAGATTTTTAACCCCAAAAAACGAATCCCCCCGCGCAAAACAATAAAATTTTTAACTGGAATATATTATTTTTTTACCAAAAAGACGAATATTTAATAAAATAATTTAACTTTTAAACAAAGAAATGAATTTTCCAAATAGTCAAATTTTGAAAAAAAATATATAAGACTTCATCCAAAATCAGCTTAATTTTTAACACAAAAAGTTGAACTTTTATTTTTAAAAAATGAATTCTGAACGAAAAAGTAAAAAATTGATCTTTCAACGAACAAAAAATGAATTTTCAACAAAATAGTTCATCTTTCATACGAAGAATTGCATTAAAAAACTGAAATTTTCAACAAATTGAGGCGTCCCACATTGGTCTCAAACGCCGAAAAAGTTGGCCAAAACCTCAAAAAACAAAAATTTTCCGAGAGATTTTGTATGTGGTTGTCGGAACACGAGGTTCGGCCGCATTTATTTCTCGAATAGCAATTAGATGGGGTGCCTACGAGACGCGTCGTAGCGTCTGAAAGTCGCCCTTCTTACATCGTGCTCCGTGCAACGTGCTACAAGGAACGAGAAAAAAAAAATTCAAAGTACACACAGGAATTGTCGAATGTGCAAAAATCTTCAAGAAGAAGATGGTGGAGGCACCTCAAGGTTGGTTATATGTTTTAACAATTTACTTTGTGTAACAATTGTTTATAAGTTTTACATTAACAATTATCCGAAAATCGTCCGAAAAGTTATGTTTCCGCGAGACTCCACGTTGTTCTCAGATTCATAATTCAAGTAAAGATCTTACTATCTGGAAAATCAAAAATTCAGGTGCGACTTTCTGCGATTCTCGATGCAATCCATTTATTTGTGTGTGTGTGTTTACGCCACCCGCCCGCGACGCCAGAGAACGGGTGAGACTGACTGGCCAAATAAGTGGCGAGCACGGGACTACTGTATTGTAGCCGCCATTTTGTTTCTAAAAAATCTGACATTAAATTTGAAATCAGCGACCCTAAAAAAATATGTATACTAAGCTTCATGCGAATCTAATCACAATTTTCAAAAGGTCTCAGCCATTTTGTGGCCGTCATTTTGTTTTGGTCAAATTTGACTTAAAATTTTGAATCAACGACCCTAAAAACCAACGCACACCAAGTTTCATGCAAATCTGATAACAATTTTGAAAAAGTGTCCGCCATTTTGTAGCTGCCATTTTGTTTTTGGAGAATCGGACTTCAAATTTGAAATCAGCGACCCTAAAAACTAGTCCAGTCAACGGGGAACAAATGTCTCACAAAAAAAAAATTCGTAAAAGTAGCATTTTTTTTACAGATACGTTGGAAATGGCTTTATAAAGATATTGTAAAAAGTCTCCAAACATACGTTTACGGCAAAGTTCCGGAATTCTGGAAAGTGTTAAACAATAACATGTTTTTTAAAATTACTCGAGAACTATTGATTTTAGGTTGAATATGGTGATGTGAAAAAATGTTCATAATTTTATAGTGCACAAAAAAAGTTCTATCTATTGTGGACCTCTTATCAACGGCTGCGCTATGAAATTGGATCAGCTGCACAATTCTTTTATTTCTGAATAAATAAAATAAAATCCTAAATATCCTGGAAAAAACATCGGAAATATATCAGGCGATTTGTACTGGAGCAAATGCAGGTTCCTGTTAACAAAAAAAACGACTAAGTCATTTGCATGACAAACTATCAGCATAAAATGAGCTCAACTTCAGTGTACAATTTGATATGTTTAAGGGGATGCTTTTGAGATGAAACTTCTTGCAAGTGTTCCTCCATTTTCATACAATACATTTTCCAATTTGTAGGTCAGAATAATAATATTTAGGGCCTCTTTTAAAGCTTTAAACCAGTAAATTTCAAAATTTAAGCTATGATATCGGAAGCAGCGGTGATTATGAGTCCTAATGGCAGCAATGGGAGAGAGGGCGAGAACGGTTACCTCTTTCGATGATATTGAAACTTTCGAAATTTTTTTGCTCACTTTTCCCGACAATAGACTTGGCCTTCGGGTAGCCGTGACGTCACTGTAATGCAGGTTCTCAATGAGGAAAATTTCAAAAATAAAAATAAAATTATAAAAAAAAAGTTAATGCAATGCACATTAAGCCATCTTTTTATTTTTATTTTTTTTTATTATTACACCATTAAGCCATTTCCCTTTCGGGGTAGGCGTGACTCACTCGGCAGGGGAAAGGAGTAGTGTGTGGATGGGATAGAGATT
>NC_046663.1:92900285-92913597 GCF_010883055.1 Belonocnema kinseyi | reverse complement strand
TATATTATAAGCAAATGATTTTTAAAAAATTTCCATATTTGCACAGTCTTACCTCAGAATCTACGATACAGAAAAATTTTAAACTCATACACTGTCTATATTAAGGATGGATCTCTTAAAAGGAAAGAAAAATCTTTTGATCGAATAAAAACTTCGCTCGCTAAATTGTTGTTAAAAAGTTGTTATTTTTCAGAGGAAACCGTTTAGACTCTTCATTTATTAATAAAAAATCATTCAAGTCAACCAGTGACATAATGTTGCTTCAGATTGTTGCGAAAGCTTTATCTAGCATTATTAACATAATTTGTTGATCATCATTTCTTTTGATAAATTGTTTATAACAATTGATATAAATAATGACCCTTAATTACCAGAATTGACTTAAATTTTTTTTATGAATCCTTGACACATAATTAAACTTTTTAGTTTCTTAAAATTTTCTCGTACGACGAGCCATTATTTATTTATGGCCTTATTAAAAATGTATTTTTTATAAATACTCCCTCACCCAAAAGCCACAATTTTCAAGTTATTAGTAATTACCCTTTTTATATCCTTAATTTTACCATAAGATAATTACATTCTTAATGGTAAAGTTAAGGATACAAAAAAGGTAATCGCTAATAACTTGAAATTTGTGGCTTTTAGGGAGGGTGTGTTTATAAAAAATACATTGTTTATAAGGGCATAAATAAATAATGGCTCGTCGTACGAGAAAATTTCAAGAAACTAAAAACTTTAATCATGTGTCAAGGATTCATAAAAAAAATTGAAGTCAATTCTGGTAATTGAGGGTCATTATTTATATCAATCGTTATAAACAATTTAGCAAAAGAATATATGATCAACAAATTATGTTAATAATGCTAGATAAAGCTTTCGCAATAATTTGAAGCAACATTATGACACTGGTTGACCTGGATAATTTTTTATTAATAAATGAAAAGTCTAAACGGTTTCCTCTTAAAAATAACAACTTTTTACAACAATTTAGGGAGAGAAATTTCTATTCGATCGGGAGATTTCTTTTTCCTTTTAAGAGTTCTATTTTTCTGTATAGTAGATTCTGAGGTAATACTCTGTATATATGCCAGGTTAAAAATTATTTTATAATTTTTACGTCAATAAATAATGAAATTGTTTTATAAAATTGTTTAAATAAAATTGGACCCATATTTCGAAATCTTACCCAGGATATTCGTAATCAGGGGCCTTTTTTGACCTTTTAAAAAAAGTAATCCCGGGGACCTATTAGTGCGTACAGAAGTATTAGTGGCGACTGGATTATATCTCCAAACTTCACTTTCAAAATTCGTCAGTTTTACTCTGATTAATTTTTAATTTTCCCCGATTACCAATATTCAAATACCAGAATCCTAATCTTGTAACATGCTTAACATGCAATATTGTATACACAGAATAAAACAAACACAAATTTAAAAAATAATTAAAATATGTTATTCACAAAAAGGTGTGTTTTTGCACGTTCAAACTTTGCCTTTTTGTCTTTTGTCTTTCATCAGAGGACAAGTTTAAAAACCCATTTTTTCAAGGTTTTCAAAATTACAGGAAAATGAGCAAAATTCAAGGAATTTTCCAGGGTTTCCCAGTTTAAAAAAATGAAAGGTTTTTTCCCAGGTTCTCAATGATTTCCAGGATGCTGATCACCCTGATAAAATTAATAGCGACTTTTTCAATTTGACATGGTATTTTAAACGTGTATTTTAAATCAGTTAAAATGCCTTCATCTTTATTGGCAATTCTTCAGATTTTAATGGGGTATTTATCAAGGATTATAACGTGTGATTTTTAATTCACCTATTAATTCAATGGTTTAATCCAGTATTTTGAATAGCACTCCAGTATCTCAACTGTTTTAAATAATTTAAAATAATTAATTCAGCTTTTTTTTATCTTTAGTTATCTAGTATTTCGGTTAAACGTGTGTACAAATTCTGTACCTGGCTTGAACTTTGCTCATTGAGTCATTCCACTGGAATTATCTCACAAAGAAGTTGACATCGAAATTAGCCTTCAATAAAGGTGCTCCAGCTTTATGAGTATAAACTCGACACAGGTTTTTCTGTCTCTGCGAACAAAATTTTAATTTTTTTATTTTTTAGGACAGATGTAATATTCTGCTATAATGAAAACTAGGAAATAGAATAAATAAACAAAATAACATCTGGCTATGAGGTGGTTAAAGAACTACGTCACGCTCTTTGGACAACTTTTTCTGAAATATATTAGATTTCCAAAAAATAGCTGAATTTTTAAACACAAAAGATTCTGAACATTTCTACGAAATATTTGAATTTACAGAAATTAGTTTTATGTTTGATAAAAGAGTTAAATTTCAAATCGAATATAAATTTTCAACTTAAATTATAAATCTTCAATTAAAAAATCTGCCCGCTTCGCGGGCAAATTCTCATCGCGCACTGCGCACGCGGCTTACTTCGCTCCCAAGTTTGAGCGCGCCTAGGGCGCGCGACTGTTGGTTCTCGCGATTCGCGCTCGCCGATGTATTCATCTCGCGCTTCGCGCTCGATGCTGCATTTGTCTCGCCCTTTGCGCTCGGTCTTTGTATTTTCCCCACATTTGTGCACAGACCTATTAAGGTTAATGAACAAAACATCGACAACTGTAATTTGTTGATTGTGAATTCTCCTTTGTTAAAGCTTCTTCGGCTTTAACGAACATATTCTCATCACGTATCTCGTGCTTCGCACTTGATTTTGTGCAAAATGTTAACTTTTCTATATTATGTTTAACACTTCTGTATCAAACTTATAATACATTTATTCAGATTATTTAGCGATATAAAGTTTTCACATAAAACTAATGCCTTCTCATTATGATGAGAATGTAATAATACATCATTTTTGTGCGACAAAAATATGAATTTTCGATTTTTTAAAAAAATTCAAAAAGTTGTTATGATAATCGTGTAGGTCTTTAAAAACTAATATTTTTCTTTTGTTGACTTTTTTTCATGTGGTGCGTTGAATGACATAGAATAGTCATTTTCGTTTTTATTATTATTACTTTTTTAAAGTTTGGAAACGCTATAACTCTGGTAATTTTGTTGTTGTATTTTTGTGCACTATAAACAGCATTATATGAACATTTTAAATCTTAAAAAAGCGGTCTTAAAAATTTTGAAAATGCTCCAAATTATTGCATTTTTATTTAAAATATCTGGCTAACGAAATCGTCCTCTCTTTTCATATCCTTATAAATTGTGTCAAAGGGAAATTCAATGAAATAATTACTTCAAATTTTATTGTGTTTACAGACTACAACGACAATAACGATAATGACAAGGACGACAGACAGACGTAATCGTAATACCGGTTTCTTTGGGAATTAGGGATTCTCGAAAAGTGAAAATTTCAAGAAATCCGCGATAGTCAGTTTTCCCATAAAACAATGCCTTCTTATTATGATGAGAATGTAATAATTCAGTATTTTTTGTGCGATTAAAAGATGAATTTTCGATTTTTTCTAAATTATAAAACCTGTTATGATGAACTTGTAAGTTTTTCAAAACGTAACGTTTTCCTTTTCTTACCATTATTTTATATCGTGCGTTCATTGGTTTAGAATTTTCATTTTTATTTTGTATTTTGAAAATTCATTTTTATTTTGAAATTTTGAATAAAAATATTAATTTTTAACCAAGTATTTGAATCTTCACGCAATCTAAAGAGTCTTTTTACCGCAAGAAGAGAATTTTAAACTTGTATGATAAATCTTCTACTTATATGATGAATTTTTAACTGAAATAGTTTAATTATCACATTTAAATTATTTATATTTCAAAAAAAGGAGACTTAAAAAAAAATTGTTACATTTTCAACCAAAGAAATAAAAGAATAAAGAGATGAATTTTTAACTACAACTTTTCACCAAGTAGTTGCATTTTTAATTAAGAAAGATAAGTTCTCAAAAATAAATGTAATATTTGATATTTCAACCAATAAATGTTTTAATTTTAAATCAGAAATAGTTGAATACACCCAAAAAGATAAATTTTCAACTATACAGTTGCATTTTTAACCAAAAGAAATTTAAGTGTCTACCCACATATGAATTTTTATAGAAGAAATATTTGATGTTCAAGAAAGTAAGCAAAATTTGACCTAATTGTTAATTTTTCAAGTAAAAAGACGAATTTTTAGAAAGCATTGCATTTTTAACCAAATAGTTGAATTTTCAAGCCATACATAAATTTACTTTCTTGAGTATACATGTTACAGGCAAAGCCCGATGTGCCGTCACACCGCAGCCTGCCTAGTCCCTCCGCGAATTGACTAAGCGGTGTCAGGCAAAGTCCGAAGTAGTACTTTCACGTCGGACTTTGCCTAGTCAAATCGTGAAGTGCCGGACAGGCTCAGGCAAAGTCCGGAGTAAAATAAAAACCTTTGGGGTTTACTTTTCCACCTGCACAGTGGGTTAGCTCCGGAATTTACAATTGAAAATAGTCTACAGGTCGCAATTGTGAACGGATTTGAAAGTTCTTTTTTATAAATGATCAGGTTTATTGTCAATTTATTTGATAAAGAATTATTCAAAACTAAGATTTAATGTAGTAAATAAAAAATCTGTCTTTGATTGAAATAAGTAAATTGAATATCTGGTTTAAAAATAGTTTAGCAATAACACTTTAAAACAAAACTTCTTTTTAATTTCGTATTGGTTTCGTAACTAGTGGAAAAATTCTTCTCCCCACTCCCTCCCGCCCTTCTACAGCTCTTTTTTTTAAGGACTGATTCACCTAATTAGTTACCCTCAATACGGCAATAGTTTAATCTAGCTCATGACGTGGTCATGGTAGTGTGGAAGATTTTTGAATAGAAGTTCTTGATCTGACGCTGGAAGTATTTTAAAAGGAAGATTTAGAACATGCATTAAGAGGGGATAAAGGTGAAGTTTTTAACGATCATGAGGATATTTCCAACAAGGCGAATGACTTGGTTATCTCTGGAAGCCTGCAAAAATCATCACTTGATATAAACATACACGCTGACGGAAACGAAAGAGGTAGCATCTTTATTATGTTTTAAGTAAGAACTTTGTAGCAGTACAAAATAAGATTATTTTAGAATTTCAGTTTGCACAATAGCCTAATTTGTTCCTTTTTCATTTTGCATTTAATGACTTTTTACTTATAAAAATGTTATAATTACCATATTAGCTCTATTTATCATTCAATATTTAATTGCCGTGTGATAGAAAACATTAGTATTACTATTTACCATAGAAATTTTAGTTATTAAAAATTTTTTAATTACGTTTCGTGATTAACTTGCCTTCTTAATGACGCTATTGTGTGATTTTTTTTCGAATCTTTTCTTTTCATATAAAAAATAGACTACCCTAAGGAAAGTACTTAAAAATTAGTTGACCGATTACAATTGAAATCAGGCAGCGCAGTAGAGCACCTTTCACCGATCAGTTTTAAATTGAAATAATTTGTTTAGTAGGAAAAATACTCGAACACATTTTTTTTATTTCTCTCTAAGATGAGAGTTACGAAGTTATGGCGATTTAATAAATAACCTTAAAATCTGACGTCGTCGCACAGCAATTTTCAAATGACTGGCATTTTCTTGATTTTTCAATATTTTTTTCATAAGGTTTTGCTCATTTTACGTGGATTTTAATGCTCTTCCTTTGCGCGTTAAGATTTGTTCACAAAGTTGAAAATTAAAATAGTTATAGCTGTTTTTCGAAAAAATATCAAATGCGATTTTCCCCGAAAGGCTATCTTTTTTGTTTTGCTGAAGCTTTTTCCAGAGATAGCTGATTACAAGATCTAAAAGTTACGCTATACGACAATTTCTACTTCTAATTTATATAGGAATAAAAAAAAATTTTCAATGTTTTCTTCATTTATTTGTGTTTTTTATGTGGAAATCTTTAAAATAATAACTTTCAACTTATTTATAACGTTTTACATAAATAGTACTAAATAAAAATTAAAATATTTTTTCTACAGATTTTAAGGTTCTAAAGTCTATTTGTTGCTCTTTCTTTGTTTTGTATTTAAAGCCTTTTAAGTTGATTTTGTAGAAGTTTTCGCAAAGAGATTTTGTCATTTTTACAGTAGATTTGACAGTATTTGCCTTCTTTTTTCTTTTTCTTTAACTTCAAGTAGTAATGTTTGTGTTGTTCAAGATACAAATAGTTTATCTTCGTTGTTTTCTTTCGTATTCTTCCAAACGTGGCTTTTTTGAATTCCTGATAGTTCCTTGATTTTTTCAAAGGAACCAAAAAATACGTGTTTGCTTATTTTTCATACTCAACAAAATATTTCAATTTAAACCCGATCGGTGAGAGGTGCTCTACCACGCTGCCTAATTTCAGTTGTATTCGGTCAGTTAACATTGACACAGTTATTGAAGAAAAATATTTATATTGTTTCAGTAGCTGAGGCATCCTCTATCTTCTGCTGCGTTTGCGTAAACGAAGCAAGTAGTGCACACAAATGTAGCGCTTGTGACAACTTTGTCCATTCAATTTGTGGAAATCCTACCAACAAAGATACTGAATAAGGTTACGATTCGTTAGTTTTATGCAATTTGTGCAACAAAAATAGAGATCACACTTGAAATAAAATTAGGGCTGCAAAAGGACTAAAGCGGCAGGCGGAAAAAATGTTATCTTTGTCAAACAAAAAGTTTGGTAAAATTGATGTAGGTTCTTCTGTTAAAGTTCCGATTCCCAGCGATGATCGAAGTAAATGCCATTTGAAAAATATAATTGGAGTAGTAATGGAAGAAACAAAAGGTTATTACATATAAAATTGGTAGGAATCAAGGAATTATAAATACATTATTTTCTAGAAATCAAATTGATGTATGCAGAGAAAAGTTTTTAGATATTAGTGTAGTGCCTACTGAACCTATATCTTTGCGTACTACAAATAATAAAGAATCTCTCTTTGGAGGTCAAGGCTACGTTAGGTACAATTGTACAAAAAAATGCAATACAAATACTTGTAAATGCAAACAACTAAAAATATTGTGCAATTCAAAATGTCATTCATCCACTACCTGTTGTAATAAATAAAATAAATTGTTATTTAACTGGTGCATGCATTTCATCATTTCAAAAATTTATTAAAAATAGATTTATGGTAATCTTTATTGTAACAAAACCAGTAAGATAAAGTACAAAATAGGCGCTTTGTTAAAAAAAGTTTGTAATCACATATTACACGTATATTGAATCATTTTTCATTAAATAAAACAATTATAAGCCATTATTGTTATTAATAATCTAATTATTACAAATATTAGACTGATGCCTTGTATGGAATATATATCTATGAATTCGCTTCAAATAATCGTCTCTTCTGGAAAAAGCTTGAATTAGGAAATTATTTACATTATATAATAATAATATTAAAAATTAATTATTTATGTTTTCTAAGTTTATCTGCATTAAATATGATAAATATCGAGTTTTTTCTATTATTTTTTTTTAACTTGAGTCGAATAAATAATTACATTGAAACAAAAATTGATGAATATACTTAATAAGTTATCTTACAAATTTAATGCTGATCATTTATAAAAAAAAAACTTTCGAATCCGTTCACAATTGCGACCTGTATACTATTTTGAATTGTAAATTCCCGAGCCAGCCCACTGTGCAGAGGGAAAAGTAAGCCCCAAAGGTTTTCATTTCACTCCGGACTTTGCTTGAGCCTGTCCGGCATTTCGCGATTTGACTAGACAAACTCCGACGTGAAAGTGCTACTTCGGACTTTGCCTGACACCGCTCAGTCAATTCGCGGAGGGACTAGGCAGACTGCGGTGTGACGGGACATCGGGCTTTGCCTATAACATATATATATTTTGCTTAAATCTGATTTTGAAAGGCCTTCTTGTGTAACTTTGTTATACAATATTACCTTTCTAACTTTATGTTTTTAAAACAATATATTTCCAAAAAGGGATTTTTTTATCTAAAAAAGTTTAATTTTCAACAAAAAGGATGACTTTTTAATAACATTATTAAGTTTTTTAAAGTTACACATAATGTGATTACTTTTCGTTTATTTTAAAACTAGTGTGTTTCCTGTAGAAAACATGAAAACGTGATAAGCATAAACATAAAACAAAAATATATTTGGCCATTTCCGTTCTAAAAGAAGTTTTATTTCAATTTCAGGCTAATTCTGCCGCAATTTACGGTCTTCTCCCTCGTGATTGGTCGGCATTTACCCATAAAACTGAGAAGAAGAAACATATCGACTTAAATGCAGTAATTCTTGAAAATACTGAAGGACATTCTGGTATAAAAAAAATAATCTTCATGGAACAAGCATGCTCCTGTTAAGGAATAAGGAGCAATGCAGGATACTATCATCATCTTAACCAAGTATCAGTACCAACCAAGTACCTCAACCCAGCGTCCACTTCACATTCTCGTTATTCTTCGCCAGAAACTATAGGCAATTACGCAACAATCGCGAGCTAATTCTATATTAAATTACCTAGTTTATTTAATTACTATAAACAAAATAATGAATAACTCGCCCCTCATTGAAGGACGCATTTTTTTTTAATAACGTAACCGTTGGCTTTCAACAAAGAAATATGTCTTTTCTACCATATACGATGAATTTTTTATAAAAAGTACGAATATTTAGCAAAACAGTTGGATATAAAACAATATACATATATAATAAACATGAGCTTTCAACTTATTAAGGATACATTAAAAAAAATAATGCTCAAATTTTCAGAGAAAAAACATAATTTTTCACCCTCCCTCCACTTTCTGCCAAATAGTTGAATTTTCAAACGATTCGTTTAATTTATTACCAAAAAATTAGATTACTTTTCGACTTGAAAATATCAATTTTCTCTAATTGCTAATTAAGTTTAATTAAATTTAATGTAGTTTTTAATTTTAATTAATTCAATTTAATTTTCAATTGCTAATTTAAAAAAACATTTTCAACCACAAATGAAATAGATATAATTTCAGTTACATAAAAACACGATTTTTGTTACGATATTTTATTCCAAATCCAAAATTATGAATCTCCAAAAAAAAATGACTTCTTGACAATGTTGTTCAACTTTCAACTGAGTAGCTAAGTTGCAACAACAAAAAATTAATTTTTAGCAAACTAGTTCAAATTTCACAAAAGTACTTAAATTTTGAACAAAGAAGATTAATTTTTTACCAAAAAAGAAAACACTTTCAGTTAAAAAGATAGAAAAATTCAGCCAAATTGATGAATTTTAAAGCTAAAATTACGAATATTATCCAAAACAGTAAAAATTTTTAAAAGAATGTTCATTTTATACTAAAATAGTTCAATTTTCAACCCAAAGACGAATTTTGAGACTGAGAAAATATAAATTTTCTATGTTAAAAACTGCAATGTAAGTGAATTTGTTTATAAAAATAAGAAGTTTCGTTCAATGTGTTATTCTTGTACCACGATATGATTCTTGAAACGAAAATAATAGATATCGGAGAATAAAAAAATTTAATTGTTAAAAGTAAGATATGACTGAATTTGCTTATAACAATAGCTTACAACAATGATAATTGTTGTCAAATAGCAATATTTAATATCTAATGTTATTTTCTAGAGAAGAAAATAACTAATTCCACAAAAAAGAAAAATGATCTACTTTCAAAAATAAGAAAGAAATTAATAAAAAAAATTGTTGATAACAATATAAGTTGTTGTTGAATAATAATGTTTCGTATCAATCTATTGTCTTTAAGACGAAATAAAACGATCCCGTAGAAAATAGTTTCTACGATCTGAAACATGATATTAGTGAATTTTGTTACAAAAATTATTTAAAGCAATGGCATGTGTTCTTACTTACTTGTCGTTCATGATTATTTATCATAAGCATTATGTTTTTCATTATACAATTAAATAAATTAAGTAACTTAATCTATAATGAAAATATCAACTCAATTTTTAACTCAAATAACAAAGCAATGATTTTTTTAAAATCATTCTTGAAAGACCACTTAAAATTTAAATACGTTTAAATTTGAAAAAAAAACTTCAAAATCGGTTCAGAAATGTTGTAGTGCGATAAGTGAAGATTTAAAAATTAGCTATTAAAAACTAATATTTACACGTTTTAATAAAATCATTTAGTTAAATGTCAAAGGTATTGAGCATAAAAAAGATAGAGGCTCCTTAGTAATAATGGCATTCCTCCAGTGAGGCAATTATCACAGATCAGGTTTAATCAATAGGTAATGATTGAACAAAATAACACAGAAAAAAATAATAGACTGGTGTTTTCTTCTTGTTCGGGTGAAGACATGTTGGAAATTTATAGTGATGTCATTCTCCACATGGCATTATCATTTGTCATTTGCAATCACACATTGAAGTCTAATCTACTGGTCATTAGTTTGCACATAAATAACAAATTGATTATACTCAAACAGCGCTCTTGGCTCATATTTCAAACGGAGAATTCTCAGAAAAATATTTTGGTATCGAATTTGCTTGAAGTGGTAAAAGAGAATCGAAAAATTACCCCAAAATGATAAAAAAGAAATAAATTTACCTGTGTGAAATCAGCTCCAATGAAAGCCTGCTCCATACCAATCCATACAGTGATGGGAATCAGAAGTTGCTGATATGGTTTCTTCAGCTGATATGCTGTCGCAGACAAAAGTTGAATTCCACTTAATTCTTGACTGTCAGCTCTTCTCTGTTTCTCTCCATACCTAAAAATAAAAATCAATACTTATCATATGATGTCCACTGGACCGGAAAATCCGGGAAATGATATTGCATTTATTTTTTGATCGCGGGCATTTTACAAATTTTTAGAAGAACTATAGCATCATTATTCGTGCGCTATGCGGGGGTGTATTTTTTTTATTTTAGGAGGACAGATAATGCAAGGCTCGCGGGAATAAGGGCGTAAGTAGAAAAATTCAAATTTTACAAGGGAGACAAAAAACCTCTAACTATATCGAATTTAATTTTTATTCAAATAAGAAATTATTTTCGACATCCATCGAACATGAATGGAAATCCTAAAAACAGGAATCGGTTTCGAAAAAAACCTTGTGAATGGTGCGGACGTCAAAAAAATATTGACTTACAAAGTGTTGCATAACTGTTTTATTTTTTAATTAAAAAAAAGAAGATAAAAAATAAGAATACTAAAGATGGATTTTGACCCAATTCTGAATCAAATTAGATCATAATCTTCTACAGAGACATACGTTAGGTCAAAAAGTTTACTTCAGACCAATAAAATGCATTTTTGAAATTTTTCATTTAAGTTATTATGCCCCAGGACCCTTTAATTTTTAATACAAAATAAAAATTTCGAATAACTATTTATTTTTTACGTTCCTTTGCTTTTAAGGCGAAACAAATATTATTTGCCTAAGACTTATGAGGAAATTTAAAAAGAATTTTAAATATTTGAGACACATCTAACCAAAATTCCAACAAAAAATTACTTTCCAACCAACTAATTTAATTTCTAACAAAACAGATGAATTTGCAACGAAAAATATAATACGCAATATTGATGTTTTAATCAAAATAGACTTTTATTTTAAACCAAAAACAGTTGAACTCATCAAAAAAAGGTTAATGATGAACAAAATAGTTTAACATTTAACCAATTGCAGTAAAATTTTAAACAGAAAAAGGTGAATTTTATACGAGAATTTTTATTTGATACTTTAACTAAAAAAGGTTTTAAATCTAAATTAAAAACAGTTTAATTCTGCCAAACCACGAATTTTCAAACCGAAAATTTACTTTTCAACAAAAAAAAGCAAAAAAAAATGAATTCTTAACAAAGTAGTTCAACTTTTAACCAAGTAGTTGAATTTTTTTCAATATCTTAAAAAATTTAGATTACGTTTTAGATTTTCTAAAAAAATTTCAGGTTTAAAATGATCTTTAAATCATTTCGAAACCTCTAAATGTGTCTTTTTGAATTAAATAAAAATTACCTGGAATCTTTTAAAATTTCCTAAAATATTCCAAATCTTTTTAAATCTTTTGAAACACCTTGACAGTTTTTAGATCTTTTCAAAATAACTTAGAATCTTTTAAAAGTCCGTAAAATATTTAAGCTCCTCAAAATCTCTTGAAATCTCTTAAATCTTTGTTAATCTCTAGAAAATGTCTTGAAGTTTTTTGAATCGCCCTAAAATCTTTAACGTAAGTTTTAATTGCATCAGATTATTGAGATATTAAAAAATGGTCAAACGTATTTTAAACCTGTTAAAATCTTTTGAAATTCCTTCAAATTATCGACATTTATTCAAAATTCCTTAAAAGCGTTTGAAATACCTCAAAATATTTTAAATCCTTTGAAATGTTTTGAAGGCTCTTGAAACGTTTTAAAGCTCTTAAACATTTCTTGCAGTTTTTAAAAATACCCTAAAATCCTAAGAATCCTTTGTAATCCTTTCAAATTAATGAAATCTGTTAACAATTTCAGGAATATCTTAAAAGACCCGAAAATATTTTTTAAAAATTTAAGAAAATGCAGAAAATGATATAGACCTGAATTCAATAGTCGTTAACCTATGATTCAATTTATTGAATGAAAAGTGACTAAAGTCGTCTGTTTAATCACCTTTTAAAGAAAAAGGCACTATAGTCACTTTTTTATTAAAAAACCCACTCTTTGAGTGATTTTAATCTACTTTATTTTAGATTTCATACATGTATACAAAAATTAATGAACTTATGTACGACATCTATAGTAACATACGGTGCGAAAATGCTATTGAATAACAGATTTCACAATCTTTCCCTTATTCACCTCCTTTCCCTCTTTTCTCTTTTTCATCTCTGGAACATTACTTGATTTTTTTTTTAATATCCTATGATCTTTAACATAAGTTTCAATTGCATCGAATTACTGAAATATTAAAAAAATTCCTAACATATTTCAAATCCGTTAAAATCTTTTGAAATTTCTTCAAATTATTGACATTTGTTAAAAATTCCTTGAAATCGTTTAAAATACCTTGAAATACCTTAAATCCTTTTAAATCTTTTGAAGTACTTTGAAACGTTGTAAAGCGCTTAACCATTTATTGCAGTTTTTAAAGATACCCTAAAATCCTAAGAATTCTTTATAATCCTTTGTAATCCTTTCAAATTATTGAAATCTCCTAAAAATTTCAGGAACATCTTAAAATACCCTATAATACTTTTGAAAAATTCAAGAAAATGCAGGAAATGAAATAGACCTGAATTCAATAGTCGTTAACGCATGATTTAATTTATTGAATGAAAAGTGACTAAATGTCATCTTTT
>NC_046663.1:92899054-92900185 GCF_010883055.1 Belonocnema kinseyi | reverse complement strand
TATAGAGAGATTGATGCCGCTTTGGAAAACCAGATTTACTATCTCATCTGGCAAAAATCGTGTGACAACTAACAAGCTCCAGTTTCAGAGAGGTGTCTTTCAGGGCGACACCATGAGCCCACTCCTCTTTTGCCTTAAGATCTTAAGATCTATGCTAAAAACAGAGAGCAACTGCATCTAGCTCTGGGGATTGTCGAAGGATATACTAAGGAAATTGGAATGGAATTTGGGTTAGACAAATGCGCCAATGTTTATTTGAAGCGAGGAAAACTTAATGGCATCCCTGAAGAACCTGAGCTCGTTGATAGAAGCGCCATACGACATTTTTGCGCTGGATAGACTTATACATACCTGGGCGTGCCATAGAGCCGCATTCAGGATGTGACATCTATAAAGGATACTCTCCGAAGCAGATACAAACGTCTCATCCGACAGATTTGGTCTTCCGAACTGTCGGCGAGGAACAAAGTATCTGCAACGAACGTCCTTGCCGTCCCGGTACTACTCTATTCATTTGGAGTAGTTCCATGGACGAAGAACTAACTCAGATCTCTTGATATCGGGACAAGAAAGGTTATGCACATGAACAAAAGCATGCATGTTAAGTCTTCCGTTCCGCGACTGTACATCTCACGCCGTCAAGGGGCTCGCAGAATATTGAGTCTTGAATGTCTTCACAACAGGATTATTCTGGGTACAGCACATAGAGTTGCAAGTGGAAGAGACCCTCTTCTTGAAATGGTCAGGAATCACGAGGAAGTGGGCAAAGTGTTTCATTTTTGCATGCCAAGACGGTGTCATTTCCACCTTAACATACCGTCGCCACATTTTGAGCCAAGACATTCCCGATGATAGCTGCAGGGCGTGCCATGCACACCCCGAGCATTTAGCTCACATACTATCTAGTTGTCCAACACACGCGGGAACGACCTACATTCAAAGGCACAATGCGGCACTAAGAGTACTTTATTAGCATCTCTGTCACTCCTACGGCATTCACCTTAATATCGCTCCTCTAAATGCTCCTCAGGAAATTGAGTCAATTGTCGAGAATGGGAAGTACCGCATATACTGGAACTTTATATTCTCGACAATTGTTTCTGTTGCTCACTCGAGGCCTGACATGGTTCT
>NC_046663.1:92896556-92898954 GCF_010883055.1 Belonocnema kinseyi | reverse complement strand
TCTCACGGTTGTGAGACGTGGTTATGGCTGAAATTTTACCGCGATTTCGCTGGAAGCGGGTGCAATTTTTCAGATTAGCACCCTGCTCCCGGCGAAATCCTGTGGTTGTCCTTATGACAAATTTTTAATTATATGTACCTACCGACTGCGCCATTCGGTTCGGTTTTGATTCCTCTAGAATCAAACCGAAGGGCCTATGACAGAGCCACCGAACACGTCCTCGGGTTGCGGATAGAGGGTCCCTGTACCAACGGTTTCTGCTGAATATGGTTACAAAAATAAATAGGCAGTAGCAGACAATTGTCCAGGGGTGGTCCCAAAGGAATTAACCCCCAAGCGGAGGTGTGAAAACCGTGCCGAAAGCTGAATGGCACCTGGCGGAGGTGTCTAGAACGGTGACTCTGGGATACCGGGCGACCTCTCAGTGTACGCAGCCTTAT
This sequence comes from Belonocnema kinseyi, assembly GCF_010883055.1. Taxonomy (NCBI): domain Eukaryota; kingdom Metazoa; phylum Arthropoda; class Insecta; order Hymenoptera; family Cynipidae; genus Belonocnema; species Belonocnema kinseyi. The sequence goes on along the minus strand of NC_046663.1, from coordinate 92,898,514 downwards.
CCTTGCATGCGGGGCTCTACAAGGATGGACGAATCCCTTTCCCTAGCTTCTCGTGGGAACAACAATGACAACACCAAACATAGTTGTAGTAAGTGCGGTTCAAAACAACAGAACGCACAGGGCTCCCGACAATGGGTCGGCCAACAATGCCGACAAATCTAGAGCTTGGGGAGCCAATGATAAGAATTCAATGCGATGGATCCACGGGATCTCGCGACTTTTGGGTGGACGGAGCGACTGAATCACGACTTGCTAGAGTGCTACGGTGCGAGTGTGGCCCCTGAACGGGGTTACATGGCAGGACTGCATACTCTATAGTGCGAGAAACACCCGGAGCTATCGCACTTTTCGCAGCAACATCTGCGAAACCATGCTGAACTACTCCGAAAAAGGGGCTATGTAAGCGGAACACTTACTCTACCACCGCTAGAACAATCCGGCAACAGAGAAAGAGAGGCGACACTAAGCCAACCGCGGGCAGGCATCCAATAGAGGAAGAGCGATGCTTTACGACCCGGAGAAACATAAACACCAAGGTTTCTCTCAAGCGTAAAGATCTGGCTGAAATGGATGACGAGCTTCGTGGACATTTTTCCGGAGAATCTGACCTCTGGGCTATCCATTATTGTGTGTATAAAGCAGCAAAAGCTTTGGCCGATGCGAAACGTAAAACAAAACCAACGGTTGATCATAAGACCAAAAGACAAATGCATCAACATGCCATAAAGATAGGCTGGGCAAGACAGTACGCGTCCCGCATTCAGAGTGTGACTGACTACATCACATCTGGCAGGAATTTTACCGCCAAGGTTCGAAAGTTCGCGCGCGAACTCCGGACCCGTTATCATACACTTAACAAGTCAAAGCTGCTGACCATCAGGCAGCATATTGTTGAGAGAAGACGGATACTATCTGACGCTAAGAGAAGTCTAGAGCGGAGGGAAAGGTGGGTCAGAAAAAATCAACAATTTCTCTCTGACCCATCTCGACTCTTCCAAGACCCTCCAGTTACTGTCGATCACCAACCCAAATCAGGGGAGGTCGAAGTATTTTGGAGAGAAGTCTACGAAGTGCAGCATAGACTGGACGAAGACTCAGAAAATATTAATAAATTCAAGGAGTTATGTGTTGCCCTCATAACACCTGATAAAGAATGCCCACCCATCACTACCGAGGAGGTGAAAAAAGTATTAAGAAGGATGAAGAACTATTCCACACCGGGACCAGATTGTATCAAAATCTTCTGGTGGAAAAAGTTTTCTTCAATCCATCAGAATTTGGCCCGTATTTTCACCTAATATTTAAAGTCGGAAGAGTCGATTCCGGAATGGTTGGTGGAAGGGCGCACAATATTCCTGCCGAAAATATGCAACTTAGCTGACCCGAAGAATTACAGGCCAATAACTTGTCTGAACACACTTTATAAGATATTCACAGCTATCCTAAATGATAAGATTATTCGGGCAGTTGAACCTGTGTGGCAAGAAATGTATGAACAACAAGGCTCAAAGCAACGCGTAGCCGGATGTCGGGAGAACCTGCTCATCGACAGTTGTATCTGCAAAGATGCAGCATTCTACCAGCGTGACCTATCGATGGCCTGGATTGATTATCGGAAAGCTTTCGATTCGACCTCCCATAGACTTATCCTCTATCTTTTGGAAATCCTAAAGGTTCATCCGCAAATAGTTAGGTGCATAGAGAGATTGATGCCGCTTTGGAAAACCAGATTTACTATCTCATCTGGAAAAAATCGTGTGACAACTAATAAGGTCACCTTTCAAAGAGGTGTCTTTCAGGGCGACACCATGAGCCCACTCCTCTTTTGGTTACATTATTGCCACTATCTCTAGCAGTTCGCCATTCCGACGGGTACTTGTGCGGCAAACCTGCAGATCGAAAGTACAAGGTCACTCATGTATTTTACATGGACGATCTTAAGATCTATGCTAAAAACA
>NC_046663.1:92894953-92896456 GCF_010883055.1 Belonocnema kinseyi | reverse complement strand
CGACACCTTTGCGCTGGAGAGACTTATACATATCTGGGCGTGCCACAGAGCCGCATTCAGGATGTGACATCTATAAAGGATACTCTCCGAAGCAGATAAAAACGTTTTATCCGACAGATTTGGTCGTCCGAACTGTCGGCGAGGAACAAAGTATCTGCAACGAACATTCTTGCCGTCCCGGTAGTACTCTGTTCATTTGGAGTAGTTCCATGGACGAAGAACGAGCTCAGATCCCTTCCCTTGATATCGGGACAAGAAAGGTTACGCACATGAACAAAAGCATGCATCTTAAGTCTTCCGTTCCGCGACTGTACATCTCACGCCGTCAAGGTGGTCGCGGAATATTGAGTCTTGAATGTCTTCACAACAGGATTATTCTGGGTACAGCACATAGAGTTGCAAATGGAAGAGACCCTCTTCTTAAAATGGTCAAGAATAACGAAGAAGTGAGCAAAGGAACGTTTCTCTACAAAGCAGCGGAGGCAGCTGCTGAAACACTCGGACTTGATTTCAGTATTAGGGGTGAGCAAAATGCATCAAATCTTATCTATCTCGAGTATTCACTCCTGAATGCCCGGATTAAGAAAGCATAAGAGAAAAACTTTCGTGAACAGCTCCTCGATAAGAGGATGCACGGTATCTTTCACAGAAATGTGAAGGATCAGTCAATGTCTTGTGAGTTAACGTTTGCTTTCCTTACATCGCCCGGATTGAAGTCTGGTACAGAGGGTTTCATTTTTGCATGCCAAGACAGTGTCATTTCCACCTTAACATACCGTCGCCACTTTTTGAGCCAAGACATTCCCGATGATAGCTGCAGGGCGTGCCATACACACCCCGAGCATTTAGCTCACATGCTATCTAGTTGTCCAACTCACGCGGGAACGACCTACATTCAAAGGCACAATGCGGCAGTAAGAGTGCTTTATTACCATCTCTGTCACTCTTACGGCATTAACCTTAATATCGCTGCTCTAAATGCTCCTAGGGAAATCGTGTCAATTGTCGAGAATTTGAAGTGCCGCATATACTGGAACTTTATATTCTCGACAATTGTTTCTGTTGCTCACTCGAGGCCTGACATGGTTCTTCTTGACTTCGAGAAGCGAATCATGTTCGTTATCGAATTTTCGGCACCAGCTGACAAAAACATCATAATCAAGGAGAATGAAAAGAAAGAGAGGTATTGAGACCTTATAAGGGAGTTGCAACGATTGTACCCGGAATATTCTGTTAAACTAATCGTCCTTATCATCTGCACTCTTTGAGGTGCCAAGCTTTCACTTGCTAATGGCCTAAAAAGCATCCCTGCGTGTCAACAATATGCTAAAACACTTGCGGGAAAAATGCAGAATGCGGTAGTCCTTGGGTCGCGCCGTGTTCTTAGGGTGCACGAGGCTTTTGCTGGATCGTCGTATTGATTCCTTTACAGACTGTAACCACTCATCTCACGGTCGTGAGACGTGGTTGTGGCTTAAATTTTACCGCGATTTCGCTGGGAGC
>NC_046663.1:92884742-92894853 GCF_010883055.1 Belonocnema kinseyi | reverse complement strand
AACTGTATCTTTATAAAGTAAAAGTGACTAAAAAATAATTTTAGAATGAAAAGGAACTAAAATTGCGTGCCGCCCATAAATATTCTTAACAGTTACTAATCCTTCAAGTAGGTACGTCATTTCATTTTTCCACTTGAATTGTTATGAGGTCTCGCAGCCCGATGTATATATTTATATTTATTTAAATCAGCAGCACACATATAATCCAGTCACCACTAACACTTCTGTATGCACTAATATGTCCCCGAGATTACTCTTTTTGGAAGGTCAAAAAAAGGCCCCTAATTACGAATATGTTGGGTAAATTTGCGAAATATTGCTCAATTTTTGTTTAAACAATTTTTTAAAACAACTTCATTATGTATTGACAAAAAAATTATACAATCATTTTTAACATGGCTGAGTAAAAATAAAACTTTTTTCATCTTGCACTTTTTTCGTACGAGAAACCCTTTGCAATGTACAGCGTTATAAATATCTTAAAAGGAAAAAGAAATCTTCCGATCGAATAAAAAACTCTCTCCTTAAATTGTTGTTAAAAAGTAGTTATTTTTAAGATGAAACCGTTTAGTATCGCCATTTATTAATAAACAATCATCCAGATCAACCAGTGTCATAAGGTTGCCTCAAGTTGTTGCGAAAGCTTTATCTAGCACTATTATCATAATTTGTTGTTCATTATTTATTTTGCTAAATTGTTTATAACAATTGATATAAATAATGACCCGCAATTAAAATAATTAGATTTTTTCTTCATTTTTTTTATTAACATTTGACACATGATTAAACTGTTCACCCTCTTGATATTTTCGTGTACGACGAGCCATTATTTATTTATGGCCTTATAAACAATGTATTTTTTATAAACACAACCTCCTCTAAAAGCCACAATTTTCAAGTTATTAGCGATTATCTTTTTTTTATATCCTTAATTTTACCATAAAGAAGGGGTAGCGTTTCCGATATCTGACCCTTATTGTTTACAACTATTGTTATTAACAAAAAAGCTCAATTAAGAAAATCAATTTTTTCTTAATTTTTTTATTAACCTATGGCACAAAATAAAACTTTTCACTTTCGTTACATTTTTTCGTACGGCCAGCCATTATTTATTTATCGCCTTATAAACAATGGTTTTTTTTTATAAACACACCCTTCCCTAAAAGCCACGATTTCCCAGTTATTAGCGATTACCTTTTTTATACTCTTAATTGTTTATAAGGCCATAAATAAATAATGGCTAGTCGTACGAAAAAATATCACGAGAGTGAAATGTTTTATTTTGTGCCAAAAATTATTTTAAAAATTAAGAAAAAATCGATTTCTGAATTGAGCGTTTTTGTTAATAACAAAATTACAATAGTTATAAACAATAAGGGTCATATATCGAAAATGCTACCCAAGATAATCACATTCTTTATGATAAAATTAAGGATATAAAAAAAGGTAATCGTTAATAACTTAAAATTTGTGGCTTTTAGGGGAGGGTATATTTAGAAAAAATACAATGTTTATACGGCTATAAATAAATAATGGCTCGTCGTACGAGAAAATATCAAGAGGGTCAACAGTTTAATCATGTGTCAAGGATTAATAAAAAATGAAGAAAAAATCGAATTATTTTAATTGAGCGTTTTTGTTAATAACAATAGTTATAAACAATAAGAGTCAGATATCAAAAAAGCTACCCAAATAATTACATTCTTTATGATAAAATTAAAGATATAAAAAAAGTGAGCGTTAATAACTTGAAAATTGTGGTTTTTAGGAGAGGGTGTGTTTATAAAAAATACATTGTTTATAAGGCCATGAATAAATAATTTAGCTAAAGAAATAACGAACAACAAATTATGTTCATAATGCTGGATAAAGCTTTAGCAACAATTTAAAGCAACATTATGACATTGGTTGACCTGGATTATTGTTTATTAATACATGAAGAGTCTAAACGATTTCTTCTTAAAAATAACAACTTTTTAACAACAATTTAGGGAGATAAGTTTTTAATTGATCAGAAGATTTCGTTTTCCTTTTAAGAGATCCATCCTTAATATAGACAGTGTATAAGTTTCAGATGTTTCTGTATCGTAGATTCTGAGGTAAGACTGTACAAATATGGAAATTTTTTTAAAAATCATTTGTTTATAACGCTGTACATTGCAAACGGTTTCTCGCACGAAAAAAGTGGAAGACGAAAAAAAGTTTTATTTTTGCTCAGCTACGTTAAAAATTATTTTCTAATGTTTTTGTTAATAAATAAAAAAATTGTTTTAAAAAATTGTTTAAACAAAAAATATCCCATATTGCGAAAACGCTACCCAAGACATTCGTAATCAGGGGCCTTTTTTTGACCTTTTAAAAAACAGTAATCTCGGGGACCTATCAGAAGCATGGTGCGGTCTGAGAGACCACACTTCCATTTTTTCTATGGTGCTATGACTTTTGCCTTTTTCTGTCAAATTCCATGACTTTTCCCTGAACTACGGCCACCCTTAAGTGTAAAGTATGACCTTGTAAAGAAAAAGTCACTATAGGCACTTTTTAAAGCAAAAAGCCTCTCTTTTAGTTATCTCAATCCAATTGATTTTAGATTCTACATATGTATATAAAAATTAATTAACTTATGTATGACATCTACAATAATATACGATGCGAAAATGCTATTAAATAACAGATTTCACACTCCTTCTCTTATTTACCTCTTTTCCCTCATTTCCACTTTAAAAAATCCCTTTTCCCTATTTTCAAGAAACTTTCCCTTCTTATTTATTTTTATTAAATGAGAACTGGATTGTTAACACGTAGTAAGAAATCCAACATTTGTTGGCTAAAAACTAATTATATTTGTTTAAAAAGTTTACAATTACATTTTTCGTTTGGGATTAATATTTTTTTGTTAAAAGTTTCATTAATTGTTTGAACATTTAATTCTTCTAATAAAAATTCCACTATTTTCTGAAAATGTCAATTTTTTGGTAAAAAAATCAACGGTTTTTTTAAATGTTACTCTGCTTTGTTCCAATTTTCGACAATTCCATTAAAAATTCAATTTTGTTGTTGAAAATTCTTCTCTTTTACATGAAAGTGCCACTATTTGGCTATAAATGATAATATTTTTAAATTTAGTTGAAAATCAATATTCTTTTCGTTAAAAATTCTTCTATTTGGTTAAAAATTAATCTTTCTTAGTTGAAAATTTATTTCTTCGAGATTGAAATTTGTTCTAATGCAATAATATAAATTGCAATCCATTTGGATTAGTAAACCTACATTTAGCTTACAATATCAACTCTTTTGATGAACATTTTTCTCCTTTGTTAAAAAATTTTGCTTTCTTGGTCGAAAATTAATTTCTTTGTTGAAAACTCACATCTTTTACAGTAAAAATTTACTCTTGTTTGATTGAAAATACATCTCTTTGGTCCACAATTCATAATTTTTTTGGGTTGAAAATTGAAATATTATGTTGAAAAAAACTTTTTTTTAACTGAAAATGTAACTGTTACATTCTTTATTCAAATTTTATCTTTTTTAGTAGAAACATCAAATAATTGGTTGAACATTTGTAATTTTCGGTTGAAAAATTAATCTTCTTGGTTAAAAACTGCACCTTTTCGGATTAAAATTGAGTCATTTGGTTAAAAATGCATTTATTTTGTTTAAAATTCGTCTTTATTAAGGATTCAACTATTTTGTCGAATATTCGACTTTTTTGGTTGAAATATTACCTATTACATTTTTCACCCGAAATACATTTTTTTGACAATACAACTACCTGGTTAAAAGTCAAAGTTCTTTCTTAAAAACTAAATTTTTTGGTAGAATATTATTAATTTTAGTTGAAAATTCATCTCTTCGGATGAAACTTTAAATGTTTGTTGAGACTTGATCTTTTTAAATTAAAAAATTCAACTACTTGGGTAAAAGTTGAACTAATTTGTTACAATTTATTTTCTTTGAGTTAAAGTATCATCTCTTTGTTTTAAAATTTAAATATTTTGTTGGAAATTATTTTTTTCGTTGAAAATTGAACTACTTGGTCGAGAATTAATGTATTTTGTCAAATATTTGTGTTCTTTAGTGAACAATTAATCTTTTTGGTTAAAATTTCATCTATTTTGTTAAGCATGCAATATTTTTAATTAAATGATTAGGGTTTAATAAACTTTTTGAAACATTTAATATTCAATTAAATTTAGTACCTTAATTTATTTTTTATTTAGAAATGTAATGTTCTATTTTTGTGGAAAATCACGTTATTTACCCTGATTTCAGAGTATTTCAGGCTGTGAAGTATGCATTATTCAAATTTTAATTATTTAAATGTATAAGTTTCTGATTTTTCAGTTCTTATTGTGAATCAACAAAATATGAATAAGAAAGTGAGTTTTATTACCTTTTGAGCCTAAATTATAATTTTTAGCCACTTTCTTCAAGTACATTAGTCTGTGGCAGCTCACAGTATTTTTGATTTAGATTAATTTCTAAACTCTTTCACAGTTCTCTGAACCAAAGCAACTGGAATTATAAATTTTTTTCTGCGACCCCCAAGAGGGCCTAATCGTATAGATGAAAAAGTCATGACAGGTTCAGTGAGTGCAGGGTTATGGAAGAAAAATAAATCTCAGCTTCGCTCATGTATGTCGTCCAATCGCGATGCCTGGCAAGTAAACCAGACAACATTCCAAAGAACACGTTTGCAGTTCCTGAAACTGGGCCTGATACTTAGCCACTGAATTCGATCGAAAGTTAAGAAAGTCGATAAAATAATAAATAAATCGAAATTCCGATTATTTCAACAACAATCATAAGAGCTGTTGGAAAACTACGTCACACTTGGCAGGAAATTAACGCAGAATGTGATAACGCACAGGAAAAACATACATGTGAATAACAAGTGGTTGAAATGCTTGAAAAAAAATGAAAATTAATGATTTTATTTTACAAAATTGAACTATATTGTGTTGGAATTTCGTTTTGTTTTTATCAAGAAATAAATTTTTTGAACTGAAGGTTTAACTATTCCATTTTCAATAGAAAATTGATTCTTTTTTAGTTAAAAATTCGACTATTTTTTGGAAATTAATTTTATGGTCGAGAATTTAAATGTTTCGCAGAGAATTCTACTTCTTGGATTGAAAATTAAACAATATAGCTGACATTTTTTTTCTTTCTTGACTGAAAACCCTTTCTGGATTGAAAATTAAACTTTTTTAAAAGAAATTTTATTTTTTTGGTTAGAGGTGCAACTGTCTGCTTACAAATTAATAAGTTAGTTGTGTATTAAACTATTTCATTGAAGATCCCTATTTTTTGGTTGAAATATCAACTATTAAATTTTTTTATGAGCATTTACATTTTTTGGATAAGTTCAACTATTTTTGATTTAAAATTAAAATCTTTTTTTGCTGTCGAAATATCAACGGTTACATTTTTCATTAAGACTTAATCTTTTTTATTGAAAATTCCACTATGTTGTTGTAAATTTAATTATTTTTAAAATAAATTTACTGTTTTGTTAAAAAGTAATCTTTTATGGTAAAGGATTTAAACGGTTCATTAAAAATTCGTCCTTTCGGAGAGGAGATTGTACTGTCTTCTAAAAAATTCGCCTTCTTTGCTTAAAAATTCGACCATTTGGTTCAAGTTGCAACTGTTTTCGGGTTAAGTTTAATCTTGTTTACGAAATCGACCAATTAGTTAAAAATTCATCTTTGCAGGTTGCGAATTTAAGGATTTGATTAAAAGTTTAATCTTTTTTATTTAAGAATTCGTCCAATTGGTTGAGAATTCATCTTTATAGGTTATAAATGCACTTAATTGTCTGGTTAAAAATTCAACTTTGTAGGTTGAAAATTTCACGATTTTCTTCAGAATTAATGTTCTTTCGCAAATTTAAATATTTGGTTGAAAACTTGTTTTTTTAGATAATAAATTCGGCCATCTTGATTAAAATTTCACCTTTTTGTTATGTTTACAAATGCAACTGTTTGTGTTTGAAGTTTAATCTTTTTTGTTTAAAAATTCGAACATTTGCTTTAAAATTGATCTTAGTAGTTTGAAAATTCAACTATTTTGGTACAAATTTAATTATTTTGTTGACAATTTATGTCATTTGTTTGAACGTTCCAACGTGGAATAGTTCGAAGTTGGCCTCTTCAATTTTGACATCAAAAGTTTAATAAGAGGCATCACAATCCAAAAAATTTAATTCTATTCTCGTGAAACCTAAGTTGAATTAATTTATTTTCCACAATTGACGTTACCCTAATTAGATTCTCCACCACTACAATATAGTGAGTTATTTTCAAAGCACTTGATGATCGTCTTCCATCAGAAAAAGGAATAAAAGCCAAAATATCTCTATTATATTTACTTCGCAAATAGCAATCAGCTCCATACTGACTTTGTTTACTTTACTGTGCAAAAAAAGTGAGATTACGTCAAAAATTGATTGCACTCTTGCGTCATTTTTTAAATATTTATCGAACTCCCTTAAAAGGATTATTTCGAGGACTAAGTGTGCAGTTAACCAATGTACCCACTTTGACTATAAGAACGTGTATCTTCATTAATTAGTGGTTGCAAAAACTTCATAGAATTCTAGATTTATGCGATAATTATTTTTTGAGTGACGAGTCAATAGCGATTCGCCTCACCAGTGGCTAAATAGTGTCTAGCCTTCGAATGGCATTAGGCCTCAGAATATTATGTCAGAAGGACATGAATTTTAATGTACCAATGTCTTAATTGGTCTCACTAAAAGTAGATACTCATCATCCGAATGCATGTATTATTAAACTATAATTAGGTACTTTAATGGGAACCAGTACAAAATTAGATGAAAGAAAAACTGATGTTGAAATAGTATTATAATATTACTAATATTTTTGTAATCGACTGGAAAGTGTAAATAAGACTGGCCTTTACTTTGTTCTGAAGGAAGATAAATTTCGAGAGAATCATTATCAAGGTTTACTCTTATACAACACAGAATAATGTAATGATAAAATTTGTTGCAGGACATTTTTACGGGGATAAAGTTTTATTCAGACAACTTCGCGTTTTTCAAAACATATGTGTTGTCATGGAAAAATAAAAGAAGGTTTAACCAACATTTCGTTAAAGTTTATCCTGTAAAGTTGATTTTTGTTGGAGCGAATCTTTCGTCGGAAATCGATGTAAAGTTTTTCTTCTGTTTTTTCTGTGAACGATAACCGAAGCTATCATTGTATCTTTCATTGAAAATGGGAGAGTTGAGGCTTTTCCAAAGATTTTTTTTCTATAATATTTCTTGTCACTAGCGATAATTGATTTCAGTAAACACGTCTAGAGACTCGAAAGTACCTTCTAGGAAATAAGAATAGATTGGATTGAAAATGTTTGAATCGGATAATTTAAGAATGCCGAGTGATGCGAATTTTATTTATTCCAATCGACCGCTGCCAATTCAGGCAAATCTCATTTCATTATTTTTAAGTTTTTCTTTAATCGGAACAAAGTTTACCAGCTCAGTTTCTTGAAATATAAGAAATAAAGCCGATAAAAGTCGTTTCGATGATCCCGATTAAAAACAAAGAAAAATTATTGAACGAAATTTGCTTGAATCGGCGGTGGCTATATCCTGATTGCATTGATTGAATTTATGAGACCCCACTAAAAATTTTACTGACCAATAAAGTGCGAGTCGGTTTTTAGAATAATACAAAATACGGCTACAAGAATGAATTGTTTGTTGTAATATTTTTACAACATAATCTCAAGGCTTATACATGTGCATGCCTAGAACACCTTTTTGGACAAATGGTCTGTTGTGTTTTTTTGTAGTTGTTAATTGAAAATATGATGATTTTTCTACGCCTGGAAACGGACAAGTCGCCACTGAGAATTTAAACAGGGTGAACCAAACGCAGGCACTCAGCGTTTCAAAGTGTTTCTATAAAAAAAAAATAACAAGACCATTTATCGAAAAAGGGCTCTAGTTATGCACATGTATACGTCTTCCGATTAGGTAGTAAAAATATTACATCAAACAATTCATCCTTGTAGCCGTATTTTGCTTTATTCTAAAAACCGACTCATTTGAAGCACCTCAAATTCTCTGATTCAAATATATTCCATTTAATCGGTTCTTGTATATAATTTTTCGTTAATTCTCATCTATACAGCACGACATCGACTTTAATCTTCATTTAGCAATAAAAAAACCTTTCTGTCCAGAAAAATATTTTTATTTCTTAGGTGATTTCTTCGGCTTTGAAAAATGATGACAAAGTAGGACACAAATTTATTTTAGAAACAGGACAAAGTAGGATGTAAAAGTAAAAAATCGGACAAAGTAGGCCATAGTAGAATACAGAGGATTAAATAAAAAAGAGAATTTCAGCATTTGAAAAATCTGGACAAAAACCCAGACAAATTAAAAAATCCTCTAGAACAACTCACATAAGCCCTAAACTGAGGACATGTCCGGGGAAAGCCGGACGGATGGTCCCGGGTGGAAATTTAAGTCACTATTGCAAGAATTACTATTGTGAATATTAAACTCTAAAGTTATTATGTCTATTAAAATATAAAATAAATGATTAAATAATTGCATTTATACCAAAAGAAACTTACTATAATCCCTAAGATAGGCTGTGAAGTTTACAAAACACAATAGTAAAAACATTCTGTCTATGTTCATTCTACGCATTTCTTATTTTTCCCATAGAAAATAGGAAAAACTTCTATGGCCGAAACAGCAAAATAAAAATAAATTCGCATTCACTTCACGCACTATACATTTTTTACATTAAATATACAATTAGATATTTACATTTTATTCTAAGCTGAAAGAGAAAAAACCTTGTTAGAAGATATCAGTCCTAGCGGGAATTGAACACGGGTCTCCGGGGCAGCAGAACGGAGATATTTCCCTGTGATAAAACAAATTACATTAGACTCTACGACACTTCTCGTTTTCCAATTTCTCCTTCGTTCGCTCGCCCCCACTCCTGGCCTCATTTCACTGCGAACAAGGCAGCATACCTTTTGTTTTGTCAAACTGTTTACAAAGTACCTTAACCTATATTGTGACATTTTTTAATGGAATTTCAATGGAGCCGCCAACAAAAATACGTAAAAAAAAGTGAATGGCTCACTGCTGGAACAAAATCAAGTATCCTTAAAGTAATTTAAGAAGGAGAAAAAGTACTCAAAAAATGTCAAACTTTGTATCGGTAATTATTCTTGAAATTTCAAAAATTTGCGTTCTGATATTAACAATTATCCTCTTGAAGATCTGAAGGGAAGGTTTCCTTTCATCAAACATACTTGACAACAGGGTATTCTGAAACTTCGTGTTCGCTTCCCCTACAGCCCCAAAAACAAGAAGTGTCGTAGAGTCTACTGTATAAGGTTTAGGAAATTTATCATCCTCATGAAATTCGGCGCGTGTAATGACGTCATTTGGTATTAAATCGCGAAGCACCACATTCAATTATTTTTTCTTTCATTGCAGCTTCCCACTGAAAATGGCAATTTGTCTTACCTATTTTGCAGCTTATGTTATTTCAAATGCTAGTTATTGCAACTGCGGTTTTATCATTTAATTTGTGAATATCACTTTTTTCAACTTGAATCTGCTATCAAAAATATGAATTTTTCTAACTATAAATGGCAATTATTAGGTTTGTAGTATATTTATAAATGAAATGGGAAATGTATTTCTTCCTATGGCTGCGGCAATAATACTAATTTCTCGGCTATATCCTAGATTGCCATCGAACTTTTGTAAATATCAATATTATAATGCCAAATTTTACGATCAAGAGTTTCTCCATGTCGCCATTCTACGGCTGGAGAGCCCAAATGTAAGCCAGGAGCTATCCGGGGAGCCCGACTTTAAGCTGGGCTGTGACCGGGGTTTCTGGTCGGCATCCGTTCAGTATCGTCACGCTGCGCTGGCGAGCGTCCGGCCATGAAGCATGGCCGAGAGCTGGCCGGAGAGCCCGACCGTAGCCCGGACAAGATTAATTGTGGGTCCGGATGCAATAAGGGCACATAAAATTTTTTCGTGCGAAAACGAAGTCCCCTGGAGGCTTTAGAAAAAATTTTCGAATTTTAATTT
>NC_046663.1:92881278-92884642 GCF_010883055.1 Belonocnema kinseyi | reverse complement strand
ATTCGCTCGATAAACGAAACGCTGGAAGTTACAAAAGTCCGATTCGCGCCGAGCATCAGAAAAAAATTATTAAAAATTTTTCAAATTTTTTATTTTGAATTTTATTTTGACGTACAGAGCACGAGTTGAAGTGAAAAACGGATTAAAATCGACTTTTTCAAAAAAGTAAGTTTTTTGGCTTTAATTTTTAAACTAAAAAAGTTACAACTTTTTGTCTTAAGAAAAAAAGATGCGCAATCAAATTTTACATCCATATATATCTTTTGAAAATTAAAATTCGAAAATTTTTTCTAACGCCTCCAGGGGACTTCGTTTTCGCACGAAAAAATTTTATGTGCCCTTATTGCATCCGGACCCACAATTGGTGCTTTACTAGATTAAAATAATTCGGGTTTCAATTGTATCAAGAGCACCTGTCACTGAATTAGGGGATCAATTTTATTCTTGTTTACTGAAGAATTGGAGCATATTAACATATAAAATTCCACACGCCCAGCGCACAGACAACATTAACTATTTTTACGTAGTCGTTGAGAGAAAAAAATGTATTTGAAAAATAAATATTAATTTATTGCAAGTATTTTGACTTTAAATATTAATAGTCCTATTAAGAGTAAATACATATAGTACGTTTTTAAACATTATATTACAAATAAAATTTCTAACGTACGGGGTATCGAACCTACATATCTATACCTAAATCTAACGCCTAGCAGTCGGGAGTGCTAACTACTCCGCTAAACCGACAAGTTGAAACTCGTTGAAATAGCTGTCCTCATAAACTACAGTTTAGAACAGTTAAAGTACCCAATTTTCAGTTCTCTTTTTCTAATTATTTATTATCATGCGATGTTGTGTATATATAAAATACACGAACTTTTAACAGGAATAGCAATGAAATAATTTTGAAATCAATAATTTAAATCGATTACAATTTTTTTGCGTGATATTTTGTTTTTTTCTGTTGTAGACTATTTTACAGCTTTTTACAATGACAGCAAATGTATTTTTTTATAACCATTTAACATTTTTAACGACGGAACTCAGAAATTTAATCGTGAAGGTTGACAATTTCTTAATAATAAAATTGTTTTAACTTTCGTGTAACGTTTGGTTTTTAGATGTTTTATACTATTTACAACGCTTAAGTTTGATATAAAATGTAAATTTTTTCTGAACATTTGCAATTTTTCATAAATATGGAACTTAGAATTTTTTTCTTAAAAAAAAAACAGTTCGAATTTCAAAAAAGTGTCATCGAATTTTTGTCACAATATTCAATGTTTGTAAGTCTGAACTCATGAAACCTTAAAATTTGTATTGTCAAAAAGATATTCACTCAATATATTTCCACGCGTGGAACATCCATGCGGGTATACACATCCATTTCTTACTGAAATCAGACAAAGTAATCAAGATATAAACAAAGTTTAGCAATTTTATTAATGCCAATCAGCGCCCGGCCAGCTACCATCTGAGCATTCGATCATAAGGTTTGCCCGATCAGAACCCAGTCAGCCCCCGACTGGGGTTTTAACATAAATTTTTCCTAGCGAGTCTGCGACCAGCGCACGGCAAGGCTCTTAAAAAACAAACATAGCCCGGTCAGTCCCCGACCAGATACCTGGTTGTACCAGGGCTAATCCCGGCTATTTCCACAAGGGATTATTTAAAAAGGAGAAACTTTTCTAAATTCCCATAACGTTTTTAATGATTGTTCTAATTTGTATATCTAATTTTCGAAATTTCAAATCTAAGATACAGAACAAAAAAAGATTGGAAAAAAGCCTGAAAACTTTTTATTTTAAACTCAAATGTACATGTTTTTAATTTGCCAAAATTCCAATTTTTAAACAAATATAAAATATTTACACTATAAAAGTTTAACATTTAAATATTTTTAGCATGAAAAGAACATAATTTAAATGATTTAAATATGGAATTTCCTAAATAGCAGATTAAAATTTCAATTCTTTTAATTGTTTTAATTTAGAAAATATCAGTTTAAAAATTCAGATTTGAATGTTATCAATTTTTAAAGATCGAAAATCTAATCTTTTTCATTTGAAATGTTCGGAATTAGAAGAGTTTTTAGTATTTGAAACATACAGATTTAAAAAATGTTGACATTCAAAAAATTCAAATTCCATTATATATAATTGAGAAAGTTACAAAACCTAAGGAGGCTAATCTCAATATAAACTTAATTAAAAGATCGATTTATTCCGAAAATGATGATTATTACATCTATCAATCTGAAATATCTAGAAATACATAAACTAATGTGACAACCTGTACCAAAAAAATTCATCTAAAGGAAATGCAGAGTTTTAATTAAAGCATACATATTTTATTAATTAAGTGCACTAGATACAGTAAAAAATTATCCAGAGCATTGAATACTTGTATGTATAGGTACTCCAGATACATAATTCAAGAGCGAGTGATTCATTCAGAACTGAGAACTATCAGCTTCTTATTTTTTTTCAGACAAGGAAAAATATTAATGAGTGCTAGCCTATCGTTGACCGATTAGATTCGTGTTTATAATCAATAATCGACTTGTCTCATCGCTGTCTATGAGCAAAAAAATATCTTAGAAGGTAAGGATTTAAGCTTTATCACGGACTTCAAATTGGCGCCATCAGTTCGTTTTTCCGCCTTTGACTATTATTAACATTGGGCATGCGGTCATGCATTTTCTGTCGGTCTCATATTCAATGAAAATGCCATCTTCCGCCTCTTATTATATGAAAATGCACAATGTACATAAATAATCATCCGTTTTTATTGAATTTTTATTGAATGCAACTTCAGCACGAACATCCGATTATCGACCGCAATTTTAAACGATTAAGACTTTTAATCTAATGTTTCTAGTTTTACATTGGTCATTATGCGAACTTTTATCCTTATAGGTAAATTGTGTCTAAAACGGTCACTCTGTTTAAACAGCTAACCTTTAACCATTTCCTGATTAAATGAAATAAATGCCAGTTTTTTTGTATGAAAATATTGTAGAATGAAATACGCATCGATATCAATTGATTTAAAACAATTAATATGTAAATTGGCATAATAAAATGTGATTAAAAATGCATTTCATTACACAGCCACACAACAAAAAGTGTGCGGATCTGGTAACAAGACACACGTATTCCTATGGATTTCGGGGCGCTGAATTCATATTAGGTATCAAAAATCACCCATCACGTCATGGTTGAGCCATAACCTCAAAAAGTGACTAAAACATGCGCTGAAGCAAATTATTACACCATTAAGCCATTTCCCTTTCGGGGTAGGCGTGACTCACTCGGCAGGGGAAAGGAGTAGTGTGTGGATGGGATAGAGATTTTTCAGATTG
>NC_046663.1:92868234-92881178 GCF_010883055.1 Belonocnema kinseyi | reverse complement strand
CCCAAAGTTTACTTCTATCTACCTTGTCAAAAGCTTTTTCTAGGTCAACAAATGCACCGAAAACTTTTTTTCCTACTCTCAAACTTTTTTCTGTTATTTGCCGTAAGCTAAATATTTGATCAAATAAATTTCAAAATAATGCCAGTGATGCAAATTTTCACTTCAAAAACATGTCGACAACTGTGAAGGATCAACCCTTGCCTGATATCAACCTATTTAACATAACTTTAACCAACAGAACCTGACCTCACCTAACCTGAATTAACAGAAATTTATTGAACTACACGTAAAGCTCTGGAAGCATATTTTCCCAGTAGCAAATGTGTGCTACATCGAATGGGTCAACTCGAGTCTAACCTAGAAATAAATCTAACCTAGCCTAACCAAACCTAACCTAACCTCACGAAACACAATTAAACTGATTGTGTTGTCCCGTTGTGTTTGTGGTACCGTTTGAATCAGCTTGGGCTTAACCTGCAAAAAGGTCAGACCTATCCTAACCTAAAAAAACTTGACCTAACCTAACCTAACCTAACTTCACGTAACACAATTAAACTCATTGTGTTGTCCCGTTGTGTTTGCGGTACCGTTTCATTCAGCTTCGGCTTAACCTACATAGAGGTTTAACCTATCCTAACCTAACAAAACCTAACCTAACCTAACCTAGCCGAATGAAATTCAACCACACGTGTAGCTTTGTAAGTGTACGGTTCTCAGTCTCAAATGTGTGCTATATTTAATAGGTTAACTCGATCTTAACCTACAAATGAATCTAACTTAACAGAACTTAACGAAATTTTGCTTAACGCAACACAACTTAGCTTAAGTGTTCCCTTTGTAACACAATAAAATTCATTGCACTGTACTACAGGTGGTTAAAAATTCAGACGCACATTACTCATTTGAAGAAACTTAGAACTACAAGTAGAATTGACCCCATTTCAATTAACCTGACAATGTTTATATCAATTAAAATGTAGAACTGTAACTTAAACATTCAAATAAATAAGAGTTTTATTCAAAAAATTTTTCTCTCTGCTTTTCTTAGACTTAAGAGATATATTTATACTATCGTTCGTGTCAGGTTTTGTTAGGTTGGGATAGGTTAAACTTCTATGTAGATTAAGCCGAAGCTGAATGAAACGGTACCGCAAACACAACGGGACAACACAATGAGTTTAATTGTGTTACGTTAAGTTAGGTTAGGTTAGGCTAGGTTAGGTTTATTTTTTAGGTTAGACTCGAGTTGACCCATTCGATGTAGCACACATTTGCTACTGGGAAAATATGCTTCCAGAGCTTTACGTGTAGTTCAATAAATTTCTGTTAATTCAGGTTAGGTGAGGTCAGGTTATGTTGGGTAAAGTTATGTTAAATAGATTGATATCAGGCAAGGGTTGATCCTTCACAGTTGTCGACATGTTTTTGAAGTGAAAATTTGCATCACTGGCATTATTTTGAAATCTCTTTGCCTCGGAGCATGTTTCAGTCATTTTTTGAGGTTATGGGTCAACCATGACGTGATGGGTGATTTTTGATACCGAATTTGAATTCAGCGCCCCAAAATCCATAGGAATACGTGTGTCTTGTTATCAGATCCGCACACTTTTTTTTGTGTGGCTGTGTTATTGAATGCCATATGTTAATGTTGCAATTGTTATTGGTATATTTTTATACTCTTTCTTTAATACGCATTTTACTTATCATAAAATCCCTGTTTTTGCACAATTTTAGGTTATGTTAGCATTTACACCGGAAATCGGAATTTTTGCTAAACATGATTAGATTTCAATGTTTAAACATTTTTCAAGAATTTACGTTTTTCGGGTTTGTTACCGTTTCTTACCTGAAATTGATGTTTAAATTAAACACAAAAATCGTTAGATTTTAAAGGTTCATATTTTTAAAACAATTTTAGGCTATATCAGCTCTTTACTCTAAAAATTGGTATTTTAGAACAAAAATCATTATAGTACAAACAAAATCTTCCATTTTTGGCAGTTTCAAGTCATATTGACGTTTTTTTAAAAGAAATCGGTGATTTTAAACATATATTATTATATTTGGAAGAAGATTCATAATTTTTTGACAAATTTAGGTCACGTTAGCGTTTTACATCGTAAATTGATATTTTCAAACAAAAATCATTATAATTAAAACAAGATTTTAGGTCTATTTACATTTTTTGATTGTGCTAGTGTTTTAGTTGAAATTTTGTATTATTAATAGCAACAAATTATATTTCAAAGAAGATTATCGTTTTTTGGAACCATTTTTTATGTTATGTTAATGTTTTACGTTCAAAATTCTATTTTAAATATATAAAAAACTTAAGGTTTTTTAGGTTATTATTCTGATGAAAATCATTAGATTTCCGAGGAAATTAACATTTGTTGAACAATTTTAGATTATGCTCGTGTTTTTAACAGAAAATAAGCAAAGATTTCAAACAATAATGCGGTTCCAAATAACGAAAATTATTTTCTTCGAAACAAGAAGCATTAGGTTCAAACGAAGATTCACAATCGTAAACAATATTTTGTTATGTCAGTGTTTTCTGTTTAAAATGGTTATTGTTCATAAAAATCATTAGATTTCAAGGAATATTTAAAATATTTGAACAATAATATGTTATGTTAGCGATTTTCATTGGAAATTGGTTATTTTGAACAGAAATCATTTGAATTTAAAAATTAAAATTACAATTTTGAACAACTTCAGGTTATTTTAGTGTTTTTCCTCGAAATTGTTCTTTTTAACGTAAATGCAACGGTTTCATTGTCTGCGCATAATATTACACATTAATTATAAACATAAGGTATACATTTTACTCACTTATTAAATATTATTAAAAATATTAATTTTATATTTTAACTTCAAAATTGCATGAGTCAAAAAACAACAATAATTGCAGGCCCACCGCGCGTTTTTTTCTAGTTTCAGTTTTTTAGCAATTTTTTTTAGATTGCGTGGGCCAATAAACAACAAATATCGCGCACCAAAGGCGCGTGTTTTTTCTATTTTTTCTAGTTTCAGTTTGTTTTTACAGATTTTTTATATTTAAAAAATCAAATAAACAAATTTTAATGTATCTTTTTGTGCATAAGGTTGCAAGAATTTATCCTAGCTTCAATAAAACTCGAAGAGAACTCGCTCTCCGTTTTTCCGAGACAACCTTGCAAGGCTGTTAAGCGAACGGCATTTCGTTCTTTCGCAAGAACCTCGAGAGGAGAGGCAACCGCAAGTGGAGCTATACTGATGAACATTATTTTCGCATTCAGTTTCATCGAGTTTACAATTTTTCATATCTCGTTGAACTTTATTTCACCCTTGAATGATATAAATTACGTTTTATTTCTTTTATTCAATTTTTCTTCTTCATAACACAATTTTTCTTTTCCCACATGCAATATTTTATTATGTGTATAATAGGTAGAAAGCGATTTTTGCTAAAATAATTCTTTTAGTGGACAGAATTCTGAGAAAATTAAAAAAAAAAGAACCTTCTCTTTTCAGTAGGTGAAGGGTTATGATTCTCCAATGTCACTGGTTTTTTCGTGGATGAAAAATTTTAATCTGAAGTTTGCATCTGTACTTTGGAACCGGTTAATTTTACAAAAAGATGTTCTGTATTTAAATTAATGTAGATATAATTTCCAGTAATTCTAAAAAAACAATTATCTAGCTCCAATAGGTCATGAGATATGACCTCCCAAAGTTGACCATTTTTTTACCCATTTATCAGGATTAAGTACTCTGGTTCAGTTTTTTTTTAAATAGCTCTTTTCTGAATAAAACAAAGGCAATGAAGCCGAAAAAAAAGTTGTAGAGCAGGAAATTTTGCGTAAATAAGAAGAAAATTAATCATCTAGCTATATAATAGGTCACAAGTTATGACCATGGAAATTCGATCCATTCTGTTCGGAAAAATCTGTCTTCTGACAAAATTAATAAAAAAAATTTTTTTTACTAATGCTATTCACATTGTAATTTTGTGCACATTTTACCAAATCTACCTCCAGAAGATCTGCTTATTATCTTACCGGAAAACAAAAAGAAATTCAAGGACTTTAAAAATCGTTATTTGTTTTTTAATGCCCTTATTTTCAAAATTTAATAATAATTTGTTCGTGCGTGAAAAATAGTTAATTTTATAACTTTGTTGATTAATAACGAATAAACAAATAAAATACATCACATGTGCACAAAACTTATAGGGTGGAGAGTAATATTTAAAAAATTGTTACATCTTCCAGCACCGACAGCTTCTTGTGAATAAAAAAGTTCAAAGTTTTATGATTATAAATCGTGCCCTATAAGAACTAGCGAATTAATTTACGCAAAATTAACACGGGGATTTGCCCTGATAAATGGATGAAAAATTGTAAACTTTGGGAGATTATAACTTACGACACCTATTGGGGCTAGATCATTTGTTTTGATTAGAAATTACTGGAAATTACGTCTACTTTAATTAATATACAGAACATTTTTTTTTGTAAAATTAAGAGACTCTATACAGAATCATAACTGAAGAACTATTGTTTTAATTTTCTCAAGATCTGATCAAGTTTAATTTTTCTGTTACAAATATGGTTCTAAAATGTGATTGGAAGAGTCAATCTATGCAATAACGATTTTTAGAACTTTTTACAAAAATATTTGCTGGTCGCATAGTAGGGATTTCTAGTAAATTTGGAATTTGCATCAGGACCACTAAATAAACTTTTTTATCAAAAAAATGTGCTCTACTTAATTAAAATGGTAAAAACACCTTTTCCATACGATTTTCCTAAACTACAATCTAGTGATTTAATTGAAATTGGAAAACCACCGAAATTTAAACTCATCGAATTGAACAGTAAGAAGGAAACCTTGAATCGATGAGAATATGGCGCACAATATAATGGACGATACTTGCGTAATAACACGTTGCATTTACATTTTACATACTACATGCATGTTGATTTCATACATGTACAGTGTACGCGCAAGGTTGATAAAATCAGAAAAAAATCAGCTGATTAAGAATCTGATTCAATTACAGTATACATTTTTGTATTTACCTCACAGTTCGAGCAAACATTTAACAAATACGCCACACTGTCAGAGAGAGGTGGGGGGGGGGGGGGGGGGGGGGGGGGGGTAACAGGGTTTGCGACCCTTTTTGATTTAGGGGGAACATGATCTTTTTGATTAAAAATTTAACAATTTTGTCCCGTATCTTTTTCTGTCTTGATTAAAAAATGTTTCCTGGTTGAACAATTTAACTATTTTATTGAAAATGTCCTTTTTGATTAATATATGTATCTTTTTATATAGAAATATAATCTCTTTTAGTTAAATTTAACTGTTATTGCTTCCAGATAAAATCTTTTATGGCTGAGATATCAAATATTTTGCGAAAATTGAACTATGTTGTTAAAAATTGACATGTTTTGTTGAACAGTTAACTTTTTTATTAAAAATTCATCTTTTTGACTTGAACATTCAACTGTTTGGTTGAAAGGGCAATTGTTCAGCGTTAAAATGAAAATTTTTTTTATTCGACCATTTTGTTAAAAATTCAACTGTCTTCTAAAATATTTGTATTTTTGGCTTAAAGATCCTATTTGATTAAAAATAAAACTTTTGTATCTAAAATTTAACTATCTTCTTGTATGTAATAGTTTGGTCTAAAATGATTTTTTTTTCTGAAGTTAAAACTAATTTGTAAAAAAATCATATTTCTTCGTTGAAAATTCATCTTTTCGGGTTGAAAAATCAATTCTTTTCTAAAACATTCGATTTTTTGCAGGAAAACTCCACTTTCGGGGAAAATTGATCTTTTTTGGTTTAAATGATATTTTGTGGCTGAAAATTTAACTATTTTGTTGAAATGCCATATTTTCGTACATTTATTAACGAGGTTCAGCCACAAATCTACTTTCTCAGTCCTCCAGCTGTTGGGCGATTACACGACCTCAATAATTTAGAACCGTCCATAAAAACATATTGTATATGAGGAACGTTCCCTTATCCTTTGAAATTGGAACTCATAAATAAATATTATTAAGCTTGAACCCACATTATAGCACTAAAACGAGTTTCAGAAGTGACCTTTTAAGCAAAAAATTAATCAAAAAGTTTCATGAAGTTAAGAATCTGAAGTGATTTTTAAATTGCAAATCTAAAAAATTTAAAATTAGATGATTTCAAATTCAAGGAATCATATACAATTTACGAAGTGTTACTTTGAACGATTTTAATAAGAAATAATTAACTGTCTACTGTTACGGATTTTTTCATAATTACTAGATCTAGCGCTATACTTGACCGATTAGCTCTACGGAAAATTCCAATTTTCACCATTATAATCTGAAAATATTTAATTTTTAAAGTTTTGAAATTGTCCAATTTTCAACATTTTAATCTGAAGTCATTCAATTTCGAGATTCTTTAATCCAAAATAAAATGTTTCAATTTTTAAGCTTTGAATAAGAAATAATACAATTTCAACTCCTTTCTTGTGAAATTGTCCAATTTTCAAAAATTGTAGTAATTATTAATTATTCTGTTTCAAAAAATTGTTAAACTGAATATTAAAAAATTTGGTTAATAATGAATTGTTAACTTGGTATAAGATTTTTGTATAATTCGACCCCCCCACTTTTTCTCAAATTTCCACGTTTTGAGACCCCCTGAATCCGAAATACAGGTTTTTACGAATGCGTCTGTCTGTCTGTTTGTATTTATATATGTCTGTCTGTTTCCATAATAACTTTTGAAAAAAAAAATCTATTAGATTGGTCTTTGGCACAATTGTTTAGTGTCCTAAACTAAAGGTCAAGTTCGTTAGCCAGCAATTTTGGATAAAAATTCAAAAAGTGGGCACATTTTTAATATTTTCGAGACCACTTTTGACAAAAGTTAAAAATTCTCTGTGCGGTTCTTGATAGTATTGAAAAAGCCGAACAATTTATCATATGACTTTTTTCATAAAACCAAAAATTGCCAGTTATAGCATTCACAAAATTCCAAAATGCACACGAAAATGAACATTTTAAGCCAAATAACGAACGATATGAAAAAAAGTCAAGATGAGATAAATGTTGCTTTTTAAATGCCCTACAAGATTTTCATAAAATCTTTTGGAATTTTCTTGAAAAATCAAAAATTCAATTTTGACAGCATACAAAATAATGAAAAATCAAAAAATGACATTTTTCGGCAAAACTATGCAACATACACTAAAATATGAAATGACAAAAATTGTGAATTTGAAAAAGATCTACAAATTTGTTATGAATCACTTTTTTATAGTTTGCGTAGTTTTAGTTTTAAGCATGAAAAACATCATTAACAGTATAACAAAAATCTGCCCGCAAAAAAAATATCTACGGAGTAATATCTTTGATTCATAATTACCCCAGTTGGCGGTATATTGCTTTCTCATAGAGGAAGGATTGTAATGACCTACATTTTTCTATCTAATTATTTGACATATTTCGATGTAATTAGTCCCCAAGTCTCGAAAATCCAGGTCTAGCGAGATTTCCAGCTAGATCGACCATTTGGAAGTGGTTTCTTTTTTGTATAGTGGTTAGAATATGTTTGCTTCGTTGATATGAAAAAAAGTTGTTTGATGTTGAAATTACAATAATACTATATGTAGTGTATTTGTACGCATCATCGAGATGCATTGATCGACCAATTTTCGAAACTTTGATTTCCTACCAGTATCGATTTATCAAGATAAAAAACAATGTTTCATTCTGTTTATATGAGAAAAACTGTTTTTCTATTCAAAATAAAATAATACTATATGTACTGTATTTGTTCGCGTATTCGGTATGCATCGGTGGAACCTCTTATACTAGCAATACCTATTTACGAAGTTTAAAAAAAATTGGTCCATTATGTTTATAAGAGAAAATGTTTATTCGTACTAGAACGACTATAGTACTATATCTGATATGTGTAATGTATATAAAATATCTATTCGCATCTTCGAGATGCATTTATTGAAAAATTGAAGAACCTTTCATTACCCACCATAAGTTACCAATATCTTTTTTTGAATCTATAATAAAATTATTTACCTTGTTTATAAGGCGATTTATTTTTTGATAAAGAGAATATAACAGAACTGTTACATTTTTTATATACAGAAAACTTTTCTTTCAATTAGGAATATAACACTATCTTAATTTTAAAATTAGTTCATTGTGACGGAACAGATCAAATGACATTTTTATGGGCTCTCTAATTGTAAATAAGATTTTCTGTAAGATATTATCGTATGCTTAAAAATATTAAAAGTATCCAGTTTTTTTCGTTTTTAAAGAAAAACCTCTTTTAAAGAAGAAAATTTATTTCATATCTACGCACACAAGTACTTTGCAGAGGAAGTATTTTTAATGTTAGGAACTAAAAATCCATACAAAATTTCTTGCTAGTTTATCAATAATATAATATAATTCTTAAATATAATTAAATATTGACATTCAACTACTATTATGATTTGCAATATTTAAATACAATCATAAAGATGAATCTTGTTGTTTCTGTTTTCAATCAAAAAGAGATATTGGATAAATTATTTCATTTGATTGTAGTTCAGTTTATTCGAAGACGCAAAACAAAGATTAGAATCTCATGACAATAGTGATAGACATTAATTTAAATCTTGTATCCTGATTCACCAATCACCCCGGCAAAATAATTATTTGCAAATGTGGATGTAAACTAGGGTGGTTCAAGCTTTTTTTCTTCGAACTTTCATGTATGAAAAATAATGCTATTTACAGGTGGCGCAAGCACCATGAAGTTTACACGTATTTACCATAAGAAAAAAATACGTTTTTGTGAATTTTATTCAGAATATGTAGACTTAGCTGAATCGAGTTGAAACTCATAATTTATCATGAAAATTAGCCACTGAACATAATAAGATGTTACTTTTTAAATATAACATCCATTAGTCTGCTTTATAGGATACCAAAAAAACCGATTATAGAAAATATAAAATAGATCAAATAAAAAATAAAAGCAAAGTCGCAGTTTTTTCCAACATTTTCCACTTTCTTTCCAATTTCCAATTATAGTGAGGTAATACTTAATCAATTTTTACAAAAATTATTGTTCTAAAGATTTATTATCATTATTAATAATATTCTCTTAGAATAATGTTAGAAAATTACAGTTTTTCCAAACTTTTCGACTTTTTGTCCAATTTTTAATTAGAGTTAGGTAAACAATTTAAAGTTAAGAAAATAAATTAGTTTTGCTTAAACGATTTGTTGTTATTTTAAATAATATTATCTTTGAATAAAGTTAGGAAGTTGCGGTTTTCTTTGAAATATTCAACTTTTTGTCCAGTCTTCACTTATAGTTTGTTAATATTTATTCAAATTGAACAAACATAATTGTTTAAACAAATAATTATTGTTAAAAATTATCTTCTATAGTAATGCTAAATAGTTTCGGTTTTTTGTGAAATGTTCAACTTTTCAACCTTTCACTTACTTAATAAAGTAATAAATAATGCATGTTAAAAACATGATCATTGAAAAAACTTATTACTTAGCGAGTTTACATTAATGCAAATTAGTAACAAATAATAAATATTAACTTAAATATAAAAAAAAGTTGTCAGTAACTGCTTCAAGGAAAATTTATATAAAATATGATCCAATATTTCAAATATCTGTTTTATTTCTGAAAAATATATTCACAAAAAAGAAAGACATTGTTTAAAAATGTGATTCTCTCTAATGTTTATTTATTATTTTTTTAAACAAAAAAGGCAAATCAGAGTTAAAAATTTGAGAAAAAACCGCAACTTTCTAGCGCTCACCTAAGAGAAGATGTTTACAAGAAATTTTAAATTGTCTAAACAACTGTTTTTATTAATTTGCAATAATTATTAACTGACCAAATGAAAAATGAAAAAAAGTTTGAAATTTCAGAAAAAATCACAACTTTCTAGTATTAATATAGAAAAATATAGCTATAAGCAATAATAATTTATTTAAACATTCTTTTTGCTAAATTGAATAAAATATTAACTAACTTTAAGTGAAAAGTGAACAAAAAGTTGAAAATTTAAGAAAAAACGCAATTTCTAGCATTATTCAAAGAGAATGTTATTAACAATAATAATAAATAGTTTTCAAAATTACTTTTGTTAGCAATAATTAACTATTACCTCACTCTAATTGAAAATTGGACTGGAAGTGGAAATTTTTTGGAAACAAATGCGACTTTCTATCCCTATTCGAAGTTAAAACTGCTAAGAGCAATATTAAATTGTTTTAACAATTTATTTAAACATTCAATTATCAGTATAAAGTAGTATTTTATGTTTTAGAAATAACTCGAATTTCAAAACTTGCAAAATAATCATAATTAGGGTCAAAAACTCGAAAAATTGATTTTTTCACTAATGATTTTGTTTTCGATACCGCATAAAACAGACTTATGGGGATTATATTTAAATGTAATATTTTATTCGTATTCTTTGACTAATTATGAACAGAAATGTTGAGTTTCAACTCGATTGAACTAATATTGGCGATTCTGAATACAAGTAACAAAACGTTTTTTTTTTCTTATGGGAAATACGTGTTAGGCTTCATAATTTGTTTCTTTGTCATAAAAAAAATCTTTGTGTGGATTCGAGCAATTTTCGGGCAACATTAACATAAATTCAAAGAAAAAAAATTTCCAATGCATTTTTTGACCACCCTGTGTACACCGTGATTCTTTTACAGGACTGGCTCCTTCACCTCGAGAGTTTACAATGTCCTATGCGCTATATACGCATGCTAATTAAATTATGAAGGCGAGTCACGTTTGGTTGGTTTTCCATATGAAGTCGTACGCGCGCACTTAAATGTACCTCATATTAAAGAACCGTGGTTTTCCACCTGTCGGAATACATTCAAAGAATACCCTACTCATGTCGAAGATATTGCGCTGGTCAGGCAGCTTCTTTCTGCCAGAATCCAAATGACGTCTTCTGTTGTCGCCACACAAAGTACCGGCTTTATTAACCAGTTAAATGTGTCGAATCACTAATCAGAAAGAATCGCCTTGAAAATCCCTGAGAAATTTAAGGGAATTGTCTGGCTAGACAACAAAAAAATTTAGGGATGTGCTTTCTAAATTTGAATCAGTTAAAACTCACTATAAATCAGTCCAATGTTACTTGAAATGAGTGCCCCTGCTGAAAATTTTTGATAAGATTTGATTTTAAAAAAATACCGCCAAACAGGGTCATTTCTGAAATGCAGGGTAAATTCAGACATTCCTAAATTGATAGTTCAAATTAGTGGGTTTAAACCAAAATCTAGAACCAGTGAAACACGAAAAAATGATTTTTCAACCTAATCGTTGAATTTTTAACAAACAAACAGAATTAATTTCAGACAAACAATTCCTTTCAAGAAAGAATTAACTTGAGCCACAAAATGTTGAATTTTCTTTTCCTTCAATAACTTTACTACTTAGAAAGATTATCTTTCAATAAAAAAGATGAATTTAAGAAAATAGTTAAATTTTTGAGAAAATAATTAAATTTTAAACATGACAGTTGCGTTTTTATTGAAATAGTTGAATTTTCAACTAAAATGATCCAAAAAGGTGCATTTTCAAGAAAACATTTACTTTTTGCAGCCAAATTCTACATTTAAAGTTTCAAAAAATTAATTTTCAACAACAAAAGAAAAACAGATTTTGAACCAAAAATATTTCAATTTAAATAAAACATAGTAAAACTTAAAAAAAGGACAAATTTTCAAGAAACTAGTTAATTTTTTAACTAGGACACGAATTTTCAGTTAAGAAAATTAATTTTCAACAACAAAAAACGACCTTCAAAAATTTTCAGTACTTCGACCTTCAGTAAATAAAATGAATTTTTAACAAAGTAGATTAAATTTCAACAAAGAAGTTGAATTTTTTATCCAAAAGAGATGAATTCTTAAAGATGAATTAATTAGTTGAGCTATCAACTGAAAACGATCAATTTTCAACCTAAAAATGTATCAGTTAAAATATATACTTGAAAAAAGAATTGCGAACATAATGGTTAAATTTTATTAACATAGGTGGCATTAATGCGAAAAACGAGAGAATAGGTTTTTATAATTGTTTCAGAAGTAAACAAATTCTAACTCATTCATTTGTAAAGACTAGCGTGATTTTACGTGGGAAACATTCAAGTTTCAACCTCCACAATCTAAATAAGTGAAATTGCACTAGGAATCGCGAGTGTGTATCTCACCGGGAAATCGGGAAAACCAGGAAATGAGCTTCAATTTAATTCAGTGCACGGGATCAAAATCAACGTTTAGGACTACGAAAAAACACAATGAAAGGAAGAAATTCTTTTCTAAATGAAAAAACGCGTAACTGAACCTGTAAAGCTATAAATCGTTTTTGTAATTTAATTAAAGGGTTGCATCAGTTGCAGTTATCGGCTCCTTAATCAATAGACCGAGAGAAAAATGTCATTGCCACGAAAAATATCCGCCAGGAATAAAACATGAATTATTCATGAATAAATAGAAAAATGATTCAATCAAATCTGCAGAAAAAAATAGCAATAGTCTATCAATGAAAAAAATTAGTTCAGTTTCTCGAATTCTGTCCTTTTAAATACGAGTATATCTAATGAAAACAAGATTTACTGTAAACCTTTTGATTGACTTTTCTAAATGATGTAATTGCTAACAAAGTCCTTATCAACGATATATATGACAAAACTGTATATGCATTAGGTAAATTACAGTTTTTTGTAAATCTTCTTAATTGTTATACGGTACGATATGAAAAGTGAATTTAAATTGTAGAGCACTATAATTACGAGGGTAGTTCAATAAGTCCTTAGAATGACCAACAGATGGCGCGCGAATCGCTCCAAATCATCTGTTTTCAGTCAGCACCACTCCCGACTAGAT
>NC_046663.1:92863212-92868134 GCF_010883055.1 Belonocnema kinseyi | reverse complement strand
TGGAATTATACTTATTGACTACTTGGAAAAGGGTAAAACAATCACTGGTGAATATTATGCATCATTATTAGAGCAGCTGAAAGAAGAAATTTAAAAAAAATAACCACACGACAACGCCCGAGTTCACACATGCTTCGTTTCAATAGCTAAAATTGAAGAACTAAAATTCGAATTGGACGAACACCCACCGTATTCACCAGATTTAGCCCCCAGTGACTTTTTCTTATTTCCCAACTTGAAAAAATGGCTCGGTGGACAGAGATTTCCAGACAACGAAGACGTCATTGCCTCTGTAAGTGCTTATTTTGAGGAACTTCCGAAAACGCACTTTTCTGAAGGATTAAAAAAACTTGAAAAGCTATTGACCAAGTGTATAGAGCTCCAAGGAGATTATGTTGAAAAATAAAAAAAAAATTACCCAAAAAAAATTGTTTTTATACTTCATTCTAAGGACTTATTGAACTACCCTCGTAATATGGTTACCATCAATGCAAGAAACTTCTTTTTTTTATAATGTTAATCTAATACACATCTAGAATATTTTTGATTAAAAATAGCGGAAGTCTGAAGCTTTGAAGGTGCCAAGGATAGAACAGCAAATTAAACAATTAAAGTGACTAATTTCACTCTAGGAATTCAAAATTAATAATTTATTTTATACTATTTTTTACTAATTTTCATATATGAAATTTTCATATATCAAAACTATAACTCTTAAGATCACCTCATACCATTAATATAAATATTAAATATTTACAAGTAATTAGCTCTCAATCAGAAATTTATAATTTTGTTTACTCATTCTGTGCATCATTCCACAGCTTAGCGAAAGTCGCTTGAAATCTTCAACACTCGAAAAAAATCACTCACAATTTTTATTACAATCAATTAATCCCACATATGTCCATGAATATTCATATTTGCATTTAGTTAGTACATATATAGAGCGCCACAAATGCAATGGAGAGCGAAGTATAACAAAATCAGGAATAGTTTTTTCTGGATATCAAATACGTTTCTCTTACACAATTCAGTAATATGAGTGCAGGTCACAGAAATAGATCTATTCGAATTACTCGCTATATATCATTTTTATTATTTTAAAGGAAATAAATTACTGATTGAAATTCACTGAAAGAAAATAGACGATGTACATTTCAGAATAGACCCTAGAATAACTAATAGTTTGACTGTCTCAAACCGAAAAAATCAAGTGCTTTCCGCGTGATATCATCGTAAACTTTCAACTTTACGAAGAGCTAATAAACTTTTTACATCTGGAAATATATCGCAGTATCTATATCTTTATTTTATTGTTTTCTATGTGCAATATCACCGCCTCCTTCTGCCTTTGGTCTTACCTATTTGGCAACAATACGAGTCGAGCTGTTTAAAAGTTTGTCCTCTATATATACTCTCAACTCACTTGTCCTCGTAATTTATTGAAGGGTAAAAATTATCTCTAAAGTTTCATCTCGAGTACTCTCATTTCTTAAGGGATACAAAAGTTTCTAAAAAATGTTTTTTGAACATTAGCTTCGAAGTTTTGTGGAAGCTTTCAACTTCTGAGTGTATAATTTTGTAATAAGAATATTTTCAAATTTCCATAGTGTTTTTATTTTTGGATAGAGAAGAAATTGTTTTTATGTGTACTTTCAAGTAGAAAAGGAATTGAACAAATAATGGCTCAAGGATATAAAAAGAACTATCGGATGTGAAATGTTCTTAAATTAACGTCTGGGAAAATAATTGGGATTCATAACATAAATCATCCCAGAGATATTTTTGATCTAAAGTTGGACAAAAATGCTGTAAAAATTTTTTAAACTACAGTTATACGGAAAAAGTGGAATTTTCAAATTAAAAAAATAATTTTTATAAAAAAATGCATTTCTGATAAACAAGTTAAATTTTAAGCCAAGGGCGTGAATCTTGTAAAAATATTAATTTTTAACAAACTAGTTCAACTTTTAACCATGAAGTTCAATTTTTAACTAAAAAAGCTGAATTCTAAACTAGATAGTTCAATCTTCATTCAAAAAGATGAATTTTGCAGCAAGAAGATTAATTTTCTTCCAAAAAGCACGAATTTTAAACAAAATATGTTACATCAATACTCAACAAAACCAAGAAGTTGCATTTTTAAATAAAAAGGGTGATTTTTCGAAAAAGAAGATTAATTTTCAACCAAAAAAGGATGGATTTTTAATAAAATACATGAATTTTCAACGAGGAAAAATCAATTTTTAATGAAAAATATCAATTTTCTGCGTAAAGTGGAATATTTATACTGTTAGTTGGAATGGAAGCTTCTAATATGTCCGCTAAGGGTCTACCTATAGTTTAAGGTGGGTTCCGAACCACCAAGAGCAACAGCTGTATGTACTTAGAGAAAGAAGCTTTTTCTCTAGAGGTACCGGTCCCGTGACTCTCCACACTGAAAATTTTTTGGGCGAGCTGCCAGTGTTTACCGCATGGGCCGCCCAGGCTCTTTCAGAGTGCGAGGCGGAAATTGAACTTGCAAGTCGGCGCACAGTTTTTTAAAATTTGTTTTTGGACAAAATTAAAAAACTCGCAATTGAAAAATGATAGAGACACGAACCCATATATTTTTTTAAAACTAAGTATGTTTTCTGATAGCATGAACTGTTTTTTTTCCTCCGTTAAAATAAAAAGGTTAAATTTTAAGCGAAAAAGGTAAATCTTGAAAAAATAATTTTTAACAATCTAGTTCAGCAATCTAGCAAGAATTTTCAACTAAAAAAGATTATTGTTGAACCATATAGTTTAACTCTAAACCCAACAAATGAACTTTCCAAAAAGAAGATTTATTTTCTACCAAAAAACTCGAATTTTCAACCAAATTACTTTGCATTAATATTCAACGAATTTTAAAGTCAACAGGATGAATTATTTGCAAAACGGTTGATTTTTTCACCTAAAAATATGGTTTTTAAACAAAAAAGTTAATTTTCTATAAAAAAGTTAAATTTTTATAAACATTTTGTCATTTTTCAATCATATAGTTAAATTTAAACAAAAAATATAAATTTTTAACAAAAAAGTTCATTTTCAACCGAGTTGTTTAATGTTCGACCAAATTGTTCAATCCTCAACCAACTAGATTAATTTTAAATCAAACGGTTGCATTTTTAACTAACAAGGCTTAATTTTTAACCACGAAGATTACTATTCTAACAAAAAAGTCGAATTTTTTAGAAAATATATGAGTTTTCAACTAGAAAAGATCAATTTTCAATAAAAAAAACATCAAGTTTCAATCAAAAATATAAATTATCAACCAAAAGTAAAATAGTGACAGTGTTACTTCAAAAATATATTTTCACCATAAAAAAAAACGAATTTACAACTTAAAAAGGATAATATTCTAATAAAACATGGAAAATTGACATGTTAAGATAAAGAAAAATTAACTGTTATAAGAAAAAAAAAGATTTTAAAGAAAAAAGCAACATTTTAAACCAGAGGTAAATATTCGAAAAATATGAAGTTTTAACGGAATAAGTTGAATCAATTTTCAACAAAATTGTTGGACTTTGAAGTCAAAAGTTGAAATCATTCTCAAAATGGTTATATTTTGAACTTAAAATATAATTTTTTAACAAAAAAGTTAATTTTCTACAAAAAAGTTTATATTTAAACCAAAATTATGAATGTTTAACAAAAAAAATTAATTTTTCAAAACTAGATTTATTTAACCTAAACAGTTGTATTTGTTATGAAAAAGGATTAATTTTCAAAAAAAAAGAAAATTAATGTTTATAAAAAAATGCGAATTTGTAAAAAAACATATACAATATCAAGAATGGAGTTGTTATACATTGATAGTTACAAAAATTAATTAAAAAAAAAATAGAATTTTCAAAACAAAATCATTTACAGATTCAAAAAAAGATATAAATTTTCATCTAAAATGATGAATCTTAAGAAAATGAATTGTCAATAGAAGAGTTGACCTAAAACATGATTTTTTAACCCAGAAGATTTGTTTCCTAAAAATAGAATTTTTATATTTTCAAATAAGGTAGTTTTTAGCTAACATGTTAATATTTAAATTAGATTAACTATCCGAAAAATAAAAAAGGTGTTATAGGTAATTTGAAAATTAAAGCTTGTTTCTGCATAATACAGGTCCATTTCTTTGGCAAAAATGAGCACTTGATACAATCTTATGATCGCCTTTTTCTTCCTCATAGATGAAGCTTTGTATTAGCGACAAGTTTGAAAATTTTTAAATTTATTTAATAAATCGTTTGTCAATTTAAAATTAAAAGTTAGTGCATGAATAGAAGAGACTGTTTGATCATAAATTTCTTAATTAAATAATTCTGACGATTTTTGTAAAATGTAATAAAGCTAGCAAAGGGATAAGGTGCGATAGAACTTCTCCCTTTCCTTTTTCAGCTGGAAAGATTCCCATTTCAAACACAAAATTCGATTTGTCTAATTTGTCATTGTATTTTAACATTTTGTGTATTATTTTGTAGTTTTTGTAAATTTCTACTTTTAAATTGATCAAAATGAAAACTTAGCGTGCTTATTATTTAAAAAATCACTAATGCTTCCTCTGTGAAATGTAAAAAGGAATCTGACGAGGGAATCGGTTCAATTCCGAACCGTTATTGTACATTTCTGAATAAATAGTCTGTGAGTAGTCGAAAATATAAAGTTATTCCTTATAAATTCCAATTTAAGAATAATTGTTTATCGAGAAAAAGAATTGCATTAACAGATAATTAGATATAGAATGTATTTAATAGTGGGACGATGGTCGTGGGGGCTAAAGCGTAGGCTTTGGACCCCACTCCTTCGGCTTGCGGGTTCGATTCCCGCCTCGCACTCTGGAAGAGTCTCGGTGGCCCATGCGGTGAACACTAGCCTAGCAAGGGAGTTGTTCATCT
>NC_046663.1:92856871-92863112 GCF_010883055.1 Belonocnema kinseyi | reverse complement strand
AAAAATTAATTTTAAACAAATTTGTTAAATTTTCAACCAATCAGATGAATTTTCGACCAAGAAAATTGATGATCTACAAAAAAAGACAAATCTTAAACAAAAACATGAATTTTTAAAGAAATTATTTAATTTTAAAGTAAAAAGTTCGAATTATCTACAAAAATTTAAATTTTTTAAGCAAAAAATATGAGTTTTCAATGAAAGAGTTAAACTTCCAACCAAATAGTTAAATTTTCAACCATAATTAAAAAACCTTGTTAAAAAACGTATTTTTTTTACAAAGTAGTTCAACTCTTAGCGAAATAATCGACTTTCAAACCCAAGAAGATGTATAGTTGATATTTTAACCAAACGAAATTGTTTAATTTTAAAAACAAAAAGAGTATTTCCACCCAAAAATTATGATTTTAATTTTTAACAAAAGTTGCATTTACAACAGAACGACTTTACAACCAAAACATATTTAATTTAATTTCTGCAAAGAAGGACGACCTTTTAACAAATCACATGATTTCTTAACCAAAAATGGTATTGTCAGTTTCAAAAATGTATTTTCAACGAACGAGATGAACCTTCAAATAAAAAATAATTAGTTGAACTTTTGATAGAAAAGAGGAATTTTTTTTACAAAATAGTTACATTTTCAACAAAATCATTAATTTTTCAATCAAATAATTGAGTTTTTATCCAAACTAGATGAATTCCAAAATCGCCAATTTCTTTAATTTCTTTCAAATGCGGATCAAGATATAATAAGACTATTTCAATATAACATAATTATAATATTATCATTATTAGTATACGTATATATTTATATAAATAAATATATATGTATATATATAATAGTATTAATATTTATATAATTTATGTTTTATACATGAAATAACATAACCTCAAAATATATGCATATCAAGAGGCGCGCGATCTATTCAAATCATGCGAAATGCCAGCATTGAAATCTGGAAATATTAAAATCTCAATCTCCTGAATTTATTTCAAAGCAGTTAGCAGATAGATATATAAATAGAATCGCCGAAGTACTCCGACCGGCAATCGTGCACCATCGTGTTTTCAAATTCAGAAGAGGAGAAATGGGTTGCGCGCGCAACTCAGTCATTTACAGCGTCTCCTACTCTATTCACACGGACATAGCCCTATCATAGTATTGGACCACATCCCGTTTCAGATCTGGGATCACTGCATCTGACTAGCCCCGACCAGTAGCGTCATGGATCAGGCCGCTAGTCGGGACCTGATCGGGTACTAGTAGGGGTCATATGATAATACATCCGCGCGGAATATTAACAAAACTCCCCAAAATTTGTAGAACATCCCCTAAAAGTTTGTCAAAGCTTCAGCTGGAAGGCAGTAATGGAAGAGCTTCGCTCTGAAGGAACCGCGATGTTGGTCACAGTAGTCTCTGCTCCAGGTAATTATGCTTCGTTACGTGTGGAATGCTGTCTTAAACACTCGACGCGTCATTTCTGTTGCGCGAGGGGCGGCACGTCGCGCCTTTGCGGATTTTCTTTAAAGCTACCAGTCCAGAACCGCAAGACTGAAATGAAGGTAGTAGCGAAATCTGTACTGTACCGTGCTTAATAGTTTACTACTAGGATACTGCTCTTCACTGATTAATCAAAAACTTTTTCTCTTTCCAATTTCAACTACATGAAGGATTAGACTTTATTTACATATGGCAAATCTTTTAGATCAATTTAAAAAAAAGGATATATATAAATTTCTTATGACTTTCGGCAGACTTTTCTCCTACATCTATATGTATTTTTTCAAATATGGATTTTCTTAAAATTCCATACAAAGGTATTTATAAATGTTCTTAGAATTCGCGATTTTCTAAAAAATACTACAAAAAAATAAGATTACGTCTTTTTGAAGATTTTGATCCTTGTTTTTATAAAAAGTTGATTTTTGTACAAAATTATTAACTTAATAATTATTTATTAAGTATATTTGAGACGAATTCAGCATGAATAAATCTTTTCTCTAAAAAACGGTGTAAAATTATTGTTAAATATATTCTTCGTGTTTTCGAATAAAAAAATCATTACCCTTTTTTAGATATCACCTCATTTGATAAAACCTCGCCAAAAACTCAAACATAAGAATAACCCGATCAGAGCCCCACTAGCTCCCGACCAGAGCCTGAAGATTAACGGCACGGAAATTAGTGAACAAAAAGGCCCGACTAGCCCTTGACCAACCACCGACCAGGCCCCGACTAAAATTTTGACAACAAAAAGCCCAACTAGTCCCCGATTAGTCCCCGACTGGGTACTTTGTCAAAATTAATAACCCGAGTAGCCCCTGATTAGTGCCCGACTTGTAATAGGGCCAAATGGGGTTATTTCCATACGGGTTATGGTCCTCGAGCACTTAGAATTAGTGCAGTAGAAAGATTTTCAAAATCAAAATGTTGAGTTATCTTGAAAACGATGCGATACGCGAATACTGAATAAATCAAGGTATTTTAAAAATAATAATACAAAATTTCGAATGATCTCACAACCGGTTAGATACGCGAAACTGACAAAATGTTTAGGTTCTGATACAAGGAGTGATTCTCGGCCATCACTAACTAATCCAATAAACAGAGTTTTAAAAGGAAAAAATCAAAATTTGAATTATTTTGAAAACGGTGAGATATACGCGAAAACCTGAAAAATTCATAACCAATTATATTAAAAAATCAAATTAATATTGACAAAATTTATACATTTTCATATTTCTGGAACAGTTTAAAGGATACATGACAACTGTCAAAATTTTAGAGGATTTTCTAGGAGGCGGTAAATTAATTCATTGGTTGGAACTGTAAGTAAAACTACAGATATAATTACAAACTATTTCAAATGACGAAAAAATGCGCATTCGAGTGCGCAATCGGTCTCATTTTTCAAATCCTACGAAACCCCTCAAATCTTGCAAATAAATTTTTACTAATCTATTCAAATATTATAAAATCCTGTGAAATCCTCCGGAATCTGATAAAATACCAGTTAATCTTTTAAAATACCTTAAAATCTATTTAAATCCTTTAAATCATTGCGCAGGGGTACGAATAAAAGTTTCTCGGTGTTTATTTCTTTGAGCCACGTCTCTCATTGATGTAGAAGAAGAGGTGGTATATTTTTTGCCTGACAGGTTGTATTACGAAATAACTCGCTTAATAAGCGAGTGTATCACAGGATCCGCGGAATATCCACCTCCTCCCCTCTTCTCATTGAAACCTATCTTCGGTATTGCCATAAACATTGCTCTCGGTATGTTCGTGATTGCAAAATAGCGTACATCCGATGGGATGCATCGGTGCACAGCACCACTGGTTTCGATTATGCAATCTTTCCCGGAGTAGCCGATTCGTATTTATTAAAACGTAGCAACGTTATTTATTATACGACAGGTAACTTTCTGGAAATTCAGTAGCTGATCTGCGAAAAAATTACTGGGAATCGTAATTAGGACGTGCGAATCTCAGAAATTCACGTTTAGACACTTGAACATGTTTCATTTAAATGACAATGTCGATCCTTAATTATGGGACCGTTCTTAAATTACGTAACAGCTCAGGGGGAGGTTAAAAGATTTTGTTATGATTTGTTACGGAAGGGGGAGGGTGTCCTTCATTCATGTACGCAATTTTTGTAAATTTTCAAATTAAACAAATCACTCGCAGTAATTGTACAGAAAGTTAATATAAATTTAAGTTTACGCGCCAAACAAATCTGGTGAATGAAAAAAGAAAACCTGTAGGCAATACAATTTAAAAAAGTCAGGAAATTTTATTAGGCAGGGAAAAGTCAGAGATTAAAAATAATATATTGCAAAACGAAAGGAATTTCTATAATTTGAAATAACTGTAAAGAAGAATAAATTTGAATTTTTTATTTTGTTATTCCGTAATAAAATATTCTATGATTAAAATGGAGTTTTTGGGTAACCGTGTCATGATATTGCTGTTAGTAATTTATTTTCTTTGTATGTATATTTCTATTTTTTGCATTTACTTCTCCCTGAAGATTATCTGTTTAGTTATAAATTTTCCTATTTGTTTAAAAATTAAATTATTTTTTTAAGTCTTCTTGGTTAAATAATGAACCATTTGGTTGAATAGTCATTATTTTTGTTTGAAAATTAAAACTGTTCTGTTGAAAATTTAAGTATTTCGTAGAAAATTTACTTTTTGTTCAAAATTCTTAATTTAGTGTTAGAACAAAATTTGGTAACTATTTTGTTGCAAGTTAACAATATCTTAAAAGTTTAATGTTCAACTAAAAAAAAGATTAGGTTTCAACGAAAAAAAAATTCAACAAAACAGTTAAATTTTTAGCTAAAAAAGATTCATTCTGAAAAAAGTGAAATTAAACTTTTATTTAACAACACTAATTTTCACCAAAAAAATGAATTTTTAATAATATAGTAGTATAATTTTTGCTAAAAAAATAATGAATTTTGAGCCATGGAGATAAATAATCAACCATTAAAGGCGAATCTTCTATCAAGATTTATTTTCTATCATTAAAGGCAGTTTTTCAACAAAATAAATTATATTTACAAAAATTGGTTGAATATTCAACTAAAAAAGGTAAATTTTCAAATAATACTGCAATACCTAAAATCAGTTAAAAAATTAATTTTTAACAACAAAAAAGTTGAATTTTTACTAAAAAAATTAATTGTCAACAAAATATAGAATAGTACAAATTTCCATTATCAAAATTAATATGCAATACCATTCTTAACCACAAATTTTTACAAAAAATGAAAGAGTTAAAAGGTTAATCTTATATTTTTGTCAAAAGCTTCTCATTGAAATTCTGTCCGATCTTATTCACTCCACACTTGTATGAAGGTCTCAGAAGCTTGGAA
This sequence comes from Belonocnema kinseyi, assembly GCF_010883055.1. NCBI lineage: Eukaryota > Metazoa > Arthropoda > Insecta > Hymenoptera > Cynipidae > Belonocnema > Belonocnema kinseyi. Next base: position 92,858,225 of record NC_046663.1, on the reverse strand, counting down.
ATTTCTATCGAATTGTATCAGTAAAGAAATCTTTTCTATCAAAATTTTCTTACTGCATAAAATTTGACGGAGTTTTAACGCAAATATCTTCGTAGAAAAGTATAAGATTTTTCAAGTAGTAGAATTCGATATAAATTTTTTTTTAATTTTTAAAAATTTTTTAAGTTAAAATTTTTTTTTTAGGTTCTGGGAAAAAGAATTAGAAATTTGAAAAATAACTCTAATGCAAATAAGATCTGACAGAGTTTTAATAAAAAAGTTTTTACAGAAAAAGTATATGATTTTAGAACGGATAGAATTTAATAGAAATTTTCGAGATTTAGAGATATAGGATTAGATACAACTCTGATAGGGAATAAGATTTGATAGAATTTTTATGAGAAAATGTTGACAGAAAAGCCTAAGATTTCCCGGCAAATTCTAAGAGATTTGATTTGATTTCTATCCAAAAATTTCCGTCAAGAAGTGCATTAAAATGGATGGAAATTTCGAATAGCACAATGGCCTATTTCATTTTGATACAGAAATCAAGAGCAATTCTTTCCAAACTTTTAATAGAAAATGATTGCTTTTCAACGAGATACCGTGCGCCACTTCTAATACATATTATACCAATAAAGATTAATCTTTCTAATTTTTCAGCTAAGGTCCCTTTTCCACGATTTTCTACTAAATAATAGTTGTGTCGAACTGTGAGTTACACAAATTCTTTACATTTTTGTTCAAAAGTTCTCACGGAATCAACTAAGAATGGCCTTGCTATAACTGTTTGATATGACTTTCTAAATTTACAAGACCTGTTCATTATTTAAACAATTTTCACAAGCATATTCCGAGTTTGGCTATTTTTAATAAATAAACTTGATTTTTTTGCGGAATATACTGAGAATGTTTTTATCATGACTTTTTGATACTTTGCAAATTTACAAGAATAATGTTTGTATTGAATATTAACAAACATAACATAAACATTTTTTTCATTTGAAATATATATTTTTAATATTGTATGATGCAGAAAATTAATTTAGAAAAAATGTTTATTTCATATAATGGAATCCAACATTATGCATGATTGTTAAACGTGAAACATATCTGACAAAATAATTACGCATATCCTTTAAATTTATCACCCAGGAAAAGGTACATTTTTTCATGCATTTCATTGTTAGAAAATTAATTTCGACGAAACGCTTATTTCTTTAATTCAATTCAACTGTAAATTACGATTGATTGAATCAAGGATCAATTAAATACATTCAGTGGAAGCTTCTAATGTGTCCCCTAAGGGTTTACATTTTTCTTACACCTTCTTTATTCCTTTACACACCCTCCACACACTTACTTGGTGGTGGAA
>NC_046663.1:92855206-92856771 GCF_010883055.1 Belonocnema kinseyi | reverse complement strand
ATTTTTTTCCTAAAATTAAAAAAACTGAAAACTCAACTGTTTTGTGAAAAATTTTTCTGTTTGGATGAGTTCAACAGTTTTTAATAAAAAATGTAAGCCTTTATTTTAATTAAAAAAGAATTGTAATTAATCCATTTTTATGGATCAAAATGATTCAGTCTTTAACATTAAAAAATTTATTTATTTATCCTTTAATTCAAAGCATTGAAAGTAAGTTTATATTTCTGAACCAGAAGTCCTTGAACTATTCCGTTTAAAAATAAGTTTACACTGTTTTGTAAAAAAATCATCTTTTTGGCTTTGAAATTCGACAATTACAAAAAAACCCTTATTGACTCAAAAGTCAACTCTTGTGTAAAATTAATATCTTTTTGGATGAGTTCAACAGTTTTTAATTAAAAATTAAAACTTTTTTTGTTGAATATTTATTCTTTTAGTTGAAAATGTAATTATTTTGTTGGAAATTTTTTATTCTCTTCTTTTTTGGTTGCAAATTCAATTATTTCGATAGTAAGTTAATTTCTAACATTTTTAATTGGCAAACTAAAATTTTTATCTCTAAATAACAATGCAAAAATATTAATCTGGAATAACTTAAAATAAAAACAATTGAACTTTTATTTTAAAAAGTTTATAGTTAACAAATTAATTTAATCGTGCAATTTTTAATGTTACGAACTGGATTTTTTTTTGAATTATTATCATTTTGAACCTTAAAAATAATAGCGTAATTTGTATTTTTTAATCAGAAGTCTCTAAAATGTTAAAATCATAAAAATTTTAAAATGGTAATTTCGTATTTTAAAATAATTTAATTTAAAAAATTAGAAAATTAAGAGGTGTTAAGTGTTTGTGTTTTATACGTATGAATTATTGAGCATTTAAATGCAATATTTCTGAATTAAAAATTTGTCAAGCTTCAGTTTTAAAAGTTTAAAATTAAAAAGATTTCCACCTCAAAAAAATCATTTTCAGATTAAAAATTTTGAATTGGAACAGGAAATTTTTCAAAGCAATTGTATGTATTTCTGAATTGGATAAGAGATTTTTTGAAAAAAAATATTATTCAGATCTGGTACAAGCCATTATAAACAACTATTAAAACCTATACAAATTTGAACAGAGTGGTTCGAAATAGAAAGCCTTGAATTGTTAAAATTGTAATGAGCTAAATTTTAAGTTTGAGCGCTACAATTTTAATTTAGAATAATATTAAAAATTAATTTAAAAGTTGAAATTATTTGAAATAATTTTAAGCACGATGTAGATTTTTGCAGATTAAAAAAAAAGCTTTTGAGAATTGTAAAATATATAAAAAGAATCACAAAAATTTTTGTGATTGCTAAGAAAATTGAAAAGGATTTTTTAGTTTGAAAAATTAATTTTAAGTGAGTATTTGAAAAGATTTTAAAAAATTTTAAAAAAAGAAATCAGGACGATTTTAAGTCAATTTTTTTATTTTGCAGTTTTTTTAATTTTAGGAAAAAAATCGAATTAACACAATAAATCAATTTTCAACCCAAAATTTTACTTTTCAATAAAATAAATTAATTTTCTATCAAATA
>NC_046663.1:92853736-92855106 GCF_010883055.1 Belonocnema kinseyi | reverse complement strand
TCGGGAGCCCTGCGCGTTCTGTTGTTTTGAACCGCACTTACTACAACTATGTTTGGTGATGTCATTGTTGTTCCCACGAGAAGCTAGGGAAAGGGGTTCGTCAATCCTTGTAGAGCCCCTCATTCAAGGATAAGGCTGCGTACTCTGAGAGATCGCTCGGTATCCCAGAGTCACCGTTCTAGATACCTCACCCAGGTGCCATTCAGCTTTCGGCACGGTTTTCACACCTCCGCTTGGGGGTTAATTCCTTCGGGACCACCCCTGGACAATTGTCGGCGACTGCCTATTTATTTTTATAACCATATTCAGCAGAAATCCTTGGTACAGGGACCCTCTATCCGCAACCCGAGGACGCGTTCGGTGGCTTTGTCATAGGCCCTTCGGGTTGATTCTAGAGGAATCAAAACCGGAATATATATATTATATAATATATTATTAATAATAATAATATTATAGTTATGTTCTTTTATAATAGTCTTATTTATATCTTGATCCGCATTTGAAAGAAATTAAAGAAATTGGCGATTTTGGAATTCATCTCGTTTGGATAAAAACTCAATTATTTGATTGAAAAATTAATTATTTTATGGAAAATGTAACTATTTTTTTAAAAAGTCCTCTTTTCTCTCAAAAGTTCAACTACTTTTCAAAAAATTTTATTTTTTTTTCTATTTGAAGGTTCATCTCTTTCGTTGAATATATATTTTTGAAACTGACAATCAATACCATTTTTGGTTAAGAAATCATGTGTTTCGTTAAAAGGTCGTCTTTCTTTGTAGAAATTAAATTGTTTTATGAAAAATTTATACTTTTTGATTAAAAATTACATTTTTCGGTTGAATTATCAACTATAAATATGTTTTGGTTGTAAAGTCGTTTTGTTGTAAATGCAACTTTTGTTAAAAATGTAAATCATAATTTTTGGGTGGAAATACTCTTTTTGTTTTTAAAATTAAACAATTTCGTTGAAAGTTCATGTCTTTTGTTGGAAATTAACCTTGTTTAGTAGAAATTTAATCTTTTTGGTTGAAAATGTATCATTTTTTATCAAAAATGCAATTGTTTGGTTAAAATATCAACTGCACATCTTCTTGGGTTTGAAAGTCGATTATTTCACTAAGAGTTGAACTACTTTGTAAAAAAATACGTTTTTTTAACAAGGTTTTTTAATTATGGTTGAGAAGTTAACTATTTGGTTGAAAGTTTAACTCTTTCATGGAAAACTCATATTTTTCGCTTAAAAAATTCAACTTTTTGTAGATAATTCGTTTTTTTACTTTAAAATTAAATAATTTCTTTAAAAATTCATGTATTTTGTTTAAGATTTGTCTTTTTTTGTAGATCATCAATTTTCTTGGTCGAAAATTCAT
>NC_046663.1:92847717-92853636 GCF_010883055.1 Belonocnema kinseyi | reverse complement strand
AAGGTCACGTTTCAGAGAGGTGTCTTTCAGGGCGATACCATGAGCCCACTCCTCTTTTGCCTTACATTATTGCCACTATCTCTAGCACTGCGCCATTCCGACAGGTACTTGTGTGGCAAACCTACAGATCGAAAATACAAGGTCACTCATGTATTTTACGTAGACGATCTTAAGATCCATGCTAAAAACAGAGAGCAACTGCATCTAGCTCTGGGGATTGCCGAACGATATACTAAGGAAATTAGAATGGAATTTGGGTTAGAGAATGCGCCAAGGTTTATTTGAAGCGAGGAAAACTTAATGGCATCCCTAAAGATCCTGAGCTCGTTGATAGAAGCGTCATACGACACCTTTACGCTGGAGAAACTTATAAATACCTGGACGTGCCACAGAGCCGCATTCAGGATGTGACATCTATAAAGGATACTCTCCGAAGCAGATACAAACGTCTCATCCGACAGATTTGGTCTTCCGAACTGTCGGCGAGGAACAAAGTATCTGCAACGAATATGCTTGCCCGCCCCGGTACTACTCTATTCATTTGGAGTAGTTCCATGGACGAAGAACGAGCTCAGATCTCTTGATATCGGGAAAAGAAAGGTTATGCACATGGACAAAAGCATGCATCTTAAGTCTTCCGTTCCGCGACTGTACATCTCACGCCGTCAAGGCGGTGGAGGCTGCTGAAACACTCGGACTTGACTTCAGTATTAGGGGTGAGCAAAATGCATCAAATCTTATCCCTCTCGAGTACTCACTCCTGAAAGCCCGGATTAAGAAAGCACAAGAGAAAAACTTTCGTGAACAGATCCTCGATAAGAGGATGCACGGTATCTTCCACAGAAATGTGAAGGATCAGTCAATGTCTTGTGAGCTAACGTTTGCTTTCCTTAAATCGCCCGAATTGAAGTCTGATACAGAGGGTTTAATTTTTGCATGCCAAGACGGTATCATTTCCACCTTAACATACCGTCGCCACATTTTGAGCCAAGACATTCCCGATGACATCGGGATCTTATAAGGGAGTTGCAACGATTGTACCCGGAATATTCTGTTAAACTGATCGTCCTTATCATCGGCGCTCTTGGAGGTGCCAAGCTTTCACTTGCTAATGGCCTAAAAAGCATCCCTGCGTGTCAACAATATGCTAGAACACTTGCGGGAAAAATGCAGAAGGCGGTCGTCCTTGGGTCGCTCCGTGTTCTTAGGGTGCACGAGGCTTTTTCTAGATCGTCGTATTGATTCCTTTACAGACTGTAACCACCTATCTGACGGTTGTGAGACGTGGTTGTGGCTGAAATTTTACCGCGATTTCGCTGGAAGCGGGTGCAATTTTTCAGATTAGCACCCGCTCCCGGCAAAATCCTGCGGTTGTCCTTATGACAAATTTTTAATTATAATAGTATTAATATTTATATAATTTATATTTTATACATGAAATAACATAACCTCAAAATATACGCATATCAAGAGGCGCGCGATCTATTCAAATCATGAGAAACGCCATCATCGAACTCTGGAAATATTAAAATCCCAATCTCCTGAATTTATTTCAAAGCAGTTGGTAGATAGATATATAAACAGAATCGCCCGAAGTGCTCCGACCGGCAATCGTGCACCTTCAAGTTTTCAAATTCAGAACAGGAGAAATGGGTTGCGCGCGCAACTCAGTCATTTACAGCGTCTCCTACTAATATATTCACACGGATATAGCCCTGTCATAGTTTTGGACCACATCTCGTTTCAGATCTGGGATCACTGGTCAGATGACGCGACTAGCTCCCGACTTTAAGTGGGGCGAATGGTCGGGAACCAGACTAGTTCCTCATTTGAATTTCTACACGGGAACAGTCTAGAATGTCCTCAAATTTTTGGCAGGTTTCGCGTATCCCTACTTTACTCTACTTTACTATTTTAGTTCGGGGTGGTCGAAGATCTCTATCAAATCATACAAATTTGGTCAGTATTCATGTATCTGACCGTGAGTTTACATGTATCTATGATCGTTTTCAATATAATTCCAAATTTTAGTTATTGTTTTGAATTAAAAAATTTCTTTATTGAGTTTATTTGAGTCGTTTGAAAAAAGTCCCTCTGCAAAGTCCCTAAATAGTAATTATTTTGCACGCATCTCTGACCATTTTCGAGATCATTCGAATTTTAAGTTTTTGTAAATTTCTAAAATCGGTTTACTACTTTAGATCGAGGTAACCAAGGTCCATCTTCCTTTTGAAAACATTTTCAGTTTTCCCGTAACTCTCACCGATTTTAGATAACGAAAATAATTTTGTTTGGTATTTAAAAGGTTTCTGGTCGAGGGGCTCTGATCGGGCAAGTATTATGATCAAATGCTTACGCGGTAGCTGACCGGTCGCTGATTGAGAAATAATATAATTATTAAACTAGATTCATAACTTAATTACTTTTTCTGATTTCATTAAAAAATAGACAAGTATAAAAATCTTGAATCGTGATTAATGTATAGTAAACATTTTTTAATAGGGATTATAATGAAAGTTATAAATTAATGTCGGAAAAAAACATTATACAGATGCTAAATTTATAATTGCTTAAGCTTTTGTGAACGAATAATAAAATATTTTAAATAATATAATGCCTGATACATAATATAAAGAGCAAATGACAAAAGTCTGGAAACGAGTTTTTTGGCGTGATTTTAAAATTACCTTATGCAAATTTCAAAATTTCGGAAAAAATATATAGTTGAAATAAATATATTCATATCAGTTCTATTGCTCTTTATCACTTTTAATTAACTGTATTTTATTATTATTAAATATTCAACGTCTTTTCCTTGAAAAGAGCTTCATATTAATAAAGTACGAAATTAAATAATTATAGTTTTTTCCTCATTTACCAGTCATTGCTGGTGTGGTACCTTAAAAAAGCAAATATGTTGTGATCATGCTGAACAGCCATGGAGAAAAAAATATCGCACAATCATATCGCAAAACCTCTATATTGAAATAAAGCGTAATATGATAATGTAAAGCAGGTTCCGGAACTTTGTCCGATATTATAATTCACTAACATTGCTTGGCCACTACTAGAACCCTCGATTATATAATGAAATAAATTAATAATATAATGTAAAATCTTGCAATGTACGATATCACGATTTTACGCTATTATAATTCAATAATTATGATATATAGCGCAGGAATTACGGTATATATATATATATATATATATATATATAGCGAATGTCAATAATCTAATGATGATAACATAACCTTTAAATGTTTTAAAAACATTAAGAGAATTTACAGCATTCTTTTGTCTTTTTTAACCAATGTTTATATTGTTTTGAAGTTTATTCATATATTATGGATAAAAAAGAAACAGTACGGCAGCAAAACAAGGTTCGTGCAAAAAGGAAGAGATTGATCAATAAGAAAATAAGAAGACTCAATTCAGATGACTATACTTCTGATGAAATATTACAAGTTAATAATTTTCAAAATGGTAAGTTATAATTTTAAATATGTTTAAAATATAACTTCCATTTTTTGTTGAAAAAATCACTTTTTTTAGTTGAAAATTTAACTACCTAGACAACAGTTGAACTAATTTTATAAAAATTGATTCTTTTGGTTGAAGATTCATATCATTAATTCATATCTTGGAAATCCATTAAAATATTCTAAAATTCCGTAAAATTCTATGAATTCTCATAATATTTTAGTTTGGCCAAATTAGAAGAAAAAGGCGAAGTGCTGGAACTCGAAGATGCTAATTTGACTGGGCTATGCCCTAAAATCCTGAAAAATCTTTTTAGTTACCTTGAGAGCTTTTAAAATGCCTTAAATTCATTGAAATTCTTGGAGGTCTTATGAAATCCTTTGGAATCATTTTAAATTCTTGAGAATGTTTCAAATCCTTTGTAATCCATTGAAACTTTTTAAAGCGCTTGAAAGTTCCTTGCAAATTTTAAAAATAAATGACAATGTTTAATAACCTTTGAAATCCCTTCAAATTATTCAAACCTATTATAAATTTCTCGAAATATATTAAAATACCTCAAAATATTTCAAACCCTTTAGAATTCCTTGAAATTTTAAAGCTCTTAAAAACTTCTTGGAATTTTTTAAATATACCCTTAAATCTATTAAAAATTTCTTAGAATCTTCGAAAATACCCTAAGCACTTCGAAAGAATTCAAGACATTTTAGAAATAGGTACACACATGAACAGTTACTTAAAGTATTTATTATAGAAATTCCTTGAATTTTGTCAAGGTTTCGTTTCAAAATTTGCGACTTCTCTGTTTTTATATTAAGTTTTGAAAAAAAAGTCGATAGCTCTGCTGGGATTCGAACCCAGGTATTCTGATTTACGGCATGATAAGAGAGTTACTAGCAATGATTTAAAAATTTTTAACCTGAAGGGTATTACAATCACCCTTAATGAGTTGAAATCCTCTTACAATTACTCGATATCACTTTGACCCAAATTTGAATTTACGTTAAAAAACATTTTTGTGAGATGATACATAATTTATATTGTTAATGCGAAAATGTATTCTGCGTAAAAATAAAAATAAGCGTCATTGAAGAGATGATAAATATGCTGCATTTGATCAATTTTCATTGATGATTTTTACGTAATAAATAACGTTCTTTGCTTCAGAACCGTTGCTTTAATTCAGAATCCGTTATTAATCACTTATTATTCCTCACAAATCTCAAATCCACAGGTGATTAAGAATATTCATTATATCATTTAGAAACCAATTTTGGTCGATAACATTTGAGGCAATTGGCGGATATCAAGATATCTTTTAAGAGGTTGATTATCTGCTTTGTTAAGTCATCGATTATACATATGTATACAAATGATGTAACTCAAGTACTCCTGTTGATCTCAATGTACGATAACAGGGATATTTTTATGAGAAAAAAAACCGTCAGAGTAGTTGATTCACAGACCCATTATGTGAGACGAATCTCTTCTGCTATTACAATTGATTGCATCTAAAATTACTATGACGTCTTCAAATATTTCCAATTTCTCAAATAATTGTTGAAAACGTACGTCATGATAGTAAATCAAACTAAAACATTTTCATGTGAGTTTTTTTCCACTCTAGGAATTTCCGTTTTAGTATCCAAATGATCAATGGCAAAATTTTTAATAGAGATTTTACAATTGATGCCTACGACGTCTCAAATGTTTCCAATTCATGAAATATTTTTTTAATTGGTCATCGAAAATTCGTCAATAGGCCGGGCTACCCCTGGCTGGGTTTCATGGACAGGAACCGATGGGGAGCCGGTCAGGCTACATTTTTCTCGAATCACCAAGTCGGGAGCCGGCCAATTATACTGTCCGGGCCAATTATACTGTCATGGTAGGGAGCCGACCGGGCACTGCCCAGGACAATTTTTTTGTCAAAATTACACATTATTAAGAGGTGTGAAGTTATCAAAGATGTTACCTTCCTAACCTAAAATCACCACGTGGTTTCCAACGTGAAACAATTGCTACGAGGTTCTATTAGGAGTTGTGGGAATTCTACTCCAATTTCCTTGACAGAATTGGAAAACTTTATTTGACCTTTAAAGTTCACCGAATTCTTTACGATTCGCCTTAAAAGACAAAACAAGTTACAAATTTCTTGCCTGAAGCAATATTTTTTAACCGCATTGTGTCCGGATTTCGGCAGGTATTCAAGCCGGGAGCCGACCAGTTTACCGTGACGTTTTTAGCCGGATCTCGGCAGAATTCCCCGAGAAGCGCCCGGCTTTAACCGCGGCTATCTGGCCGGGACCCGGCAGATCTCTGATAAGATTCCTACATGGGTGGTAGGTAATCAAAGGTTTATCAATTGAGAAATGGATGCGTCTTGAAGACGCGAACAAGTATATTATGTACGTTAATTTTGCATTCCCAATATTA
>NC_046663.1:92826188-92847617 GCF_010883055.1 Belonocnema kinseyi | reverse complement strand
TCTTGAAATGTTGACAGTTGCATACGGTGAGTCTACTCTGAGTAAGAAAAATGTGTATAAGTGGTACAAGCTGTTCCAAGAAGGCCGAGAGGATGTCGAAGAAGAACCTCGCCCTGGACGTCCCAGAACGTCAACAACAGATGAAAACGTTCAAGCAGTGGAAGAAATGGTGTTGAAAAATCGCCGAATTACCATCAGATAAATTGCTGAAGAAGTTGACATATCGGTTGGCCCATGCCATACTATATTTCCGGACGTTTTGGGCATGAGACGTATGTCAGCGAAATTTGTTCCAAAACTGCTTAATTTTGAAAGTGCTTGTGAAAGATTTTCTGACTAAAAATAGCACCACAGTCATGCCTCAGCCTCCATATTCACTGGATTTGGCCCCCAGTGACTCTTTCCTTTTCCCAAAACTGAAGAGACTCACGAAAGGACATCGATTTTCAACGATTAAGAGATAAAAACTGCATCGCTGAAAGAACTCAAGGCTATACGACAAAATGATTATCAGAAGTGCTTGGATGATTGGAAAAAGCGTTGGCACAAGTGTATTATATCTGAGGGGGATTACTTTGAAAGGGACAACATAAATATTGAGGAATAAATGAATATTTTTTGAGAAAACCATAAAGTCACCTTATTTTTTGAACACACCTCGTATATATATTTTTTTTCAAATTGATCCATGGGAGGTTCATCAATAGGTCACTCGGCGTGTCTTGAAGACGCGAGCAAACATGTCAGATACAGTAATACAGTGTGCCCAGTATAAAGAAAGTTTTTCTCATATTAACAGAAAACACAAATTTTTGTTAAACACCATAAATCGGTACTGGTGTGTCATAAAAGGTTAAACAATAGGTCGCTCAATTCATCTCAAAGACGCGACCAAATTTGCTATATAATATTATGTTGTTTTGAATATCAAACATTTTTTGGTTCGTCCAATGCGTCTCGAAGGCGCTAACAAATTTACTAGATATCTTATTGTTGTATTTTAAATATTAGAAAAGTTTTTTTGGTATAAACAGGGTAAAATTTTGTTTCTTAAATCTCAAAAATAAAAAAAAAACACTTACAAATGGCTGATCCAGCTTCAAATTCGAGATATGATGAACAGAAAAATGGGCAAGGACATTTTTTTAAATTGTACTTTCGAGCTCCTTGGGTGGAAAGACATAAAAATATGACAAAAAAGTAGGTTTGGAAATGTATGTCATTTCAAAACTCCCTCTATGAGGCAGAAAAATAAATCTGAATTTGTTTGCAAACATTAACATTTTCCTTGAATATGCCAGAATGAAAATAAACGCTGAAAACTTGAGTAACAACATCTCGTATTCAGATTTGATATTTAGCATAGTAAACATACTTCGCTTATCAAGTAAATATTCGTCACTGAGATATTTTAAGTCACTTGAGTATTTTTAAACATTATAAATTTATTTTCTAATTTTGAATGATAAGCGATTCTATAGAAGCAAACACTTAGAAACAAGCAGACAATGATATGCGAATTCGAACAACAATCACGATACCAGAAATTGCAGTGTATGACCAACTAATTTGGTTAATTGAGACCGATTAGGTTTCTGAAGTTTTTAATGAAACCAATCTTGAAGAGACGGAAAGCCCGAAAATAAGTTTAGATGTATTAAATTGAACAATTTGGTACAAATATTTCAGTAGCCGTCAAAAAAGGGCGCGCGACTGTTAGTTCTGCGCTTCGCGCTCGACAGTATATTTATCTCGCGCTTCGCGCTCGACTTTTCTGCACAGACTATTTAAAACTAAAGGTAAAAGTATCGACAACATTAATTTAATAATTGTGAATTCTCTTTTGTTAAAGCTCCTTCGGCTTTAACGAACACATTCTCATCACGTATCTCGCGCTTCGCACTCGAGTTTATCCCTGAAATTTTATATCATTCCTATAAATTCCCATAAACGATAAAGTTTTTTAAAGTTTTTATTTCATTCATCTTCAAGTCTTTAAAACTCACCCTAAATTTGGAGGCATTTGATCAAAATTCTTTTGAAGTTTCTTTAATGTTTCCCTAATTCATTTCAAACTCATTTTTGAATTTATTGAATTAGGATTGTACAAAATGTAGAACTTATTTATTTTGAAAGTGGTTAGTTTAAATAAGTTTATTTTGGAAATGTTATATTACAATTTTTTAACTAATTGAAAATTGTACATTTCAGTATTTAAAAAAATATTATATTCATTTCATAAAATATTATCATATAACTATTCAGCTTCTACGTTTTTAATTTTTTAAATAATGGTTGCGTATCAAATTCCTTGCTTCAGAAAGTGCGCTTTCAATACTTTGAATTAGAATGTTTTTTTATTTTTCATGTTTTGAATTTGAAAATATAAATGAGAAAAAAGCCTTTTTGGAGACTAAAAAAACGGGTAAATTTTGGTATGCTAAAAGTTAAAAAAAAAGGCCTGTCATATGAAAAAATAGGTGAAGGGAATGTTGTAGCTACGTTTTGGAATATGCGTCCTTATGAAGATTTTAATTTGTCTTGTACCGTTTCTCCAAACAGTCAATTTCATTATTTATAATGTTATTTTTTACGATTAAAACGAAAACCACGCGTTTTATCAGGAAATTATTTCAAAAAAAATTTTAGATTTTTTCGGGGTAAACAACCTTCCTCTTATATCTTGTGTCATTTTATCAAAAATGTAATTTTTTATTTTTAATGTTGTTATTCACGATTAAAATAGAAACTACTAATCATATAAAAAAACATTAATAAAAATTGTTGTTCTCTACTTTCGGTAAAAAAATGTAGACATTTTTTGGGTGCATAATGTTTGTTTATAATTTTGTCCTACCTTGCATACTTTCACAAAATACAATTTTTTATTACTTTTTGTTTGATCAAAATTTGATTTATCAATCTTTCGAAAAAAATTCAAAAAGTTGCTATGATAATTTTGTAGGGCTTTCGAAAATTAACATGTTACTTTTCAAGTACTATGCACAAGTGTACAGAGAATTTTTGAATCATGAAAAAACGTGGTTTCAAAAACTTTCAAAATACGCTCACTTTTGAATTTTTATCCAAAATGGCTGACTAACGAACTTGTCATTTAGCTTAGGACACTAAAACAGTGAAGAGTGTATCAAAGGCCAATCTAATAGATTATTTTGTTCAAAAGTAATCGTGCTTGTAGACAGACAGACATAAAGACAGACACATTCGTAAAAACCTGTTTTTCGGATTCAAGGGGTCTCAAAACGTGAATTTTTGACAAAAACTGGAAGGGGGGTCAAATTTTACACAAATCTAATACCTTCTCTGATAAGAATGTATTATCATGAAAAAATAACTAATTACACAGCCACACAAAAAAGTTTGCGGATCTAGTAACAAGACACACGTATTCCTATGGATTTTGGGACGCTGAATTCAAATTCGGTATCAAAAATCACCCATCACGTCATGGTTGAGCCATAACCTCGAAAGATTACGAAAAATCATGCATTGAGGCAAATAAATTGCAAAATAATGCCAGTGAAGCAAATTTTCACTTCAAAAAACATGTCGACAACTGTGAAGGATCAACCCTTGCCTGATATCAACTTATTTAACATAACTTTACCCAACAGAACCTGACCTCACCTAACCTGAATTAACAGAAATTTATTTAACCACACGTAAAGCTCTGGAAGCATATTTTCCCAGTAGCAAATGTGTGCTACATCGAATGGGTCAACTCGAGCCGAACCTAGAAATAAATCTAACCTAGCCTAACCTAACCTCACGAAACACAATTAAACTGATTGTGTTGCCCCGTTGTGTTTGCGGTACCGTTTGAATCAGCTTGGGCTTAACCTGCAAAGAGGTCAAACCTATCCTAACCTAAAAAAAACCTAACCTAACCTAACTTAACTTCACGTAACACAATTAAACTCATTGTGTTGTCCCGTTGTGTTTGCGGTACCGTTTCATTCAGCTTCGGCTTAACCTACATAGAGGTTTAACCTATCCTAACCTAACAAAACCTGACCTGACCTGACCTAGCCGAATAAAATTCAACCACACGTGTAGCTATGTAAGCGTACGGTTTTCAGTCTTAAATGTATGCTATATTTAATAGGTTAACTCGATCTTAACCTAGAAATGAATCTAACTTAACAGAACCTAACGAAATTTTGCTTAACTCAACACAATGTCACCACGTGGAGGTGCCCTGGTTACAGACACAGGCGAATAATGCTAGCAACAAGCGGTTACGAAATTCCAGACATTTACTGCTATTAATGTCAAAATATGAAAGTACGCAAGAACAGGGTTACCAGCGTAATCGGTTAGGTTAGGTCAGGTTTTCTTAGATTAGGATAGGTTAAACCTCTATGTAGGTTAAGCCGAAGCTGAATAAAACGGTACCGCAAACACAACGGGACAACATAATCAGTTTAATGGTATTTCGTGAGGTTAGGTTAGGTTAGGCTAGGTTAGATTTATTTCTAGGTTAGGCTCCAGTTGACCCATTCGATGTAGCACACATTTGATACTGGGAAAATATGCTTCCAGAGCTTTACGTGCAGTTCAATAAATTTCTGTTAATTCAGGTTAGGTGAGGTCAGGTTCTGTTGGGTAAAGTTATGTTAAATAAGTTGATATCAAGCAAGGGTTGATCCTTCACAGTTGTCGACATGTTTTTGAAGTGAAAATTTGTATCACTGGCATCATTTTGAAATTTAGTTGCCTCAGTGCATGATTTTTCGTCATTTTTTGAGGTTATGGCTCAACCATGACGTGATGGGTAATTTTTGATACTGAATTTGAATTCAGCGCCCCGAAATCCATAGGAATACGTGTGTCTTGTTACCAGATCCGCACACTTCTTTTTTTTGTGTGGCTGTGTTATTAATTAAATTTTTTGAAACCCCACACACGAGACGATAAAGAAATTAAATGACAAAAGTTTTGATCAGAATGTGTCCCCAAAGCGGTCAGATTTTTTTTTTTTTTTTACTGTTAATCATGTTTTTCATGATTAGAGCCAAAACTATACATCCTATCAAAGAGTGGTTGATAACAAATTTGTAGATCTTTTTCAAATGCACAATTTTTGTCTCTTCATCTTTTACAGTATTTTGCATAGTTTGACAGAAAAATAAATTTTTTGGATTTTTCATAATTTTGTGTGCTGTGAAAATATGAAATTTTGATTTTTCAAAAAAATTTTTTAAATTGTTATGATAATCTTGTAGGGCATTCAAAAAGCAACATTTTTCTTCTCTTGACTTGTTTTCATTTCCTGCGTTATTTGGCCTAAAATGTTCATTTTCGTGTGTTTTTTGGAATTTTGTAATTGCTATAACTCTGACAATGTTTAATATTATGAAAAAAGTCATAAAAATAAATTGTTCGAATTTTTGAATACTATGAATAACCGTACAGAGAATTTTTGAATTTCTAAAAAAGGGGTCTCAAAAAATATTCAAAATGTGCCCACTTTTTGAATTTTCATCCAAAATGGCTGGCTAACGAACTTGACCTTTAGTTTAGGACACTAAACGAGTGTACCGAAGGCCAATCTAATGAATTAATTTTTTCAAAAGTTATCGTCTTCACAGACAGACAGACAGACGTGCATACATACCTACATATAGACATACAGGCATACATACATGCATACATATATACATACATACATACATACATACAGACACATTCGTAAAAACCTGTTTTTCGGTTTCAGAGAGTCTCAAAACGTGGACATTTAACAAAAACTGGTCAAAGTGTTGCTTTGTTAAATAAATCACGATTTTCTACAAAATTGTTTAGTTTTTGGACATAATTTCCATCGAAATTGCATATTGTATCTTAAGTGTCTTCAACCAAAAAGGGATTTTACTTTTTTTCTAGTCTCAATTCTGCGACGCCACACGATAATTTTAAAGGGGGAAAAAGACAACAAATTAATTTTTATTATTATTATAATTATTAGAAAGAGGTACATAAAGTCAGTTTTAATCAATTGTTTGAAAAATTATTTTCCTGTTTGAAAAAATTTAACAGAAAAAAATGTTATCCAAAAATGTGACAGTTGATATTTCAAACAAAAAAGGTTTTATTTTTAAATCAGAAAGATTTTTTATTCTAGACAAATAAAAATGTCAAGCAAATGGTTGAATTTTCTCCTGACAATAGGAATTTCTGACAAAAAGTTCATTTTTAATCACATAGTTGAATTCTAAACTAAAAATGATGAATGCACAACTAAAACATGAATAATTAAATTTAAAGTTCACAAATTGATTTTCTATAAAAAAAATTTAAGAAAAATTTACTTCCCTTAATTTGATTGAACTTTTTTGTTCAATTTTGTACATTTTTGAACATGTTTTAGAAAAAAATTACAGTTGCAGAAATCTTGTACTTTCTTGTACAAATTATATCCTACATGCTATATACTTCTTTCATCAATTTCACAAGATTATGATAAAAGAAAGAGAAATCTCTAGAGAAATATTTATGCATATTTTTGTAATCTTTCTTTTTATTTTGCTACAATCGAATTTAATCGGGCATTTGTGAATTTCAGAAATCTAGATGTCAGTACTTCTAAAATCGATAATAAATTCAGGAAAGCGAAAGTTAAACTTGTAAATTTTGATTCCTGAAATACTTGTAATTGATTCTTCGTAATTTTTATGCGAAATTCATAATGTTCTAGGTGTACAGTCAAATTCAAAATTACTTCATTTTTATCTTGACTCATAATTGAATTTTTTAAATCTCATTCTATTACTTAAAATGTTCATTATAATTATATGCGTCACGTTTTTATGCGAGGAACTTTATTTTTAAATAATGTGCAATTATTTTTAGTTCATCGCTTTTTGAATTAAGTATCTTGCTGAATAATATTGAATAAAAAAGTGATTAATAGAATTATAAATAATCTTTTAAAAAAGAATGAGATTTCGTAAATTAAGATTAAATGAAAATTACTAGTTTTGCCTAAATCGGAAGAAACAACACAAATACAGGCGAATGTTGCATGGGTTGGGATAGCGCATTTTCTCCACTTCTTTTTCCGGTGGTGCCACCTGTTGTTACTGTCATATATTTGTATCAATAGTGACTCACTTTCTATGTTAATTCGCGGAGTTGGTCCATGCTTTTTGCAGTTGCAAAAAACATTACATATTAGGTTGGGATACGTGTACCCTACAGGTTGGGATACGTTTTTTACAACTATATGCTATTTTTGACTGAAAATCGTCTTTGGAGTAAATAATAAAAATAATCGCACTTTTGTTCATTGTTATGTGCTTTTACAATCGAAATTTCAGCATGTCTCGTTAGAAATAAAAAAGTGAACGGCGGATCACTGATTTCAAAGTTTCAATTAAAGCCATCAAAGAAGTTTTCATTTTTGCGTAAACCCCCAATTTACAAATAAATATTTAATAAAAGTTTTACTATGATATTTTAGAATGATTTTATACACTTATTTTTCATGTTTTAACAGGTATCCCAACCTACACTACATTTTTTGGCAAAATGGAAGATATTCACAAAATCGGTTTTAAATTTGTTTGCAGTGTAATTTTATATGTTTAGTGCACCAGAAATAAGCTATTGGATAGACCTTAAAAACGTTTTAATGAAATCCCAATGATATTGTCATGAAAAACAGTTATGGCCCAAAAACAAAACCCGTCCCATCCTTTACAACATTCCCCTACGTTTAAATAAACATGTATGACTTTAGCTATTTTTTGTTTGTTTTTTACGCTCAGCTTTCTCTTCCCAAATTTGTTTGCAATAATCGTTTTGTCTTTTTTTAAATGTTATGAATCAAGTTAAGGCTTAGATAATTTTGAACTTGATGGTATACCAAGAACATTT
Source organism: Belonocnema kinseyi (assembly GCF_010883055.1). Taxonomy (NCBI): domain Eukaryota; kingdom Metazoa; phylum Arthropoda; class Insecta; order Hymenoptera; family Cynipidae; genus Belonocnema; species Belonocnema kinseyi. Next base: position 92,839,721 of record NC_046663.1, on the reverse strand, counting down.
TAAAATCGCTATCGGGCAAAAATCTTAATAACGATAGTGGCTTGAGTCAAGGCTATGATGTCACTTGTTCCATGAAGCCGAAAATTTATGCAAACTTGATCGATCCTAATTAACGAAGTGGTGCAGGTGATTTATGTCTGAAAAGTTTTAAATGATTTTTTAGCGCCTGGAAGGCGACGTAAGGCGCTGTTCATTAGTGTAAATGTAAATTCGTAATTTTTTATTTTAAATTGTAAGCTGTAAATTTTATGTAAATTGTGCATTTTAAATTTTAAATTGTAAATTGTAAATTGTAGAATGAAGTAGATATCCTGAATACAATCGTCTATCGGTTTGAGACATTATCAAGCAGGACGAGTTGCACAGATTACGCAAATGGTAATCAGTATTACGTCACTTATTATACGAATCGAATTTTACCGTCCGTTACGCATGCTAATCCACAACCACCAATGTATGTAACTGTACAAGAGAGAAGACGAAGTTCTTCTCAAAGTGATTACGAATGTAAATCGATTGAATTCCAAGCCAACTAGTGACCGTCAATGCACCCTTATAGAGCCCGTATCCGAGATCGAATGTAAATTCTGATTACGTTCCATGAATCAATATTTATTTCTTACAGAAACAAATTCTAAATACTTATGCTGAAGAAATCTTCATTTTCTCTAGATATTCTTCCTATTTTAAACTTATAACATTTACAATAATATTTTGAATTTTATTTGAAATTTTAAATAAAACACTTAAATTTTCAATTAAAAGCTGTAACTTTTTAACAAAATTATTACATTTTTAACCTATGGTTCAATTGGTAATCATATACTGGAATTTTTTATCTGTGATGAATTTTCAAACAAAAAATAGTGAAACTTTTTTAACCAAATAGTTGAATCAACAACCACAAATTAATTTTTCAACAAAAAATTATATTTACAACTAAGTAATTAAACAAGAGCAGTTGAATTTTCAACCAAAAAGTTGAATTTCCAACCAACGCAGATGACTTTTTATTTTTCAACAAAATGGGCCACTTTTTAATAAAACAAAGTTTTTGAACAAAATTGTTAAATTTGTAACCCGAAAAGAAGACTTTTTACAGGACAGTAGAATTTGTAAGAAAAATGTATTCTCAACGAAAAATGTAATATTTGATATTTCAAACAAAAACAAAAAGAAAATTAATTTTTAACTCAAGGGTTGAATTTTCTACAAAATAATTACAATTTTTAACAAATAGTTAGATTTTTATCCAACAAAGATTAATTTGTACTAAATCGATGATATATTTGAACCACAAATACGCTACTCTACTTCGATTGAAAATAGATGAATTTTAAAACAAAAACGACCAATTTTCAACTAAGAAGATTAATTTTCTACGAAAAAACGCAAACATTTAACTGAAATAATGAATTTTTCAACCAAAGAGATGAATGCTTATAAATAATTTATTCAAGTAAAAATGCATCTAAATTTTTGAAATTTTTACCCAAAAGAGGAAATTTAACAACAACAAAAATAGAATTTCAACCACACAGTTGCATCTTTCGCCTAAAAAGAGGAAACTTTAAAAAAAGATTATTTTTGTAAAGTTGAAGAAGAATTTTTTACTAAACATGAATAATTTCTAAAAAAATTGAAAAATTATGTTTTCAGTTAAAACTATATTTAAACTAAGGAAAAATACATTTTTAATAAAATAGTTCAATTATCCACACAAAAATTAATTTTCTTACAAATTAGTTCAACTTTAACTCAAGTAGTTGAATATTGAATTTAAAAAAATAAATTTTTAACCAAATCAGAGCGATAAATTTTCACCTAAAATGTTGAATCTTTAACTGGAATAGTTGAACTTTCAGTTTAACAAATTAATTTTTAACCAACGAAAAAAACGTTTTTCCCTCAAAGAAATGAATTATTAACTAAAATTATGAATCTTCAACCAAAAGTTGTTGTATAACAAAAGTAGTTTAACTTGTACAAAGAAGTTCAATTTTTAAACGAAAACATATATGAATTTTAAACAAATAATGTTATAGAAGATATTTAACCCTTTGAGACGCGAATTTTTTTCATTCATTATATTTGTTATTTTTAGCTTTATATAGGTTTTTGGGATCACTGATTCCGATTCTGACGTCAGAACTGTAAAATTCAAAATGGCGGATCCAATATGGTGACTGTCTTTGGAGTAACAAGAGTGCGCAGAACGTCCTCTTATATAGGAATCGGCGAAGCAAAACTACGCGTCGTCGAATTTTGTAATTCTGATATAAAAATCGTAATCAACGACTCAAAAAACCCCCGCTAATCGAGTTTTATACTGACTGTAACAAAACTTGCCAATTTCTTAAAAAATGGCTGCCATTATGTAGCCGCCATTTTGAATTTTTTAATTCTGACATCAGAATCGTAATCCGCGACCCAAAAAACCACATAATCGAGTTTTATGCTCATTGAGAAGTTATCCCTGTCTCTCAGAATCTTTTATAGACCAACATAATGACAAAATATATTTTTGTATATTCTGGAATTTTTTTCATTGAAAAAACTCACTTACGAAAAATTTTGCAAAAAATATATTGTTTAGTTCAATGTTTGAAATATTTGCATCAAATATTTGAGATCTTTAGGACTTGTAGTTTAGACACAGGCAAATAATTGTTAAAAAACGAGGTTTTCGAGTTTTAATTGTTTATAACTAATGAGTGATTAACAAATTCACATACTTTTTGTGCCAGTTGTACTCCTTACATCCCCAAGAGTTTATTAAAAAATAGCATTCGTATTTATATGTCGACGAGAACTAGAAATCCAATAAAAACTTAGGAGAAGTAGGTGGGACGTATACATCCCACTGCGTCGCAAAGGGTTAAAACAAAAATATTTTAATTTTTAATAAAAAATAGTTGGATTTAAATTCAACAAAAAAAGAAAATTTGGAACAAGATACAGTGAAACTCTGAGACTGGGCCTATTTTGGGGCTGACCTTGATGAGGAATTACCAAAACAGACAGCTGTTTCGTAGAAAACGCTTTTGTTTATTCACGCCTGAGCGACCGCCGCTCACCCCGCGCAGCTCCTTTTAATCCTAATTGCGGCGCGGCGTTAATTCTCGGAAGAACTCTATCAGGGGGCCCTATCTCTAGGGTTCACTGTAGTTGAATCCTTAATCGAAGAAGGTTAATTTTTAACTGGTTTGCAATCTTATCCAAAAAAGCATTAAACTTCTACTGGAACAGATGAATTTTGAAATGGAAAAGACGAATTTTTCCAACGATAGTTAAATTTTGAACCACGAAAGATTTCTGTTAACTTGTCCACACATAAATGTAAATTTCCAACAATAAGGTAATTTTCTATTGAAATAGTTCAATTTGCAACCCCAGAACGAATTATCAATAAAAAGTTGAATTTTCAAGCATTTAATAAAATTTCTAACTAAAAATATAATCTTCAGGAGAAAGCTACTGCAAAAAATAGAAATACAAGGCTAATAAATTACTAAAAATAATATTATATTAGGGTGGCAGCAAAACAAAGTTTTTAAAATTATCTCATTTTGAAATTTTCCCTGATCTGTCGTCTGTATCATAATGATGAACTCAAATTAAACAATTGAAGGAAAATTACTGAATAAATATCCTATAGGCAAAAAAGTTCTTCAAAACGAGTTGCATGTCTCTAATGACTGATTACTCAAAGCTTCTCAATAAATATTGCATAAACGAAGACCAATTGCCTGTAATTGCGATATGTACATTTATGCATAAAAGCTATTGAATCCGTTTTCAGACAACTGGATAAATTCACATATTAGTATATTCAATATACGTTATTGCATTTGCGAATCGATTATTAATTTTTTAGGTTTATTTGTTTTTAAGGTTAGAGAAAAATAAATTTCTTTGAAATCTTAAATATATATATAAATATTTTTAAAAATTAGAGACATTTTGAATGAAAATTTAAACTAAAAAGTGAATCTTCAACCAAATAGTTGAATTAAAAAAAATCGGAGAAAAATATGTAATAGTTGACATTTTAATACAAAAGATTGTAATTTTAAATAAAAAGCAGTTAAAGTCATCCAAAAAAGATAAATTTTGAACAACATAGTTGAATCTACAATTCAAAAAAACATTAAATGTTTTTAAATATTCTCTTCAGTCATTATTTTTCACATATTTGTATCACACAACATCTGAATTTTGAGTATTTATTTATATATTTCACAAATTAAAAACTGACTTTTGTCTTTAATTTACGTTTATAAAATCTCGTTATCACTGAAAGTGAAAACTAAATAAATTACAATCATCAAGTTATGAAACTTCACAGTCACCTTATATTAAACTCAAATTCACAAAAACTAAACTCATGTTTTATTTTATAAACATTATTTTTAACAAAAATGCGGGGATTGAAATCCTAAACATTTTGATGTTTAGGATGCAAATAGAGACATGAGCGGATTGCGGAGTTTATTTCTGACACGTGCACTCCCTGCGGCTATTAGCATATTCACAAGTGAATGATACTGGCGCTTTCAGTGTAAATCTAATAATTCCTACACAGGATAATCCATTGCAGTTATTGTAAAAAGGGAATTACAACTTAATAATTATTGGATTTAGAAATAAATTATTGCATCAATTATAATCTATTACAATATTATTTTGAATTTCTTTATTTTTTGTTTAAGCTGCATTTTCCTGTTAAAATATATTACTTCATACTGGATGTAATCTTTCAAGACCTCAATTTCATATTGAATTTCAACCCATTCATGCGCGCATTAATGACTCGTAAAATGCCCATAGGAATTATTTCAGATTAGTCAGTGTCATTCAACTCTAGTCACTGAGCATTTTAACGAATGCGGGATGACAGATTTAAAGCACCGCGCACAGGTGACAGATTAAAATTGTGACTAACCGATTGTATTTTCATTCTTTCAATCTGCAAATGAAAGATTTCTTATGGTGATATATTCTGCACATTTAAATTACAAATACACAGAATTAATTGATGTCTACGTTTTTTTATAAAATGGCTTGCACTTTAATTGGCTGAATTTTATTATATTCTCTGATTTAACATTTTATTTTTGAAAATGCTAATTTGTGATTATTCAACTTATGTATCTCTTACCTGGAAAGAGGATCTACGAAGAGGGCGACTATTATAACAGCCACGACGACGCAAGATAAATAAATTGCCGAGATTTCATAAATCTCGGAGTCTGGTGGTCGTTCCAAACTTTCGTGGCCACCATTTCCATGGACGCAGAAATCTGCTCCACATAATTTGACTTTTGCATTGTCATTGCTTGTGGAATTGCTGGCTCCTCCAAATTCTCCTCCGCTTAAAACTGAAAGAAAATAACATTAATTATCTAGTTATTATTATAAATTTAATTTTTCGTTTTTTATAATAATTGCCTCTTGAAATAGGAGTTTCTCTCTCCAATATGAATAAAGAAAACCTACCAAAAATGTTTTATTCGACGTGTCCAAATGACAAGGTTCCATCTCGGAGAGTCTAAGTGAAAAGCGTTAAGTTGTGGAAACCAAATAAAAAGATGGAAAATCGTGTGGCGAACTTTTGAAGCTTCATTTGGCTTCTGCGAGTTGAAACCTTGTCATTTGGATACGTCGAAATGCCTTTTATTGAGGGTAGCTACAGGTGAAGAAATTCCAGAAAGTCAGGGAAAGTCAAGAGTTTTTCCTCAAATTTTTAGCTTTTGGTTACCTTTTTAATTATAGAAAGATTCTAATAAATTCAAGTTAACAAAAATTATTTTTAAAAATTTTTTGTAGTATTTTAATAATTTTCTTTTCGAAAAATGCGAAAAAGCTACAGTTTTTTTCTGAAATTTTCCACTTTTTTCAACTTTTCACTGAAAGCGTGGTAAAATATGATGCAATTTAACAAAAATAATTGTTCAAACAAATCACAATTAAAAGAAAATTGTTATTTTTAATCTTCTTCTATCTTATAACTAGAAAGTTGCGGATTGCATTAAAACATGCAGCTTTTATTTTACTTTTTAGTTGTAACAAATACTAAATACTAATCTTATTAACGTAATGCTAATGTTGATGTTGATGTTGATTATATAGGAGAAGATAGTCGTAAGCAATGAATTGTTTATAGAATTATGTTTGTTTTACCTTAGATTATTTATTATCTCACTGAGTGAAAAGTGTACAAAAAGTTTAAAACTTCAGAACAAACCTCAACTATCTAGCGATACCATAGTAGAAGATAGTTATACGCAATAATACATAAATTGTTTAAACAATTATTTTTGCTAAATTTGATTAATCATTACCTTATTTTAAGCGAAAAGTGGACAAAAAGCTGAAAATTTTAGGGAAAAGCCGCAAGTATCTAGCTTTACAATACGTGAAGATAGTTATAGACAATAGTAGTTTGTTAAAATAATTCGGTTTGTAAACTGCATTAATTATTATTACTTCATCCTCAGTGAAAGGTGGACACAAAGTTAAATATCTCAGGAAAAAAACTTTCTACCATGATTCAAAGAAAATATTATTAAAAATATTAATAAATTATTTAAACAATTATGTTTGTTAATTTTAATTAATTATTGCGGCATTCTAATTGAGAAGTTAAAAATAGATTAAAAAAATTGGAAAAACGCAACTTTCTAGTATTTGTCTGATAGAAGATAGTTATAGGTAATGATGAATTGTTTAAACAATACTGTTTGTTAACTTTGTAATAATTATTATCTCACTAAGCGAAAAGTGGATACAAAGATACAAATTTCAGAAATACCCTCAACTACCTGGCATTTATATAGGAGAAGATAGCAATATTAATTTGTTTAAACAATTCTTTTTCCTAAATTTTATTAATTATTGCCTCATTTTAAATGAAAAGTGGAACAACGTTGAAAATTTAAAAAAAACCGCAACATTTTTTGCATTACAAATGAGAAGATAGTTATAAATAATCATTTTTTTGAAATTTAAAGATCATAATATTAAAAATAGTAATTAATTTTCCAAGCAATTAGGTTTGTTAGATTTCGTTAATATTACTTTGTTTTAAATGAATAGTGGACAGAAACTTTAATATTTCTGAAAAGAACCGCGACTTTCTAATTGTGTTCTAAAAGAAATTTTCTGAAAACAGTACCAAATTGTTTAAACAATTAACCTAATATGAACTATTCTAAATAAAATTTACATCAATGTTTTTTTTAATAGGAAATACGTGTTAAACTTCATGGTTCTTTCGGAACCTCTAAATATAATTTAAAATAACAAGTGTAATTTTTGTATCGATTCGGACAGATTTGGGGCCGGTATACATGCAAATTCATCGAAAAAAAATGTACAATGCATTTTTATACTACCCAAATGCATATATTATCATTATTTCAATATTATTTGTGCATAACTTCACCAATATTTTTTCCCCTATTTTCACAATTGCATCATTTTGATACCTTTCATTTTGAATGCCACTTAATTATTGCATGTCAAACAAAAAATGGTTCACCTTGTAAAGTAAAAAAAAAATTAATAATACTTATACCCGTTCTACTATTCGTTAATTATACTCATCAGGGCTTCATATCTCCCAAATTTGTTCATTAAATTAATTAATCTCAAAAATACGATCCATGGAAGATAAACATTGAAATGCTAATTGCAAAATGAACAATAATAGATTTAAACATGTAAGTGTAGAAATGAACTTTCTTAAGCTTCTGACGTATTTTTACTGTATGGTTCCTGTCAATTTTATTTGTCAACATTAGTCATAATACACATTTTGGTTTGGAATTCGCGAATGTTTTTTAGGATTTAGTCTTGATCTCTATGTCTCCCAGCCACAGGACTTTCACCAACTTGGCTGATTATTATCTTTTAATTATGGATACGTTTTTTAATATATCAGTCCCACTATCATAATCTGTGCCGAACCGTTCCCGGATTCCATTTAATACGCAAACGGTGTCACACATTGGCTGAAACACGTGACATCTCGCTGATCGACGATCGAGCGAAAGTAACCGTAATGACTAATGACTATCTTTTAACTCGAATTTACATATGCTACTGCGTATCAATAGGGTTAAATATGACTGATTTTATCAGCTGTTTAAAATGTAGCTCATTAAAGTCCTATTTATACAGCGTGATTAAATATAATAATATAAATAGAAAGTAATTTTATGAAATCCGCAAATGAAAGAATTAACTCGCAGTAATTGCACAAAAATTTAATATGAATTTGACTTTTCTCACCAAAGAAACTTGGTGAGTGAAAAATGAACCTAGCCAAGAACAACTAAAAAAAAGTCAGGGAATTGGATTGGTCAGGGAAAAATCAGAGATTTAGACAAAATTGGGCGTGGCAGTGGGGTCACAAGGCAGAAGTGAAACTTTGCTAGATTAACTTTGAAAATGTTTATATTTACAGAATATTAAAATCGTCTATTGTTTAATAATATTTAATTGCAAATAAAGACATATCGGAACTATTTAATGGAGATACTTGGAAATTTCCAGATCGATTCATAGAAAGCATGCGACGCCGCTGAAGCGGCGGGCACGCTGTACAAAATTAATGTAATCCAAAACCATGATTTATTTTTTTTTAATCATAACCAACTAAGTAATGCAAAATATTGCGAAGAATAAAAATTAGCTAGCAGCCATTTGAATGCAAATTTAAGCTTTCACTTACAGTTGAAGATAAAACACAAAAATGCAAATCGATTTTGTGAAATAAACAAATTTAACTTGAATTCTAATTTTATAAAAATTCTTTTGAAATGAAGATTTGAATAATCTGCATAACGATTTTCTGAAAGACTTGTTTTTTTTTTGCTTAAAATGCGAACTGCATTCATAGAAACCAATACAAAAACCCAACTATTTTTCATTAAAACTTATTTGTTTTTAATTGAAAAGTCTACTATACATTTATGATTCATAATTCATCCCATTTGATTAAAAATTCAACAATTTTGTTAGAGATTTAATTATTTTGTTGAAAATTGTTTTGTTTTTTCTAGTTTAAAATTAATTTTCTGAATTAAACATTTGAGGAATCCATTTTTGGCTAAAAATTCATCGTATTTAGTTTAAAATTCAACTATGTATTAAAGTTTAAACTGAGAATTCATATTTTTTGTTGAAAACTTAACTACATGGATAAAAGCTAAAATACTATGTTACAAATTCATTTTCTTGGTTGAAAATTAATCTGTTCTTTTGAAATGCAGTTTTTGAAATCAATTTATTAACATAAAACTTAACTATAAACATTTTTATTTAAAATTAAGTTTTTTACTTAAACATTCAAATATTTAGTTAAAAGTGAACGTACTTTTTTACAAATGAATTTTATGGGTTGAAGATTAAACAATTTTATTAAATATTCATTATTTTCTGTTGCTGAAAAATTATTATTTTAATTTAAAAATTTAGCTGTTGCATTATCGGTTAATAATGGATGGTTTTTAGTTAAAAATTCAACAATTTAGTAAAAAATCCATTTATTTTTGGTATTCAATTCGTTTTTTTATAGAAAATTAAACTTCTAGACTGAAAATTCAAATGTTTTGTTGAAAATTCGTCTTTTTTGTTGTTTTTACGTCATTTGTTTGAAAGTCAAGCATTTGATTCAAAATTCTTCTCTTTTGTCTAAAAATTCAACTATTTGCCTGTAAATGCAACTGTTGGTTCTCAAATTAATGTATGTTTTTGGAAATGCAACTATATGGAAAAAACATCTTTTCTGGTTTGAAATTCATGTTTCGGGTTTGATCGTCAACTGTTCTTTAAAATAATCGACTTTTTTGTTTTAAAAAACTGAACTTTTTTGTTGAAAATTTATCTCTTTCGCTAGAAAATTAAGTTTTTTTGTTGAAGATTGAACTATTTTATTGAAAATTTAAAATATTTCGAGTTGAAATTTTAAGAGTTTCATATTGAATTCAGTATGGTACCTATAGGTCATTCCATGTCAGCTTTACCACTAAAATTTAAATTCACTCAAAGTTATTTTTTTCTTGATTTTAACACAAAAATAGAAGACACGTATTTTTTCTTTTCAATATATGTGAAATTCACAAGTTATCATTATTTGAACTTTCAGGATCTAATGAAGATCACTTTTTTGAAATGCTCAAAAGTAACAATTATTTATTCATTAGAATCTGGATGTTTTATAATGAATTTCATAATTGTTCATACTTTGACTGTGTAATATGCGAAAAATATTAATTATTTATTTATCCGGGAAACATGCAAAAATGTTAAACAAATTGCATTTACAAGAAAAAGGTATCTCCGAAATGAAATTTTTTCCTATGTAATTTTGCAATATGCTTCAGAGAGTATCTCACGAAAGTTTCAGAGTGGACCGTTTTTTTTCAAATTCTGTTAAATAAATTATATTGACCAAATTCGTTATATACATAAAAAATGTTTTTATTATTATCAAAAGAACAATAATTCGTATAAGCTGTAGTATTGTGAAGGAAAACCATTCTATAGAGCACAGTAAAATCGTTAGATACGAATTTCCTTATCTATTCCGCTTTTCGTTTCAAAGCTCGCTTTGATACATTTTTTGAAAAGCTAACATATTCAAAACTAGGACAAGAAGAGTAAATTTTCACTTTTAATTGGTGATTTTGCACGGGTTCGATGTAATGTAACTTTTGTGTTCCCTTTACTATTACGCAATTTTCAAATCGAACTTTTAAAAATTCAGCAGCTGCTTCATAATCTCGTTCATTTTTGTAAATCACCGATATATTAGAAAAACACCCGTCATTCTTTGCCCATTCATACAATCCCAATGCCGAACTTATTTGACTATCTGCACTCATTTGTAGACTTGCTTTTCGTGCTTTTCTTTTCAGAGCCCCACCTGCTCCATCGCAAGGGCCTTTTCCATGTGCGGTGGCTTGAAAATGCCACTTTGCAGAACGACCGAAATCTTGCTCGTGGTGATAAAAAGTTAAAAAATGTTTCGCGTTTTTGAATTGCTGGGGCGCACCGTCAGAAAGATAAATCCATTCACTCAGATTTGAATAGAAGCTCGAAAGAAACTTGTTAAATTCTTGTAAAAATACGTAAACTGCGACTGAGTCGTGTTTTTGACAGTCAGAAATAAAAACTAAAGTCTTGTGCTGAATTGAACCATCATTTTTGAAATAAAAAACTATTGGGAAAATTTTTACCTGGTCGTTATTCCAATGAACACCAGGGACAGCATTTTGGATAAAAAACGCACAATTTTCTGCAAAATCACAAATTACAAGACATTGCTCATCTTGCCAATTTTTTTTTACATTTTTGTAACAAGTTGCCTGTTCATTCGCGATAAAAGAATTAATAAGGAATTCTTTACCGGATTCCCAAAAGTTTTGAATGAATTTTTCGGTTGAAACTGTTAAAGATTGTTTAGTTGTTCTAGGTTGTAAAAACCACTGTTTGTACCTTATATGCGGAACGTCACTTTTATCAAAAACTGTCGACAAAATATTTTACAAAATTTGGAATGTGGGGCATTCTTGACATTTTCCAAAAAAACATTTCTCTGTTGGATTTGGAGAAAGTGAAAGCAACAAAATATCTTGATAGTTGCTCACAGAATAGTTTTCTTTTTTCATCAAATTCACGATGTGACTTCCTGTGAAAGAAAGAATTATTATGGTACTATCTTTGCAATATTACTGTGGAGTATAACTAAATATTTAATTGTGTCTTAGAATTTTTGATGTTTTTAAAATGGAAGAAACCAGGCGAAAATAATGAAAAACTTAATAAACAAATTTAAAAATTGCAGTTTACTGATTTGTTTTACGATCATTCAACTCAATAATTGCGTTAAATAATATTGAATTTTATCAAATAACTTTTTCTACGCTGTTTACCTGATGCCATTAGCTTCATATTTTCATGGATAGGATAAACGCAAACAATATTTGTTTCGCCTGAACCAACCAAAATACAATGCTCTGGCCTGAGTGAGCAAAATTTACTCAAGCCAACTTTCATATTAGTATTTTCCTTGATGAATTTCAAGTATATTTCTTTCAAGTTTCCCAATATTAAACGTTTTTGGAAAACAACGGATTTCCTATTTATGTTCACCGATTTTGTATCTTTTTGCCCAGGCATTGGAAAACTAACATCGTCGTATTCATAAAACTCTTTAATTTTAGTTTCTGTTTCGGCAGAAATAACTTTACCTGCAATTAAATGAACCGATAAATTTGACTTTAAAAAATGTTCAACATGGCTTACGTTAAATGTTTATGCAGCTAAGAACTATTAAAATTAATTAATGATAAATGGCTTCAAAATTCGAACTACTGCTAACCAGCTCTGTTGGGAGGTATTGAAAAAATCCCCTCTATCAGTGTAAACTCTCGAGCTTTGCGTATGAAGTAACGCGAAGTATTCATTAAGTTAGCTGTCTTACGCACAGACCATTTTGTTCCCAAAACTGTCAATATTTGAATTTTCTCTTGCTGGCTTTTATTCGGGTCATAAAACTTTGCTTTCAATTCAGAAATAAACTGAGGACTATGTTTATATTCATACTACAATGAGTAAACATGACACAAATATTTAAATGTAAAAAACATTGATAACACAGGCCCACAAAAAAAACAAAAGTGTCTCTGCAATTGACCAGGCCTATATATTCTTATGTATTTTTCGACGCTGAATCCGAATTTGCAATAAAAAAAGTAGGGTCCAGCTACTTTTTTATGGGATTTTGCTCGAAAAACCTCATTTTTTACGGTTTTTTCATGATTTTTTTAAATAAAAAAAAATAAAGAAAAATTTTATTTTTTTGACTTCAGAATCGAATTCTACGGGAAAAAATACATCGAAAACCATGTTTTGATTTTTTTTACAAAAATTTCAACCCACCATACGGCGATGAAAAGGCAGAAAATCGCGAAAAGTGAAAATTTACTTCAAATTTGATTAAAATGACATTAAAATCAAGTTTTACGATTTTAAACCGATTTATAAACATTGAAAATACTTTACTGGCGGTTTTTGAGGTCGCTGATCACGAATTTTAAGTCATTTTTTTCAAATAAACAACTTCTAGTCGGCGTAAGTGGACAATAAACGTGATAAATTGATATTTTTTCAAAAAATCGATGTTTTGGATACTGTTCTGGAGGTTTTCCACTACATGAATCACAAAACTAGAACTTTTTTCGACCCTTGATCATAAAGTAAGACTTAGAACCTATGTATAGCGATATTCATGAACTCCATTATAATATTTTTAGCTTCTTTTAAGAAGTGCCTTAGAGTTTTAATGGGTTAATCATATTTATACCCCATCGTCCTTGAAATCTGCGTTCAAATTCCTTCAAGTCTTGGTGAAACCTTTCCCCTTGCTCTTCACTAAAGTCCCCGTTGTTCTCAGGAAATTGATCAATATGTGAATCAAGGAAATGAAGCTTCAAGTTCATTAGGCAGTCCAGTTTTTCAAAG
>NC_046663.1:92821810-92826088 GCF_010883055.1 Belonocnema kinseyi | reverse complement strand
AAAAAAAATCAAAACATGGTTTTCGATGTATTTTTTCCCGTAGAATTCGATTCTGAAGTCAAAAAAATAAAATTTTTCTTTATTTTTTTTTATTAAAAAAAACCCATGAAAAAACCGTAAAAAATTAGGTTTTTCGAGCAAAACCCCATAAAAAAGTAGCTGGACCCCACTTTTTTATTGCAAATTCGGATTCAGCGTCGAAAAATACATAAGAATATATAGGTCTGGTCAATTTTACAGACACTTTTGTTTTTTTTGTGGGCCTGTGTAATTAATGAAAAATTTCCAAAACATCAACTTACTTTGGATTCAGAATCGGAAAGCGAAAAAATGTCATCTGAGATGTCAGGGTCAGAGTGACTTGAATTCTCAGCGTTCGAGTTGAAGTCATTTGACGTTTTTATTGTGTCTGAATAAATTAATCACATACATAAAAAAATAATAATGCGTTTTTTCATTGAAGGAATTACAACACTGGGTTTTGAATTTTACAACCGAAATTTTTAACAAAAAATGCAAAATGCAAAATGAAACACTGCGTAAGTGAAACTGAACTGCCAACTGTCAGAAATCGACGCATTCAAGAAAAATGGCAAAGGTGCAAAACATCGTGTTTTGTTTTGGTCGTGGTGTCAACAAACAAGATCTTCGCCTCCGCTAGACACAATCTTAGAACAAGGTCGCACATGTATCGGTCGAAGTAACACGGCTCTACATTATTTGTCATATCTCAAAAACGTATTGACGGTCCACTCCGAAACTTTCGTGAGATACTCTCTGAAACATATTGCAAAATTACATAGGAAAAAATTTCATTTCGGAGATACCTTTTTCTTGTAAATGCAATTTGTTTAACATTTTTGCATGTTTCCCGGATAAATAAATAATTAATATTTTTCGCATATTACACAGTCAAAGTATGAACAATTATGAACTTCATTATAAAACATCCAGATTCTAATGAATAAATAATTGTTACTTTTGAGCATTTCAAAAAAGTGATCTTCATTAGATTCTGAAAGTTCAAATAATGATAACTTGTGAATTTCACACATCATATTGAAAAGAAAAAATTCGTGTCTTCTATTTTTGTGTTAAAATCAAGAAAAATATAACTTTGAGTGAATTTAAACTTTAGTGGTAAATCTGACATGGAATAACCCCTATACATTAGTTTTATTAAAAATTATTGATTCTCCTATATTCACTTATTTTCGTGAAAAATCGCTCTATTTCTCTTGTTTCCAGAGCATTTTGGGCTGTGAAATTTGGTAAATACCATGTTTGTATGATTTTTTTTATTTCATGCGATTATTCTAATGAAATCGAAGAAACAAATGTGAACTTAAGGGGGTGGGGGATTCGTAGTTATGACGCCACCTTGTGGGAGGGAAGTTTCAGTTTTGTCTGATTATCTTTGACGAAAAAGGGGAGGGACGAAGAAAGTGTTCAAAACACCATGACGTAGTCTTTGAATGGCCCCTAGAAGGTTCACCTTCATTCATGCTCAGTCGCTCGTCATCCTACCTCCTACTGACCTCGACAAGGACTCAAAACAATCTTGACCTTTACTTATCCACGTTCTTTGCTTGCAATACTGGCCTACAGATATTGTGTAGACGATGCATTTCACAAAAAATAATTCCTCTTTTAATTTTACTTATGAATTATATTATATACGTATTAATAGTAAGAAGTATATGTATATAATAATAGTATCTGCAATAATTATTATTATGCTTCACCCTTCCTCGGGAAAATTTTAACTCATGTAAAAAATGTCAAATCTTTCATTGCCATATCTAGAACCTCAAATACCTCAAATTATAGAAAATAAGTAATCAACAATATCAAAATAAGACTTTTTTCCTTATCGTCTTTATAAGACCTAGTCCAGGTTTGGCGCTGATCAGCCGAATGAACTTATAGTGAAAAATGATTTTTTCCAAGTAATTAAAAAAATAAAGGAGTCCCGTCAGCGCCTACTGTCTAATCCTCCAACAACCAGCGGCTGACCGGACGGTTAGCCAAAAAAAATGTTAAACTTTTGGCTATCGCTGACCAGCTAGTCAGCGTCAAAACTGGAAACCAAATAGTTCTGGGCCGGGGCAGCGCCAGAAGATTTTTCTACATAGGAAGAAAATTACAGGTTTAAACTTGATATTTTATTGATTTTCTTTATATCTTAATGATGCCCCGCATTTATCTATTAGGACGGAGCTATTCTAATGCCTTCATTAATCTTTTATTGAAAAGAATCTAGCAAAGCTAATGATACAATGAGAGCAGTTGTTTATTCGAATTTTCAGCCTTATTGGGAAAGTTTCCGTCATTTACTAATGATAAAATAATTATTAATTATTATAATTATCAGTAAAGTTTTACTAACCTAATTCTTCCTGAAGTTATATTTTAATTAAAGAATATTTATTATATTGAATTATTTATTTTTTAGGTAACAAACAAAAGTTACTATTATTACTACTACTACTACTACTACTACTACTACTACTACTACTACTACTACTACTACTACTACTACTACTACTACTACTACTACTACTACTACTAATACCACTACTATTACTACTACTACTACTACTACTACTACTACTACTACTACTACTACTACTACTACTACTACTACTAGTAATACCACTACTATTACTATTACTACTACTACTACTACTACTACTACTACTACTACTACTACTACTACTACTACTACTACTACTACTACTACTACTACTACTATTACTACTACTACTACTACTACTCCTACTACTACTACTACTAAACAATTACGTTTGAAGTGCCTTCTTATAAAAATATAACCTTTATTATTATGCTCTCACATGATAACTTCAATTCTTAATTCATCCATATGGGGGCGTCCATAAACTACGTACAGTTTTTTATGTTGGTGTGTGTGGAAGGGGTGGGGGGTGTAAGTGGTAAGAAACTATTTCATATGCAAGATATATTCAATTAAACGAATCACTAACAAAAAGTTAAACAGATTTTATTTCAAACCTTAAATCTTATTAACATATAATCAACTTAAGGAATGAACACAAACATGGAATATAAACTCTGTTAATTAAATAAACTTGGAAGGTTAATGAAATTAGTTTTCGAAAATAAAATTCATGTTAATGACAGTAAGTATTTAATTTTAAAAACGTACGTTTGAAGATTAAACTATTTACTTAAAAAATCAACTGTTTTATAGGAAGCTTGTCTATTTAATTTGAAAATTCATCTCTTTTGGTAGAAATTGAAACGTTTTTGGTTAAAAATGCAACTGCTTGGTTGCAAATGAATCTTTTTTGTTTGAGGATTCAACTAATTTGTTGAAAATTTGTCTTTTTTGGTTGAATTAAACTGTTTCTTCATGAAAAATGAAAATCTTTTCTTGGCTAAAATATCAACTATTAAATTTTTTCTGCAAAATTTCAGAAAGAAACATTTAAGTCATTTATGAAAGTCCCCTATATACACGGAATAAAGGTATAGCTAAGCGATATTTATCCTTGATATTGCAGGGATTTGTAGTAGAATTTATCGTAAGGGTTAATATTACAAAGCTACATCAATAAATCGATCAACAAAATATATTTTATAGCTGAATCAAAAATGTTGGAATTGTGAATATGAGCCTATTCAAAATAAACATAAGTCGAATTAATAGCAGCACTAGTTTTGAAACTTTTGTAATATTTAAATTTTCTTTCGAAATTTATAGTTTAAGTTTCGATTTTCTATGACCTCTAAAACTCATGACCTCACATAGCTAATGCAGAGCTATGAAAATTCTTGAATCGAGTTTACAGTTATCTGTTTCAAAAAAAAAATACTCACACGTTTTCGTTGTGAATTAGAAAAAAAAGAAAGTTAAATTAACGCAAGTGCTTGACGTTTTCTGGAACGCGCTTTACTATAGCAGCGGAGGAATGTGCGAGGCGGTACGGTAAGTGACTAATGCAGGTTTATACCGGATAAATCTCGTTTCTTAGCGCTCTCGTGGTGCTCTTTCGATCCAAGTAACCAAGTCCCTTCTTTCTCTCCCGCCTCTCCCTATAACCATGTATTTTATGTCACATTGATCTTCTCCTCTACACAGAATCCCCCACCCCATCATAAAGAAAGGTAAAGGAAAGAATCCAACGGACCCACTATAGTCCGAGATCCCACTGCATTTTTTCGAAGGTGAGAACTGATCGTGATAAAAGTTAGTGTAAATGAAAGCTGACACGTAGGCGATTAAGAAACTGCCCG
>NC_046663.1:92810420-92821710 GCF_010883055.1 Belonocnema kinseyi | reverse complement strand
TCACCTTTTATTTAGTTTTTGTCTTATCGCGTTCCTTAGCATACCCTGAAAGTTACCTGCAATCACGCCCTTTAGGCCTGTCGGCCAGGGGTTCTTGAGCAGTTCTCACCTTCGAAAAAATGCAGTGGGATCTCGGACTACGAGGACCCACGCGACTAAAACTCGTGATACGGCTGCAGAGCAATTTTAAGGAGAATAGGTCCGTCTGATACAGACGCGGTCGCTGACCAGACGTTGGTTTCTTTCACTGGAGTACGAAGGCTCACAGTTTGCGGCTCGATCACTTCTTTTCGCTCACCGGTTTACAGACGTTTCTTCTTTGCAGTGAAGGTGATCGAGTCGCAAGGATAACTTGTACATTTTTCCCATGATTAGATCTAATTTGAAGATTCATTTCTTTAATTGAATTATCTTTAAAGGACCTGTTTTAAGGATGTACACTATGTACAATCAATCTCAGAAGTCGCTAATCTTCAAAATGATTTATAAAATCACCAAAAATAGATCTGTTATTAATTTCTGAAAATTTTGACGAAAGCTTCTAAGTGTACTTAAAACAAATAATTTTGGTTAAAATTGTTTATTTTGCAGTACTTATTTAGAGTTTTAGTTTTTTTTCTCTTTAGAGAAAAGTTTTTAATAAAACCCACCCAAATAGCATTGTACTGAATCCTTTAAGGCCATGTTATGAGTCGGTCACGTGACCAAATTTCTACCTTACCGCAACTTTTTTTATTTCCCAACTTATGTTCACACGAAACGCCACATCGGGTTGAAAATTTGGGATACTAAACAAGAGGCACTAAGAATGGTGAGTCTGGTCCTAAATTTGTACAATTATGAAAAAAGTTTTTTCTTGTGAATAATTTGTTTTGCGTTTTTCACAATTATTAAATTTTAGGACCGGACACAACTTTCTAAGTGCCTCTTATTTATTATCCCAAATTTTCAACTCGATGTAGAGCTTCGTGTGAAAATAAGTTGGGAAATAAGAAAAGGGAGGGTAAGGTAGGAATCTGGTCACGTGACCCACTCATTACATGGCCTTAAAGAATTAAATGGGGCTTGGTCATTAGGATTAAATCAGAATTGTAACTTTTTCCTAAAGAGAAAGCAAAAACTAAGCCTATAAATAACTACGGTTAAATAAATAATTTTAACTTAAATTTTTTTGTAGTACTCTTAGAGGCCTTTCTCCAGATTTCCAAAAATTAATAATTGATCTTTTTTCGATTTTATCAATTATTTCAAAGATAGACGACTTTTGCGATTGATTGTACATAGTGTGCATCCTTGAATGTTTTAGATACATTTGTGGAGGAATGCAAAATATAGATATGTGTAGAGTACAGTCAACAAAATTTCGGTAGATTTAAATTTCTCAAAAATGTATGACTCGTGATAAATTTATAGAATAGTTTTATTGTAACCTAATTTTTAAATGTTATATAGTTTCTAAAACGATTTACACGGTGTGACTGGAGTGGCCAAATTTTTTTCTGAGTTTTCAAGCATACCGCCCCCCCCCCCCATTAGATTTAATCCACAACAAATAAATGTTTTTTTCAAATTATACCCAGAGGTTCCGCAAGTCCCATAAAATTTAGCACGTATTTCCCATAAAAAAACGTTTTTGTACATTTTATTAAGAATTGTCAATATTAGGTGAATCAAGTTGAAACTGAACATGTCTCTTCACAATTAGCAATAGAATATGAATCAAAAAGACTTTTTATAAATAACCTCCATAAGTCTGTTCCATAAGGTTTCAAAAAAAAAGCATAAGTGAAAAATTCGAAATGTGTGAGTGATCGAGAATAGCGTTTAGGAAAAAACATTTTTACTGAAAACGAAAAACACGACAGCTTATTATATTTAAAATACTGTCCATCTGCCGACAACCCATGCATTGACGCAGACTGGCACATTTACCTTAGTATCTTTGTCCTCTTTCTAATGTTTTAAGATCATTAATTTAAACAAGAAGGCTCTCAGTAACTACTTCGAGGAAAAGCTGCATTCAATATGATCCATATAGAAAATTTCATGAATATTTCAAAAATCTGGTTGTAATTTAAAAAAATATATTAAAAAAATAAGATTTTTTACAAAATTATTCACTCTGATTTTTATTTCATATTTATTATTTGTTCATAACTATAAAGTTAAAGCAAAGTAAAAAAATTTTTTAAAATTGCAACCTTCGGTCATTACAATAAGAGAACATAGTCATAAATAATAATGATTAGTTTAAATAATTTACTTTGTTAAATTTTAATAATTGTTAACTCACTCTGAGCAAAAAGTGGGTAAAAACAAAAATTCTTCAAAAAAATCTTTAAAAAATATATGCAAATCAGATAAAAATATGGGAAGAATGACTGTTTTCACGATTTATGTGATTTTGATTTTGCCGTTTTGAATCATGCTCTCATTTCATAGTATGAAATATTAATATGCAGCATCACGGAAAGGACCCCGCACAATTTACATTAAAATACGGCCCTAGTCAAATTGTCTGAAATTGCGATATAATATAGTTCAAAGCCTCCTGATCGAAAAATTCAAATGGGTACTAGTCCAAAAAATCAAAAGTTTTAGAGATAGGTGGTGTTGAAGACGAAAAATATGGCCACAAGCGAATCTATTGTCCCGCTTCAAACTTGAAGATGAGGTGCAGTTTTTTCAATAAACCTTTATTGGTTGGACAGATTTACAGTCTTCTCCTAACTGACTGGACTAAAAACATGTCTTGCCTTTTTTAGTTGGTCTGACCTGTTTTAATTAACTGGATTACAAAATTTCTTTGTTAGTCCAAAATGTCTTTTCCCTTGATCATTTTGAAAAATCTTCACATTGTCAGGGCAGTCCCATTACATTGTCTTTAATAGCTGGACTGGCTTTTCCTTTGATAATTGGCCTCATCTACTGTCTTGTATTCATTGAGTGAACTGTCTTCCACCTTTAATATTTCGAACAGTATTTACATTGCCAGGACAGCGCCATTTCGCCAATTGTTACCAGGACAGCGCCATTTTGTTGCCCTTATTAGCTGGACTGGTCTTACCAGTGTTTCTATTATTGTCAGTGATTGTGCATTAGTGCCCATTAGGATTTTGTGATCAGGAGGCTTTCAACTATATTATATTAGAATTTCAGCCAATTTGACCGGGGCCGGATTTTAATGTAAATTGTGCGGGGTCCTCTCATAAGAAATATTACTTTTATTATTTTATTTACCACTTTTATTCTAAAATAGCATGCAGAAATACAGCGTGAACAGACAAAAATACTTGTCGGACAAACCTTGAAGTGATTTTTAAAATCCTCAACTCTAAAATCTTAAACTCTACTCTTGATTTTTATCTGTTTCAATTTAACATAAGTGATATCTGTGAATCTGAAATATTGAAAACAAGGTGATGGTATCATTTAGCGATTTAAAATAAAAAATTTGTAGTTTGGCAGCAGTGCGTTTAAAGTTTTGAAACTTTTCTTAATTGTGCTCCGATATACGTATACTTCACTGAGATCATTTTAGACAAATTTATTGCTCTAACAAAAAGTGGAAAATGACTGGGACTTTATGACGGTATCTTTTTGCCGCTACCCTTGAGCTCATTTTTAAGGGCAGGATTACGTATTACGTAGTCACATAATTTTTAAATTTTATGATATATTTCTCTAAATTTCGTGACAGGTTGAAGTGGATAGAAAAATATCTACAAACTGTAAAAAACTGTTGTTGACTCTACACTTTCTACAAACTGATCTTGCTATAAATTTATTTCCTATCCTACTTTAGCATATTTCAGAATTTATGCAAGAAATATCGATACAAAAAAATTTTTTCAATTTTTTGAAATTAAAAACAATGTACGCTAATGCATAATGCATAATTAATTTATTTTCAATCCACGAGCTTTAAAATCTTGATCAGTCGTATTATGATTCAAGTGCAAATATATTAATATATTCATGTGCAATATAGTCTACAACATCTTGTGACATAAACTTTCAAATTTACTGTTATCATGGAAATAACTGTTGATAGTTTCTAAGTTTATCAATATCTGTAACACTGTTTAATACTACGCACAAAAATAATTTGTTGTAATAATTATTGCTATCACTATTGCGACAGAAATAATTTCCCGCTATTAAGTAAGATTGGAATTATTTTTAACATGAGGCACTGATTGGATTTTTTTCTCTTACTTGCAGAAAATTTATTTAATCTTTATAGGAACTTGTTCGTTGTTGCCTTGAAATGAATTCAAAATAATTCACTGACGCAGATTTTAAAATATTTGCCTGACGTTCAAATGAATAGTTTATGGAGGCATTCGGAAAAATACTGAACCATTCCTCTAAATGCCTGGTGCGTTTTAGACAATTTGTAGATACTCTCCATGGAGTATTAAAATGCACAATAATAGCTATATAACAATTAATTTTTATTTTCATTTAGTTAATAAAATATACTTTACGAAATAATAACCATAATGATTTCATGTCATGTATAAAAAAGTTTAATTTTCAACAAGAAAAATTAATTTTCTACAAAATAAAAGACGAATTTTCAACGAAATACTTAAATTTCTAACCAAATAGTTGAATTTCTAACTAAGAAGGTTATTTCTCTACCAATTAAAAACTAATTTTAAACAACAAAAAATTACATCAATATTCGACTAAATTGTTTGAACAATAGATGTGACGCTAGTTTCTGTAAATTTTTAACTAAATAGTTGATTTTTTAAATTAAGAAGAATCAATTCTTAACCGAAAATAGTGTAGTTAAATTTTCATTGATTAGAATTAATTTTTAATACAAAAACAAATTTTCTACGAACCAGTTGAATTTTTAAACTCCGGATGTGAATTTTCAACAAAAAAGTTAATTCTTAATCAGTTAAATGTTCAAAAGAAGATCTAAATTTTCAGTTAAAACATTAATTTTAAACAACAAAAAAACGCATGTTTAATTAAAATGATGAATTTTTAACGAAAAATGTAATACTTGATATTTTAACAACAAATCATTAAATTTTTATTTAAAAAAACATTTGGATTATGCTAACAAAAATTACCTTTGAAGAAAATACTTGAATCCTCAGCTTAAAAAGATTAATTTTTAAATAAAGATTTGATTTTTTTACCAAAAAGATTAATTTTCAGCAAAATGCATCAATTTTCAACCAAATTGTTCAATTTTCGAACCGTAAATAAAAATGTTTTTAGTCTACGAAAAAATGCTATTAAATTATTAAATTTTCAAGCCATGAAGGTGGGTTTTCAACAAAATAGTTGAATTTTCAATACAAAAATATGAATTATTAACAAAAAAGTTGTTTTCAACAAAGCAATTTAATTTCGAACCACATAATAAAATTTTTAACCAAAAAAGATTAATCCTATACTGTGTTCGATTCTTTTAAACTTTAAATTAAAAGATTCTGAAAAATCATTTATAGTAATAAAATAATGAATGATTAATAATAATTAACTATACGCTGAATGGTAAATTTAGTCATTTACATGTTTTCGTGACCGAATTGCAAAATAAAAATAAAAAGTTTACTTTCAAAACGTGCAAAAACATGAGCTTAAATTAAAAGCCTTTTTAAACATACAACGTAAAATCATTATTCCTGTTATTTTGTGAAAGTTCATTTCATTAATTAGATGTGCATCAAATAACAATAAATTGCTAGATATCCATTGATGTGTGTTTCAATACTCTATACTTGATTTCTTTTAATTGCCTAAAACACATTTTTTAAAGATTTTTAGTGAAATGAATACTCATAATTGGGGAAGTATCAAGGTGAGCTGAAAATCGCTGCTGAAATTCGTTACATAAAAACGAAAAAGAAAGCGATCAGATTAATTGAATATCAGCGAGAACTAAAGTGTCCTCGAACATATCCCTCTCGAAATTGCTTTTTGCAGACTATAGAATCTAAAGCGGGAATTAAAAGAGAAAAACGAGTCGTTTTTTTTTTGTTTCTTTTTAAATAATACATTTTTTTCAGAATAGATTTAAGTCATGGTGCAATAACTCGATATGCCTGGATTTTGTTAGCACGCTATTTCTTTTATCTACTCCTCCCCCATTTTATCAAATAAAGAACAAAAATCCGATGCGGATAAAATTCAATCATATCACGTTATTTCATTTAACGATTAAAGTTTTTTCCCAAAAAGATAAATAGTCTGTGATCTAAATTAGTTTTCATTGACCTTTTATATCCTAAAACATTGATAATATTGTAGAAAATTTTATCAAAGAAATCTAAGCGTATTTAAGAAAAAAATAGATAAAGTTATAATTATTGATCTAAATATAGTTATTTGCATATTTATATTCTTCCTTTTGGTGCAATGGTTGGTTCAGGCTTGATGGTATAACAATACAATAATAATAATAATAATAATAATAATCATCATCAGGCAAAAGTCGTAATCATTATTTCGTTTTGATTCATTTTAATCCCTAAAAGTTTACTTGCAATTCTGTTTGTTACGTTTTTATTCAACATTGTAAAAGAAAATAATTTTTATAAAAGCGTAGTGAATAGACTCATAAAGAATCTTTTAAGAAATATAATAAAGTAAAAAATCCCCTATTTCTATTAACGATTAATTGAATTGGATTTACTTGGATGCGAGCGAAACTACTTTTACGTCCTGTGGTTTTACCCTACTCAGGCAAGTGAAGTTGCCCCAATTAATTTTCATTTGAAATTTGCTGGCGAAGTTTATACACTTTGGGAATGAAAGCCGACATGATTTCATTACCTACATATTTTCAATTTGAAATGGTTTTCTTAGCCATTTTTAAAGAATATGAAGAATTTTGGTACATATCAAAGTATGGTTAACATTTCTAAATACACTGATTTGAAATAAATTTGTTGAATGATTGCTGCAAAATGAAAGATAGGACCATTTTCCTAAAAAGAAAATTATTAAAAGGATAGATATGTTTGATTACTATTACAATGTGAAAATTTTATTTTGTAAATTTGGGAAAAATTTTTAAATACAGTCTTTTAGGTAAGCCTTTAACATTCGGCGTTTCTGGTTTCTGTTTTAAAAAGCTGTGGTGTCTGTTTTTTTAAATAGTGAATATATTTAGAATAAGAATATTCTAATTTTTATTTGACGTGATTAAGAATAATTTTTGAAAGAAGAATCTTCATCTTTTACTGGATTTGAGGAAAAAATTACAAAAGGATAAGTTTTTATTATAGATTGAAATTCAAGATTTCTTTATTTTGATTTCTTCGGATATTTCAAACTGACTAACAGTGAAATAAACTCAAAAGATTATTTGAATTAGATCTTAATGTTAATTTTTTTGAATACAGACTGGTTTCTCCAAAATATTAATGATAAACAAATTAAAATATTTTCTTAATAATTAACTTCAAATTCAAGTCTACTTTTTAATTAATATCAGCATAACATATAAATATGCGCTGTTAGTTTTCCATTAAAACTGTCCTGACGAGGAAGCTTAAAAGGCCTCGAAACATGTTGAATGATCCTGGCAGTATAAAAAAGACAGAGAAATAATAAAGAAAGGAGAGCAAGGCGATTTGATAAACACTTTCTTTTTTCTCACTCTTTTTGCAATTTTCATATATCTGTCACTAATGAGCCTTTTTACAATGTTATTTAAAAACATTTTTTTCTAATTTCAACTTTTTTTGTGCAATTATGTTACGCAAATTCAAATTCTTGAGTGTTTGTTTTTAAATTGGCTTTTTGAAGAAATACTTCTTTTTCAGTCTTCTTATGCAATTTTGTTATACAATTTGACAGCTCTAACTTTTTTCTAAAGAATGTAGTTTTAAATATTTAATAAACAGAAACATTAAGCCATAAACTGTGTCATTCTCGAGCGACTTTTTGTTAGAATAGATGATAAAAATTAATAAGAATTTAGTATAATATCGTTCCAAAATAGGGCCGCAAAAACTAATATTTTGTTTGGACAAATGGAATAAGTATGTTGCATTATCCCTTATAAAACTTGCGAGAATTTAAAATTCACTATATCAAAGTTGACAAGCGAAGTTAAAACGATAGTAATACATTTTATTCGAAAGAGTGAAAACATCTTTTGAAGTTGCCATACAAAGCAGATTAAATTCAATTAAATACGGAAACACGTGTACAATTATTATTTTTATTATTATATACTTAAGTTATTTATTACATACATAATCGCACACTTAATCGCTGTGAAAAATCGGAATCACTGCAGCGAGATTCGAAACTAACTTACCTAAATCGCTAACGCATTTTATTCCTAACAACTAAGCTCCACGGCCAACTTACATTATGGAATATTTGGCAAAAATTTCAGTAAAGCATCTTCGCCTGACAACTAAGGTCAGTATTCAAAATTTCTGGGCCCTGTTTCACGAGTGATTTGTTGCTTCAGATATTTTGTTAATAGCTAAGTTAAATATTTGATCACTTTCAATGATTAAATTGATTTTTTATCAATTACATTTTTTTAAGGAACTGATAATATTCTTGCATGAATAGCATTACCTAATTTGATATCTCAGTAACTCAGTATAATAAACTATAGTGTATTGAGATGTAATATTTTATAAATCGTACTCATTGAATTCAATCTGATTAACTTAGTGTATAAATTTCGTGATAAAGAATTCCTAACGTTTTAAATCCCATAGTAAATGAATCAATTGAAAATAGAAAGAAGTTAACTTTTATTCAAAATATTGTGAAACATAACCATGCGTTCCATGTTCAGTTTTGCACAATCGGGCTCGATCGGACAACAGCGGAAGCACTCGAGGAGCATTCTCAAACGAGACTATATGAAAAATCAAGAATCATTATTTTATAGTTTACTATGCATCTCAGTTTTCTGTCAACTTCATATAGACAATATCAATTTCTAAAATACGTTTTCGAGATTATGATATTCACTATTTTTTTAATCTAAATTATTGTTCGAAAACTCTATAAAAAGAATAGCATTTTTTCACAGTGTTAATTCTGGAAATGGAATTTCATAATATTTGGTATTTAGAATACTACTTTGTCGTCTTCGTGATTTAAATACTCGTATGATAATATTAAACTTCAATACTGTAATACGAATAATTGTAATAAAACTTTGAGTTTCCCTATTTTCGAACGATATTACACAAAAGTCTAATTGATTTTTTTCATTTAATCTAACGAAAAGTGTTTCAGTGTATCGATCAATTAACTCTTCAAATAGCAGGGATTACTTAACGTTCATTTTTATACTAGATGAAAAATAAACTTTAAAATTTTTTTAATTAAATTTTTTCTGAAAGAAGATCTACTCTCGTCGTCACTCCACTGGGAAATGAACCACAGAACTTCCGATTGTCGGTCATTTTTAGACTAGATGGAAAATAAATTAAAAAATTTTTACATTAAATTTTTTCTGAAAAAAGATCTACCCTTTCACTCCAACTGAATGGACGAGAGAGTATATTTTTTTTCAGAAAAAAATTTAATTTTTATATTAGAGAAGAAGTGTTGTTAGAAAAGTGATGGTAGGCTTACCAAGAGAAGAAACGAGGTTTCCCCAGAGTTCCGCCGTCTGCCAAGCAAGGAAGAAGAACCCGAAGAATCTGACGACAATCGCGTCAGCAGGTTGATCGGTAAGTTTCGCGTACACACCACCCACTTGTGTGAGGTAGGTCGCTTTTGCTGCCCACATAGGAGCAGCTCCCAGACCCAAGAGTACTCCAGCTGGAACCAGAGTGTAAAATCTTGGGTAAAACTGGGAACCAATATAGGGCGCATAACAAAGCATGGACACGCATAGGGTCCACTTGACCGTCAGCCTCTTTATCACAAAAGTGGGCACGAAGATACACGAAAGCACGAGGGCCGCATAAATCGCGGATAGTGAGACCGTGCCGAGACCTTCCTTTGCATTGATCGAGGATTGGAGATTGGCGGTTCCCTGGAAGGCCGTAAATTGCACCATGAACGCTATCGACACCGTGCCGATATTTTTAAGAATTCGCCATTTTTCGCTACGAGATAATTTGAACTTTCGTGATTGCGTATCATCATCACTGGACGGAAGCTGAGGAGGCTTCCTTGGTTCCGGCGGGATACCGTCCGTTCCGTCGTCCTTGAAACCTTCATTTCTGTAACCAACGCCACTCACGGACAACGTGTACACCGTGGTGTCATTTTCACGTCCCCCACCGCCACCGCCACCGACACCGCCCCCGACACTTCTGCCGCCGTCGTTCTGCGATACCACCATTGTACGAGTCGGCTACCTGAAACCAAAAACAATTATTCATTAAGCGTGTTAAATCATAAGTGCTTTTATTTTTTTTATTGTCAATTAAAACAAAATTTTTAATTGCCAGACAAAAATTATCCCCTGTCGGATAATTATAGTTTTAAATTGTTTGCAGCACACTTCAGATAAATAATATACCGGAGATTTACTTCGAAATAAGCTATCAAAATAGGAGACATTGATAGAATGATGAATTTTGATATATTAGTCTGAAACCAAAATGATTTTTATAACCAACTGTGAAAAAATTCCCCTCTAGCTCAGCTGGGATTCGAACCCAGGACTACAGATTGCCGGTCTGGTACTCTTACCAACTTTGTTCTCCTCCGTAGCGCAATTGATAAGAGCACCATACTGGTAATCTGTAGACCTGGGTACGAATCTCAGCGGAGCTAGAGATGATTTTATCTTAGCTTAGAATTTAAAAAATCTGGATGAAAACTAGTAGATCAAAAAATGTAATTCCTTTGACAAAAAAACTCAGTTACTACCCTAGTCAAAAAACATTACGTCCAAACTCAATTTTTTGATGAGAGTGGAAATATAATCAGCACTGGGGGATTGTTTTGAACCTGATCCCTTGCTCACCTTATAAGAAATTAGGAATATAAATTCTTGTTATTTTGACTCTCAATCCCCTTACAGTATGCTCCAAAACCGTCTTCTGAAAGAGGATTAAGTATTTTGCGGTATTTTGGTCGTAAGTAATACTTTTGTGTAGTTTTTCCCATCAAAAAAATTAAATCGTCAAAATTAAAAATGTCATGTATCTTTTTTATTAATTATGATTTTTCGAACAATTTTTACTTGTTTACACAATACTTTTCCACAAAGGTACCCTTACAGTCTGTCAAGTTAAAGCGTGGGTGGCTTTACTCGCATTCGGTAAGGTGTATCGACATGATTTTGGTGTCAAAATATTAAGAAGAGCTCCCTCTTTCA
>NC_046663.1:92784909-92810320 GCF_010883055.1 Belonocnema kinseyi | reverse complement strand
AGGAGAATGAAAAGAAAGAGAGGTATCGAGACCTTATAAGGGAGTTGCAACGATTGTACCCGGAATATTCTGTTAAACTGATCGTCCTTATCATCGGCGCTTCGGAGGTGCCAAGCTTTCACTTGCTAATAGCCTAAAAAGCATCCCTGCGTGTCAATAATATGCTAGAACACTTGCGGGAAAAATGCAGACGGCGGTTGTCCTTGGGTCACTTCGTGTTCTCAGGGTGCACGAGGCTTTTGCTGGATCGTCGTATTGATTCCTTTACAGACCGTAACCACCTATCTCACGGTTGTGAGACGTGGTTATGGCTGAAATTTTACCGCGATTTCGCTGGAAGCGGGTGCAATTTTTCAGATTAGCACCCGCTCCCGGCGAAATCCTGCGGTTGTCCTTATGACAAATTTTTAATTATATATATATATGGAAAATAATTTTGTTGTTTAAAAAAATCTTTTTTTGTTTTGTTTTGAGAATTCGTTTCTTAAACTAAAAATGTAAATATTTAATTTTTTATTCAAACTAATATTTTCAATTGAAAACTGACTTTCTCTAGTTGAAAATTTATTTATTTTCTAAAAAACAAATTTTTCGTAGAAAATTGATTCTATTTCGTTAGAAATGATATGATTATCAATTATTCTATAGTCGTTAAAGGTACTTGTTATTTAGTGAAAATGCATATTTCTCAGGTTGAAGATTAAACTTTTGTGTAGAAAATTAACTTTATTCTGAAAAATCATATTTCTTGCTTCAAAATGCAAATGTTTTTTTAGGTCATTCATCTTTTTGGTTAATAATTTAACTATTTGCTTGAAATATTATCTGTTGTAGTTGAAAATTCAAATACTTCATTGAAATTTAAACTTATTTGTGTAAAATAATAGAATATAGTAAAAATAAAAAAATTCGTCTTTTCGGTTGAATATAACTGGTTGAACATTCGCATTTTTGGTTGAAAATTAAATTTTAAACTCATAATTTGACTATTCCATTTTTGGTTTCAAAAATATTTGTTGCGATTAAAAATTCCACTATTTGGTTTAAAATACATCTCACTTCATTCAAAATTCATCTATTAGGTTGGAGATTCAATTAATTGGTTTAAAATTCGTTTTCTCTCTCGTTGAATTTC
The DNA here is from genome assembly GCF_010883055.1 of Belonocnema kinseyi. Taxonomy (NCBI): domain Eukaryota; kingdom Metazoa; phylum Arthropoda; class Insecta; order Hymenoptera; family Cynipidae; genus Belonocnema; species Belonocnema kinseyi. The sequence continues at coordinate 92,809,185 of NC_046663.1, read as the reverse complement.
ACTAAATGAAAATTCAACTTTCTTCTTTTTGGCGCTGTTTTTGGTTGAATTTTAATCTCTTGTGTTTGAAAATCTGACTATTTTTTTGAAAATGCAACATATTTCGACTTTAAATTATGGAAATTTAAAGTTTTTCTTATTAAATTCAACATAATATTTACATTAATTTTATGCAAAAGAATTTATTCCCCTATTATTCGACTATTATTCCCCTATTTCCTAAAAAAACACCCTATTTCTCCTGGTTTGAGAGAATTTTAGTTTACGACAAAATTACGGCCATCATCGAGGGATGATGATGGGATCAAAAATAGCCTAAAATTGTTAACTTAGTTCATGGACGAACCCTTACCCAGAAAAAAAGAATCGATTGAATGGAAATCATTTGCATCGGACAATTTAGAAATGCCGATTCACGTGCATTTTTTAATTTCAATCGGACACCAAACAGCCACTACCAATGCAGGTGTATCTCGTTAAATTATTTTTCAGTTTTTATAATCGGAACAACTTTTACCAGGTGAGTTATCTGAAAAATGACAAACTTAGCCAGTAAATGTGTTTCCGGTTGGCCCGATTAAAAAAATACAATTCAACGAAATTTGGCTGAATCGGGGGTAGTTATATGGTGATCGACTGAAATTATTAAATTCATGAGGCCGATTTACAAATTTCACAAATCGACAGACCACAACTCGCGTGAATCGGCATTGCTAAATTTTCCGATTTAAATAAATTGCATTGAATCTATTTTCTGTTTCTGGGTTGTACGGTACTGCAGAGGTATTCATTCAGCCTATCTTAGAAGCCAAGGTCTATCGCTGCACGGGTAAATTATTTGACAATGTAATCGGGGAACTAACGCAAGTCTCAAGCGCACCAAATGAAAACAATGGTGAATCATGCATATGTGAGTAATACTTTCAAATATTTATTGAACCATTTCAATGCTAAACCGACTCTAAAAGGTGGTTTTATAAAAAAAATCAAATCTAACATGAGATCCAAACGTCTTTAGGGGTACGTTCTTTACCAGTATTTTTACAAAACTGAACAAATAAAAAAATTCCCTCCTACTTTCTTTCAGATAACTGGTATTATCCTCTATTAAAAACATTCTTTTAATTCCTTTTTCCAAAAATATAGAAGTCTCAAAAATTGAAATATCTGAAAGTCCTGAATTTATTCAAATTATTTGAGCTGAATAAAATAAAATTTGTTATTATCCGGGAGAAGTACAAAAAAATGTTAAAATCGGTTAGTATCTTCTGTTTCATTTTTGAATTTGAAAATTCCGAAAGATTTCTACATATTCCAAAATATTATGGCGAATTTATAAAAGTTTTAATTAATTTATATAAAGTTATAGGTTGAGTTTCAAATTTCGTTATCTTGCGTTCAAAAAATATTTAGTTATTTGGTTGTTATGATAAAAACTTCGTCGTTTTAAAAGCGGGAAGGTCGTTTAAAAAATGCCAACTTAACGGTTTTGAGACGCTTTCATTTTTTTTTAAATATTAAATTAACTACATTTAAAAAATTACGTCTTTTGTAGATTTTGGAAAAATTAAAACTTGCACAAACTTTTTGTTTACAACTTCGCTCCAAATTTGGTTAAATACACAAAAAAATTAAGCCGTTTTTAATTTTTTTTTAATTCTCAAAAAATACATTTTTGAAAATTTCACTCAGAATCGTCAATATGTTAGGTGTATCAAAATGAGCTTCGACATTTATCTTGATAATTAGCCATAAAATACAAAGCAAACATTACTTTTTGTTGGTCATGAGATTTTCTAATACATTCTTTACAGAATTTATTAGTATTTATAGTAATTTTTCCTTAGAATAGTCATAAAGTCACGACTTTTTCTCAATGTTTTAACTTGCTTTCAACTTTTCAGTTAGAGCTAGGTAATAATCAATCAAAGCTACAAAAGATGTTTTTTGTCCACTTTTTAATTAGAGTGAGGTAATACTTAATTCATGTCAACATAAATAATGCTTTAAACAATTTATTAATATTTTTAATTGTATTCTCTTTGAATAATTTCAGAAAGTTGTGGTTTGTTCTAAAATTTTCAACTTTTTTCATACTTTTCACTAAAAGTGAGGTAATAATTAATGAAATTGAACGAAATCTTTTCTTGTAGTGATGCTAGAAAGCTGCGTTTTTTCCTACTCATTTCTGGATCATGGTGCATGTAACTGTTCTTTGAAATAGTTACTGAGAATCTTTTTGTGTAAAGTAATATTATGAAAAAATAAGAAATCGAGCAAAAATACTTCATTTCGGCACAAATGAAATATCAATTAGAAAATTATTCTTGCTGACGTTTATTTATTATTTGTTCATAACTGAAAAGTCAAGGAAAATCTGAAAATTCCGGAAAACCCCGAAAGTTCCTAGTATTACTCTAAGAGAAGGTAGCTATAATCAATAATAAAATTGCTTAAACCATAATGTTTGTTAACTTGAATTAATTATTGCGTCGCTCTACTAGAATATTGTTATAAATAATAATAAATTGTTTAAACAATTATTTTTGTTAACTACCATTGATTATAGCCTGCTCGGTCTAATTCAAAATTTTAAAGCAATTTGAAAATTTCATAATAAATCGCAACTTTCTAAATATATTCTAAAAGAAAAATTACTATAAACAATAATCAATTGTTTAAGCAATTTATTTCAGTAACTTATTATCAGTATAAAGTTATATATTATGCATTGGAAATAATTTGTGCCAATAAAAACTATGGATAATAGTAAAGAGTAATGATAAGGGTCAACTCGATATACAAACGAGGAGTCTGTATAAAATTCACAAAAATGTATTCTTTTCCTATGGGAAGTACGTGTTTAACTCCAGGGGGCGCCCTTCTAAATATAATTTTTTGTTTCTAAAAAATAGAAAACGCATTTATTTTTTATGAATTTGAACAAATTTGACAGTAACAGGATAGACATGAAAATTCGTAGAAAAAAATTCCAATGCATTTTTGGACCACCCTAAGCGCTTTTAAGATAAACTTATTCGAGGCCCGGTACAACTTTTGTTAGTCAATTCAATTAATTGACGTCAAATTTTTAACATTTGATAAAACCATAGTGTGTGACAGTCGAAAAATCTCAATAAGAAGAGTCTATGAATTGACGAAAATCTATTTCTAATATTTTTTGACCTACTAGGCTTGAGTCTCATTGTTTAGCAACAAGATGTGTTATCGCACGATAGAATGAAAGGTGTCAGCTCTTTGTTCTCAGCGAAATAGTATCCTCGTTAGATACTGTAACATGTAATGAATGATACGTGCTTCTTCAAAATTGTCAAGAAATTACGTTGTTCGTTATGGTCATTCGCAATTATCAAGCTTTTGAAATCGTGACAACATTCTCTGTAGTTTACGATTGAAATACAGCCAGGAACGTGTTATAATCAGCTGCAGGATTTCTTTATTACTCATTACCGAAATGGAATTGCAGACTTGAAGGAAAATAAGTAAAAATAAATTAATTAATAACTTTAAAAAAATTAGGTTTCATTTTAACTGCGGTTAAATGACAATGGATTTGTTGAGGCCTAGTACCAGTATGTTGATGTTACATTTTTATTTTGTCTACAAGTTTTTGCTGGCAAATAAAGGGTCCTACTTTACCGAAAATTAATTTGTCGTTTTGCGAATTAATTAAAAATCGCGAGAAAGTAAGTTCTAAGAAAAAATTTTAAAAAACACACATTTTACTGATGAACTGCAATATCGTAATTGGTAGCGCACCTCACATGTAATGAGGAGCTTGTTGGTTCGAACCCAGCCTGCTGTAAATTTCTTAGAACTTTTTCGCTTTTTGTAAGCAATTCACGAAACAAAAAATTGACTTGCGATAAAGTTGGACCCTATACTTATCAGCAAAAGCTTGTAAAAATAATTACCCGCCATAAAAAGTAAACATCGACATACTGGTAATAGGCCTAAAAAAATCTATCATCCATAAATAACATTGTTCAACAAAACTGAGGAGTTGCAAATCAGAAAACTTGCACAAGTAACTATAATTCTAATTATATTTTAATGTTATGTACCTGGAAGTAGATTTTCAAGTCTAAACACTTTTGTCTAGCAGAGATCAAATCTCGGAGGTGTTGCTCATGTACGACGTAAATTATATAAACCCAGAATTAAATTCTTTCTACTTCGTAGTTCGGAGAACAAAGTGTCGGACTTACTACTCGCTTTTGATAAGTTTTTAAAACATCCGGCTATAAAATAAATAAGCAACCACTTTTCATGAATGATTCTCACGAATTTATCAAAAGCATTATAACTTTGTTATGCACTCTTATTATAAAAATGAATTTTTGATGCTCTGAACATAATTAAAAATTGTGCAAATATTTTCACGCTTTATAGTTATAATAAACATAAAATGCCTTTATGATACAATACAAATAACAAAAAATCTTGCAATTCATCAAAATATAAATAAGTAATGTATTATTGTTACATTCAATAATATATTCGCAAGCGTTGCCATAATTATTCGTATAATGTATTGCCATATAATATTGCCAAAAGTATTGCCATAAGTATTAGAAATCGAGTATTGTCATAAAGCTTTAGCATACATTTTAAAATTGTCATAAAGTTTCGGCATGAAGCATTGTCATATGTATTTGCGTAAAGTATTGCTACACTGGAATGGAATGGAAGCTTCTAATGTGTCCCCTGAGAGTTTACATTTTTCTTGCACCTTCTTCTCTATTCCTTTACACACCACCCCCCACACACTTACTTGGTGGTGGAAGGGGGACCTACAGTTTAAGGTGGGTTCCGAACCACCAAGAGTAACAGCTTCAAGTACTTAGAGAAAACCTTTTTCTCTAGAGGTACCGGTCCCACGACTCTCAGGAGATGAACAACTCCCTTGCTAGACTAGTGTTCACCGCATGGGCCGCCGAGAGACTTTCAGAGTGCGAGGCGGGAATCGAACCCGCAAGACGAAGGAGTGGGTCCAAAACATACGCTTTAGCCCCCAAGACCATCGTCCCACTTATTGCTACACTGTTAAAAATAATATTAAATTTAATATACCTATGTGTATTAAAATGTATATATCAAGCATATGAAATCGCCATTAAAGGTGAATATATTAAAATTCATATACATTCATGTTAATCACTTACAAGAAAAATTACATAATTCCATTTTTCAAAAATCCAAAATAAGTTTAGCAGTAATTTTAGATTGTAAATAATAAAACATGATACCTTCTTCCTGTTAATCAGAAATAAAATTGGATTGCAAGTCGAAAGGTTGAACTAAGCAAATAAATAACAGACCTTACCTACAACTAATTGTTTTCGCCTTAAATTTTGACCATTCAGAGCGAAATTAGGAAAAAAGTTTTACTCGTACATTGCACTTTCATAATAAATAACAATTTAGTCAACGAATTCTAGATTATTAATTTAATTGAAAATATTTGACATGATTTAAAGAAATTAAAGCACGTTGAGTTTTCACGCACATTGCTATACTGATCTGTATATTAAATTTAACACATATTTATATTAAATTTACTACACCAATGTATATTACATTTCAGTAGCGGCAGTGCATATTTGCTTTACACGCATGTATATTAAACTTCGTACAGATATTTCTAACATTGTATATAGCATTGTCATAAATTTTAGGAATAAAGTATTAGTATAAATTTTTGGCATAAATTATTGTTATAAGGTGATGGCATAAAGTATTGACAGAAATAAATTATTGCCATAAAGTATTGGCATAAAGTACTGTCATACAGTATTGCGATCAAATATTGTCATAAAGTGTTGGCATTAAGCATTGGTATTAAGTGTTGCCATTGAGTGAAGAAGCATGAACGGAGTGACCGCACAACATAATTTTTAAAATACCCGGACTTTTCCGTGACTATTAAAGAAGACCGTTGGAATAAAAAAGATTACTTTTATACCAAGCAGGATAAATATTCCACCACAAAAAAATGTCCATCCAAAAAGAACAATTCCTAACAAAACTTTGCAAATTTCGACAAAAAAAGAGACATTTTGACAAAATACTTGAAAATTCAACAAAATAAATACATAAACACATTTTTGAATTTCCAACAACAACAAAATTATTTTTTAACCAAGCAGTTGCATTTACAACTACATAATTGCATTTTTAAGCAAATGAGTCCATTTTCAATACACAAAGTTGAATTTTCAACAAAAAATTTCAAAGTTGATACTTCAACCAACAAATTTTGTAATAAAATAGTTAAAATTTCAACCAATGAATTGAATTTTCAAAAAAATAATTAAGTTTTCTACGAGATAGTTAAATTTTCCACCTATAAGGATGAATTCTCAACAAAAAATGTAATAGTTGATATTTCAATCAGAAAAGTTACCTTTTCATCGAAATAGTTAACAAAATAGTTTCGACAAAATAGTTGGATTTTTAACTAAAAAGTTTTATTTTGTGTAAAAAATATTAGACTGTAACCAAAAACTGTGGAATTTTTAACCAAGCAGTTAATTCCTAAAAAAAGTGGCTTTTAACCAAACAGTAGCATTTACAACTAAAAGAAAATAATTTTCAATTAAACAGTTGAACTTTTTACCAAATTTTTACCAACAAAATAGTTAAATTTTTCGACCAAAGAGTTGAATTTTCAGTGACAAAAAAGAATAAATTTACATCAAAAGAGGGTCATTTTAAAACGGAATTAAAAAATTTTTCAACCAAGAAGATTAATTTTTTACAAAAAAAAACAAGAATTTCCCAACAAATCGTAGAATTTCCGAATAAAAAAAAACAAGGAAAAGTTAAGTTTAGAATAAAGAAAATAATTTTCACTAACAAAAAAAACGAATTTCCAAGAACAAAATATGAATTTCCAAAAAACAGTTATTGTCTACGAAAAGACGAATTTTGCAACAAAGCGTTGAATTTTCAATCAGGAAAGATGATGAAGTCAAGAAAGAAAGAAAATTCAACCGAATTGTTAAATATTCATCCGGATAATTAAATTTTTTCCTTAAAATATTTTCTTTAGGAGTAAGCAACTAAAAAAGTAGAAAGCGAAACACAAGGCCAAAAAATTACTATCAAGATTATTATATTTTTATAGATTTTTTCTCTTTCCCCCAGCCATTAATATTTAAAAATCAGAATCTCGACCTTGTAACATTTTTAACATGCACCCTTTTATAAACGGAATACAACAATTCAAACTTTAAATAAAATCTAAAAAATTTATTATCTTTGACAGTTATCAAGGTGGGAATCCCGTGTAACAGGCTGAAAATGTAGGATATTTTTTGCGATTTTTTGGGGAATGGAAATAATAACGAATTTTTCCAAAACTTTTATGTTTTATTAAGGTACTCTTTAAGTATAAAACAAATTTATTTTAGTCTGAAACATCAATAATGTTTTGATCTATAAGTACGGATGTACGACATGTCCAAATTCGATAGGTCAATTTGCCCGATTTCTAGCTTCTCACACATGAGTCCATAATAAACAAATCAAAAAGATTTTTAAAATGTGAATCTTCAGTTAGTCGTTGAACAAAAAATATTCCAAAATTTATTAATATCTGGCAAAATGGTGGCCATTTGAAAAAAATCCGATTTTTACCCAAAAATTAGCTTGAATTTGTTTTAAAAAAATTGTTGAAGCCATTTTCTTTTTGATTTGGAGTGGTTCACCGACAAATGAAACATTTCAGAAATCTGTATACGCTAGTTCAAGTCGAATGACTGAATAATTTGTGAGCTATAAGTCGGGCAATTTTGAACAATGTGAAACCGAGAAAAACGTGTTTGAAGATGTCCATAGTGACAATTGTCTAACGGGTTTCAAACATTACTCAGGTTTTCCCCTACCTATGGCCACTTTATGCCAATGCTCTCAAAATATAGAATCACAAAAAAAACTGAGGATACGAAATATTTCAGGTAATCGGTCAAGTAGGATAAATAGGAAGTGTGAACACCAAGCTGAGGTAAACTTTCCGCGGTGAAACTTTACCTCAACTTGAAGTAATCAACTGACTATTGCCCTGCTTGAAGGATTACCTACAAAATTTCGTGCCCCGAGTTTTTTCTGTGATTGGATCTGTCAAAATACTTATTCCAATACTTCCTCAAACTTTTCAATATTGTTTTTTTCTGAAAAGCGGCCGATAATGTGCATTAAATATGTATAAGGAAAGTATGTTATCTTCCTCATTGTATGTTTCGTACTTTGTTTGCTCGGATCTCAGAACGCGTATGTGTTGGGTGCTTGTAAATCCATTTTGTCAACGATGTAATCGATAAGAGTGCGTGACTATTCCCATTTAGTCCGTAAAGTCATGTCGCACCGTGCACAGCATAAGTAATTGAAAGACGCCCACACCATGTGACAACCACACCTTACTGTGTATTTCGATCGGGCCTCGGTTTAATTAAAAATCTCGTTTCTATTCACAAGCCTTGACCATGTTAACAGGCAAAGACTGTCAATAAGAAAAGAAGAGGATTACTGACCACGAACCGAAGAAAACAGAGAAAAGCTAAAGCTGATAGTAATTATTCATTAGCATTTTTTAATTCACACCAATTAACCGCTCAAAAACTACTTCACGATATTTTGAGAACTTTTTCCACCCCTCTCCTCTTCGTCTCAGATCATCACTTTTTTTCAATTTTTAACCATTTTTTGTTTTCAATTTTTAAACTATAGGCGATTTTTAACAAAACCTGTAGAATTTTCAATCGAAAAATCATTCATTTTACTCCAAAAATTTAATTTTTAATTAAAAAGCCCAATCTTTAGGCGAAAAAGACTAATTTTTTCGATGATACTTGAACTTTCAACTTATAACTTTTCCGCCAAGAAAATAAATTTGTAATCGAAAAAGACACATTTTCAATAAAGCTGTTTAATTTTCATTAAAATAATTATATTTCCGAAAAAATAGATGAATTTCTAACAAAATAGTTGACTTTCAATAAAAAAAGAATTAACATCAACAAACAAAGTTTCTTTTTTAATCAAATAGCCCACTCTTCAAGCAAAAAAGATTCATTTTTTCGAAAATAGTTGAAATTTTAACTCAGAATTTTTCTGACAAAGAAGATGGATTTTCAATCTAAAAAGAAAATTTTTCAAAAGAGCAGTTTAATTTTTATTTAAATAATTAAATTTTCAACAAAATAGTTAAATTTGTAACCAAATAGTTGAATTTTCATTTAAAAAAAAAAAGAATTAACATTTTTAACAAAATAATTAAATTTTCACCCCAGTAGTTGCTCCTAGCAACGGCTTTCATTTCAATAAAACTCTGTCAATTTTTGCCCAAAAAAAAGTAGATTTTCTATATTTTTTAACGAAAGAGACTCAAATTAGGTGAAAAAATCTGATTAATAGCTACGAAGCGATTGCTAACATGGGAAATTAAACATTTTGAAAAAATACAAAATTACGTATGTTAAAATTTCAAAAAATTATTAATGTCCCCATTCTTTTTGAGAGAGCCTCTTAAACTTGACAAGATAAGCCAGTGATAACCGAAATTTAAAAAAAAAGTAGAAGATGGTGGCTGGTGTTTATTTCAGATAAATAATTATTCACAAAATTTTTTAACAGAAGCCTCTCAAGCTTGGTAAGATAAGCAAATTTATTTTCAGAAACAATTAAGTAGGCCGTGACAGTCCAAATTTAAAATCAAAATGCTAAGATAGCGTCTTGTTCGAATTTAAGAAAAATGATTTATTTAATCGTTTTTTTAAATAGAGATCTCTCAAACTTAACAAGATTAGCAACACTAATTGCAGAAACTATGAAATAATCAGTGAAAGTCGAAATTGAAAAAAGTACCTATTTTATTATCTCTAGTTTTATAAGAGACTCTTTTTTAATGCATCCCTGCTTTAATTTGAAGCAATATTTAAAACGCTCCTTTACATCGTTAATTTCATCATCATGAACGAGCATTTCAAGCTTATTATTTCTTAAACTAGGGAAATTAAAGTACATACTTCAAAAGGGAATGAAATCTTCGCTAATTAAATTATAACTCTAACAAGTTTAGCATGGATATTAAAATCCTATCATGATGATTTAACAACAGTCTAAAAAGAGAATAATAAGGTTATATTACAAGACCTTATAAGAGCCCAATTAAAATACAGAGATGAACGAATATTTCAGTGAAAGAGTATCAAAACCAATATCATTAAATTTCATTTCCGTTAACCGAGAATAGATGATATTGATCCAAATTTATTCTCTTGAATTTGTTGTGCATATCGCCCTTAAATTGGTTCGAACCTACAGAGAAATAAATGCGTTTTTTTTAATAAAAAAAAAGTTTTTATTAATTTTATTCAGAATCATCAATATTAGGTGAATCCAGTTAAAGCTTTCTTTTTATAATAAATAAAAATAAACACATAAAATAAATTAACAAATACATTTTTTTTAATCAACCCCATAAGCCTGTTTTGTAGGGTCATAAAAGCATCCTTAAGGGGCCACCCTTAAATTACATGAAACTTTAGGGCTGAAGGTCGGGATGTAGCCTATCGTTACATGATGGCGAAAAGCCACAGAGAAAGTCGGGAAAATCGTTTAATGGGGAAAAGGAGGGGGGCATCAAAATTGTCGGAAAATTGCATTACGTAATTTATGGATGGTCCCTAAGTGGAAAATCGGTTTTGCGATCTTTTGATTTTAATTTTTTATATTTTTGCGGTTTATTTTTTTACTTTTTTATAATAAATAAAATAATATTCTAATACATAAATGCCAAAAAAATTGTTCAAATAATTCATTATTATTTTTAATATTATTCTCTTCATATAATGGTAAAAAGTTACGATTACACTTGTGGTAATAATGAATGGAATTTACCAAGCATATAACTGTTTAACCAAATCATTATTGTTTGTAACTATCTTCTCCTATATTATAATGCTAGAAAGTTTCATTTTTCTAAAAAAAAAATATCTTTTTATTCACCTTTCATTTAATAAGATAAAATTGTAATTAATGTAAGTTAACAAACATAATTGTTTAAATAATTTATTATGATTTATAAATATCTTTTCTTAGAGTAATGGTAGAAAGTTGCAGGTTTTTTTTTAATTTTCGGAATATCTTTGGCTTTTTAGTTAGGAACAAATAATAAATAATAATATTAATTTAAACAAAATGCTCTCGGTAGCTACTTCTAGGCAAATTTACTTTCAGTATGATCCATATAGAACATGTGACAAATATTTCAAATATCTGGTTTATTTCAGAGAAATATATTCGCAAGAAAGAAAGAGATTAATTATGAAATGATTCACTCTTAGCTTTATCTATCATTTTTTCATAACTAAAAAGCCAAATCAATGTTCAAATTATCATGAGAAATGCATCTTGCCAGCAATTATCTGAGAGAAGAAACCCAGTGGGCATGAATGTCCCAAGACGTTTTTAGAATGTCCTAAAAACGTCCTAAGTCAGGTCAAATAAAGTTCTAAAAATATACAATATTCCAAAGACGTTTTAAGGACGTTTTTGGAACATTGTACGTTTTTAGGTCGTTTTTTGCACGTTTTTGGCCTGACTTAGAACTTTTTTTTTTTGATATTCTAAAAACGTCTTTTAAACCTTACACCCTAACTACGTATTTAGAACGTTCTAAAAACGTCTTTGAATGTTGTACCCGCTGGGAAGTTATATGAAAAATAATTTGTTTTAACAATTATGTTTGTCTATAAAACCGACTTATTTTTAGGTGATATTTACGAAGTAATTGTTCATTTATATTCTGTAATTCATTACAATGAGAAATGTTGAGTTTCAACTAGATTTACTCAATATCGACGATTATTCTAAATAAAATGTACTAAAACGTTGTTTTTTTATGGGAAATACTTGTTAAACTTCACGGGGATGCGAAATCTCTGAATATATTTTTTTTCTTAAAACCTATTTATTTTTGTGTGGAATTAAACAAATTTAAAATCAATATGCATGCAATTTCGAGAAAAAGAATGTCAATGCATTTTTGGATCACCCTAGTGTACAAAAACTAAACGAACACGAAGTATTGTGATATCAGCTTTTGTTGAGGCATTTTAAAGAGGCTAAAATACTTTAGCATTTAATATACAATTTTAGCATTATACACTCTATCTTTTGGAGTAAAAATATGATGAATTAATTAATAATATTTCTTTCTTTTGAGATTCTACAACTATAACCAAACCCATCAAAGCAAATTACTCTCTTGAACAAATTCAATTTCCAGTGTACAATCAGAAAGACAAACACTGTTAATTTCCAACAATACATCCAGGAAATTGTCTTTTCGAGTGCGACCAGAGCTAAATGAGTGCCCATTGTTGTCGAAAATGTTGTCGAAAATGTACTCTGAAAATACTGGGCAGACTGTAATTGAAGTTAAGACAAAAGTAACTACACACTAAATCACTGAAACTGTGTACTTTGCGATAGCAATCCTGGTAGAATGAAAACAGAAGCACTTTACTCTTTAATCTCTCTATTTGATCAAATACTATTGTTACAATATGTATGAAATATCTGGAACATATCTATTTTATATTTTTCAGTAGATATTGTTATGCATTCTCTCATTCATTATACCTTGAACCTAACAATTAAAATGATCATTTAAGAAAATAATAAGCAATTATAATTTTCATGATGTGTGGTCTATTTATTGATTCTAAAGGACGAAATTAATTGCCTCTCTGAGATACAAAAATGTGGAATTAACTACTTTTATTCAATCATCGTATAAAAAAATGGCTTTGAATTCGATCTCGAGTGTTTCCACTTTTTTTATGATTGTATCTTGCTTATTTGCTGAGCACTTTGCTGAGCACTTAACTTCCTCGTTATGATTAATTAGAAAATAAATTTGCTTCACCATAGAGAATGCATTAGTTTTTAAAAATTATTTATTAAAATAGTATAATAGCATACCAACTTTCAATTGCGTTAATGAAAAAATGTTTACTATAAAAAAAAACATTTTTATTCCATTTTAAATTACCATAACTTCTTTACTCATGAATAAAATATATTAATATTATAGGTCACTCGATTAGCCTCGAGTCAAGGATTATTTCTTATTCTTAGGTCAACTTTGTATTATATAACCTTCTTTTTATTAATATTAATCACAATAAGTATAAAAAATTATATACGAGATGACGAAGTAAGCCTGACTTTAAAATTTAAATTTTGTTTAGGTCGAAATAATAATTAGATCTCCATTGAGAGCCTTCATCATGTAGGCAAATTGAAATTTATTTTTATTAACTCTATGCAAAATATGGCTTTCTTTCAAACAACGTAACTCCATAAATTTAAATTTTTACTTAAAATAATCATGTAATAAAAAAAATTATTCCTCCAAACACAAATGTCTAATATTCCAAGAATATATAATCAACTTTTTGATTTTCACCTATAACTTCTTTATTCTTTAGTGAAATTTATTAATATTATATGGCAGTCGATTCATTTCAAGCTAAGAAATATTTTAAATTGTTGCCTTGACGTTGAATTATAAGAATGAAAATTGTTACTATAAAACCCCATTTTTTGATATTTTTACCAATGCTTTGTTCAGTTTTGAGATTTTTTCAATTTCATCTATTTAGCGGCAAACCATCGTTATGTCATGGTGCTCACAAAAAAGTGTGACATCCATACACACATTCACCCGTACAATTTCTTAAAATATTGTGTAAAAGATTGTTTAATTGTAGAACATTAAATAAAATAAATCAATTTTTTCGAAATAATACTATTACGAAGCTCCTTATATAAAGAGCAATAATAAAACTCACATTTTTGATGCAGATTATTATTCAAATAACGGTCTATGATGTTTTAGCAATGAATTTTTGCATACCATATGAATTAGCATTACTACTATATATTTAAATGTACTCCAAATTTTTATGAATTTATAACTATTGTGAACAAAAATTTATATTTGAAATTAGTGTTATGCTAAGCAGAGAAAAATAAAATAAACGATACTCTAAAAATAAACTAAAAAATGAATATTTAATGGTTTTACATATCTGTTAAGACTATTAGCGGTGGAATTTTTGTCGAAGAAAAGAATATACAAAAGCGTACCTTTTTATTATTTCAATTTCAGATAAAATTCTTTAAAGAGGTTCTTAATCTTTTAAAACTCACTTGGGTACCGATATCAACATCAATTCAATCTTCACTTTCCTAATTCTCTTGATTGGTAATAATATCTACATTTATCACTAATAATGGTGATTCACAATGTTTATTATATCGTTTCGTTACAAAATCTGAGAACTGATATATTGCAACTAAATCTCGCATTATCACTGGTACACTTCATGCTAACGGAAAAAATCAGGTTCAAGAACAAGATAGGTGACCAGTAACTCACTCGCTGAGATTGGGTGCATGCGTATGCAACGTCGCGTCAGGTTCAAGGATGCCTTATCAGTGGCACAACGAAAAGTTATAGTATTGTAATCACACACGTGTTTCGTATATTTATCGGCGTGCTGCTGCACATTATTTGCCAATATCTACTAATCATTTAGGAATGCTCTTCAGAAAAATTGGGTATTGGTAAAACCTAAGAGGAAGATTATAATCGTGTGGTAGTAATTATTGAAGTAGATTCCACAGATATATTTACTGTTTTGTTTTATCAGCTGCAAAATCAGTTGGAACTTTATTGAGAAATGCAAAACGATTAATGTGTCTAAATTAAATAAACGTGTTATTTACTTGCAACTATCAAGAAATTCCGGTACTATAGTATCAGAAGTAGAATATGAGCTTGAGTATTGATCATCGATAATTACAGACGTGTTTCTTGAAGCAGGAATACATTTCTGTGGGTCTGTCATTGATCTGTTGTGTACGTTCAATGACTTATTGTTGTATGCTTTAAAGTAGTTCCTGTCATCAAAATACGGAGGGGCTTTTGTGGACTTTAATGTCTTATCTGCTGTGATTATTCAGTTGAAGACAGACATTTTGATAAGAAAAGGTTTTCCGAATTTTAGAAATATGGCTGATTTAAATGATCGATTACAGGAAGTTGATCCCTCAGCTTCCTAAATGGGAATAATGGAAATCAGTTCACAGACGAAAGAAGCAGCTTCATTATTAGACTGAACAACCATGATTATTCCGGATAAGAACCTTTGAGATACAAACTCTATTATTCAATTGCTACCGCTAAATTCATCAAGGAATTTTACTTCGATGCAGCTGGAGTTGGAACTAATAAGAAGGGAAAGGGAATTGCTTGCGCGAAAAGAACAGCTACTAGAACGTCCAAACCAGGTTCAAGAAAATTCAAAAACAAGTGCAACAAGTTCATTATGCACTCGGTCCAACATTAACATTCGAGCTATCAGTGATTTTTTAAGCGAATTTAATTAATCCGATTGCCACTTCTGCCAATGGGAAAAGCAGATACTGCTCCTTAATGCAACTAATGAATTGAACGAAAGAGGCAATGCTGTAGAATGGTTTCATTCCAAATCAGAGCATATTGAAATAAGTATGAAAGATTTTTTCAAGGATATCAAGATGTTTGACCATCGATAGTAGGCTGAAATGGCGAAGACTGTTTGAAGAAAGAAAGTAGACATTCAACAAGGCAATTTACGCATATGAACACAAACAATTAATCCTAGCTAATCAAGTGCCAGTGGACGATAAAGAGGTGCTGGATTATATCATTGATGTAATTACAGGTTTGCAGTTAAGAAATCAAGCACGCATAAGATATTTTAAAACGTCATCTGAATTATTAGAAACATTTAGTAAAATCAACATTTAATTCAAGCTGCCAACGGTTCAATTTAAATGTTACAACTGTCGAAATCTTGCGTCGAATGTTGGATACACTTCAAATGAATGTCCACAACCAAAAACACAAATTGTTACAACTACAATGTACAGAGTCATATCGCTAACAATATTTTGTCAAGAAGAATAATGTTGTCAATTTTATCTCTGAAAATCCTTCAATGAATAGGCTATTTTCAAGAAAGACGATGTGAATATTGACGAAGAAAAGAGTATTGAATAAGACTGTGTGTTAGATTCTGGTAGTTAATTGAGTTTAGTCAAAATGAAACACATAGATGATCAGTATGTCAAAGAAATCACTGTTTAAGATCCAGATTATGCTAGAATTAATGGTTCTAATTTACTTGTTTTAGGAAAACTGAAAGTTGTTAAATGTTACACTTGATGAAGAGACGCTTGTAGTTCCTGATAGTTCTTGCCGATTAAAAAAGTAAAGAAGAAGGAATTGAATATTCTCAAAGCAGAGAATTAATTTGCATTCAGAACATGCATTCAAAATAGAAATAAGAAAAAGAAAATAATGGGGTATTAGAAAATAAAATAGTTTCCTTCAGGAACGAAAATACTAAGCTTAAAGCAGAAGGAGATAAATGTGGAAAATAACCATACAAATGAAGAGATGAGATCACTTGAAGATCAAAATGACAATTTGTCTAGTGAATTAGATAATGCTAAATAAGAAATTAATTTTCCAAACCCACCTCCTTTCTGGTGGTAGTTTAGAAACTCCAGGATGAATATTTCCCGCCATTTGTAACGCCATCCAGGAATCAGTCCTAAACTGTTTACTATTTTTCAAGAACCTCGCAACTGAGGAAGGCTATTAGCAAAATTTGAAACTTTTTTCGTTGGGTCACCAAAAACAGTAAGAATCTATCATCTACAACGCACTTTCAATCAGTGATTTTTTTCTGACTCGAGGAAAATAAGGTCAATAATTTATCAGTGAAAAGAAAAAGAATAACTGATTTTTAAGAGAAATCCCTGAAATTACAAATCTGCACAGAAATCAATTGATATTCTCTGAATGTGTATTCAATAAGTTACTAGGCTCGGAAACGAAAGTGACCTCTTTGTGGAGAATTACCCACATTCAGACACAGTTACTCAGAAATACATGGATATGTGCTTATTAGTTTTTTTTAATTAAAGGAAGGCTTAAGAATATTTTAGGTGTACAGTCAAATGCAAAATTACTTCATCTTTTACTTAATTTATAAAATAAAAAAGCCTCGTTGATTATTGCAACATTATTCAAAAAAATAGTTGAATTTATAACTATTTAATTTAATGCAGTTATTCGCATATTTGTTTTTTCTTCTACTTTAGGCGAAATTTGAAATTTAATTTAATTTTAAATTACAAAATCTTATTCTATTCCTTGAACCTTTCAAGAAATCCTACGAAATTCGTCAATTCTTGTGAATAACTTCTTTTAAATCCATTAAAATATTTTAAAATCCCGTGGAAATACATTAAATCTGATCGTATTTCCTAAAATTCTAAAAAATTGATTAATATACCTTAAGAGATTAAAAAACCTTAAAATAAATAAAAGCCTCGGGAAATCTTATAATATCCTCATAATATTTTTGAATATCCTAAAACCTTCACAGAAAAAACGAAAGATAAAGTTTACATCGATTCCGGGTGAAAGATTCACCGCAATAAAAATTAACCTAGCCGGATAAACTTTAC
Source organism: Belonocnema kinseyi (assembly GCF_010883055.1). Lineage (NCBI taxonomy): Eukaryota > Metazoa > Arthropoda > Insecta > Hymenoptera > Cynipidae > Belonocnema > Belonocnema kinseyi. Next base: position 92,791,566 of record NC_046663.1, on the reverse strand, counting down.
ATGAATCGAAGATAATTATCGATTTTTAACCTTGCCTGGATAATCTTTCGCCTTATAATCGCTCTATTTTTATTTGAGATGTAGCGAGGATTCCGACGCCAGCGCTATCTATCGTCGTTAAACTTCATTAAATTGGAGAGAACCGGAGATTCCCATCTGTCAGTTGCTTTTTGCGCTTTTTGCTAAATGGTATTAAGTAAGTTTTAATTCCTCTACAATAGTCTCATTTATTTTGGGGGAAATATATCAGTAAGAACAAATTTTTTTCGTATTTTCTGTTACTAATTCTACATGTTTGACCGAAATTTTCTCACTTCCGCGTCACGCAGTAGACGAGATCAGAATTGTTCTCCTAACCTCAGTGAAACTTTTGCCGAAATATTTTTAATTTTTAACCGTTGCAAGTCTGACCTGAAACAAATTTTAACTTTTGTTTTTTCTGTGCCTTTTTAAATCTGGTGTCCCGATTTATAGCTCGAATTAACTCATACATTGCCGTTTTCCCATTGCTGCTAAGGAAGTTGTGTCAGAGGACGGCTTTTATTCAATCGTAGGATAAACTTTCGTCAAATGGCATGTAAACTTTAACAGCAGGAAATTTTACATGCAACAAAATTTAACTTCAGTTTTGTCTTTGTTATAGGTCCTATAAAATCGTTATATAAACACCCTAAAATATTTCAAATCCCTTGAAATCTTTTGACATCCCTTGAAACTTTTTAAAGCTTTTGAAAATTCCTTGAAAGTTTTAAAAATATCCTAAAATCTTTTAATTTCTTTGGAATAGTTTCAAATTATTGCAATGTATTAAAAACTCTTTTGAATCTGTTAAAGTAGCCTAAACAATTTTAAACGGATTCAAGAAAATTCAAAAATAGGTATAAACCTGTGTTCAATAGTGGATAACTCATGCACAGGAAAAACTAGGGATTCCAGTTTATGTTAGGTCATTTTCTTATACAAACATTTTGACTTTGCTTTATTGTTCAAAATGAGACATTGTTCTTTTTTTTGTAAGTTAAATGAGTAATTCAAAGTTTTTCTTGCAGAAACTCTCTGACTTTCAAAATTTTCTTCAAAATCCCTGATATTTCCCTGGCGAATAAAATTACTTGACTTTTCCCTGAATTCCAGGTTTCCTTGGCCTACATCGACCCTGAGTTTATAAATTCTGTGGTTTCAGAAGAACATTTTTTATTTCTGATTAGGTTGTTGTCGTATCAAGTAATAATTCCCAAGGAAATTCTAGATTGACATTATAGATCCTAATCTATATATGAATGCACCCATATATTTTTCGCAAGTTGCATTGCAAGTAGGCGCATTGGCATGAAATGGGCGCAATTGTCATGCTATTGAATGTACATTTTTTATTGCTGAAAGCAAATATCCAAAGTAACGTATTACTTCCGAAGTCTGGACATTGAGCAAACCTAATCTCATTGCATAACCAAAGCCGATCGTGCCAGGTATGGCGGGCGATGTACGTGCTTGCCCCACACTGACACTGCACAGTCAGAATGAAGAAGGCATAAGAACCAGAACGACTTTCCTGCTCTTTCGACGGGGAAAGTAACTGCGAAGAATCTCGAGGGCGTTAAACTTCAGCCTTTAGTCAATTTTTTAATGAATTTTCCCCCACCAGAGGACAGTGCTGTATTTGCAGAGTCCGAAAAGACCATGGCCCAGGGGCCCTCCACGAACTAAATTACCATTTTTTTTTTGGTTATTTTTGAACCCCTTTTCGACGGTCGTAGTTTTATCTTACCCCTCGAAAGTAACTTTGCCGTTGGTTAAATACGGTTTCCACGTTTATTCAGCTTTTTTGGCGTTTCCAGTGAACTACAAGCTTCGGTAATAAGTCAAGATTAATTAAAAATATTAAAATATCAGACTTCACAGCCCAACAGCTCTCAAACCAGGGGAAATAGGGTGGTTTTTGCGAAAATAACAAATTATTAGGAGAATACATTAAAAAAATCAAACTAATGTAGATACTGTATTAAGTTCAAAATGAAACACTTTAAATTCTTAAGGTTTGAATTGAAAATATATTGCGTTTTTTACAGAAGAATTGAATTTTCAACCAAAAAATATTCTCTACCAAAATAGATTACATTTTAAATCAAACAAGATACATTTTTAACAACAACAATATTAATGTTTAATTAAACAGTTTCATTAACAACCTAATATTTGAACATTCAAGTTAAAGAGAGGAATTTAAAAAAAATAGTTGTAGTTTTAAACAAATAGCTCAATTTTCAAACAACAATAAATAAACTACTAACGCTAAAAGATTACTTTTTACCATAAAAGATCTATTTTTTCAAAGACAGTTAAATTTTCAACCCGAAAAGTTTAATAAAAAAAATACCCAAAAAGACGAGATTTTCCGAAGACAGCTGAAATTTCAACAAAAAAGTTGAATCATCAACCAAAAAATATGAATTCTAATCAAATATATGAATTTTTAAATAAATAGTTAAAATTTCAACCAAAGAGGTAAATCGTTTAAAGAGACATAAACTTTTAACCACGTAGTTCAGCGTTGAAGTGAGTAGTTGAATTTTCAGCCAAAAAAGATGAATTTTTAACCAAATAGTTCAATTTCCAACCAAAAATATGAACGTTGACCTATAAAGTCCAAAAAAGGAATTACCTACAAAACAGTTGAAGTTTCAATCCAAAAATATGACTTTTTAACGAAAAACTGATTTTTCAACCAAACAACTGAATTTTCAAATAAAAAATTTAATTTTCAACAAGATAGCTGGATTTTCTAAAAAAAAGATTGGAATTGTTAACAAAACATATGAATTCTCAAAACAAGTTTATTTTCAACCAAATACTCTAATTATCTGCCAAATTATTCAATTTTGAAGTCAAGAAAACTAATTTTCTACCAAAAAGTAGTATTTTCTACCCAAAAATATGAATTTTTAATAAAAAAAAAGTTCATAGACAACCAAATAGTTGGATTTTTTTAGGCAACATTATATATCTTTAACCAAAAAATATTATTTCTCGACAATATATGCAATACTTGACATTTTAATAATAAAAAAACAACATTTATTTTTAATCAAATTTATTTGAATTCAACAAAAAGGCACAAATATTCCACAAAATAGTTCAATCCGTAAACAAAAGAGATTCATTTTTAGTCATAGAATTGAACTTTCAATGAAAAAAGATCAAATCTCTATCATAAAAAGACGAATTGTTAAACAAAAAAGAATACATTATTAAACAAATATCTCCATCTTCCACCAATAAAATGTTCTTTTACAATATACATATATATATATATCTTTAAGTTAAATATATAAAATATATAATCTTTAAGTTAAAAAACTTAATTTTTAACAAGAAGAAAAAAATGTTCAACAACAAAGCTCAAAATGCAACTAAATAGTCAAGTTTTTAACCAAAAGAGATAAATGATGAATCAATAATATAATGGTAGACTTGTCAACCAAAAAAAAGTTAACTTTAAACCAAAAGTAGTTGTATTTTCTTATTAGGTTCTTTAATTCAGTTTGCAAATAAGCCCAAAAAACGAGAAAAGAGTGTAAAGTCTAACCCAACAAGTCAAATTGCGGCAAGACACTTTCCGGCAACTCCTATTTGCGAAAAGTCAAATTGCGGCCACTATCATTTAGTAAAATATAATGTATAGAAAAAATTGGAAAAAGTGCGAGAAGTCATATTGTGGAAATTGTCTTTTCGAAAAATATGAAGTCTACAAAAAATTGACAAAAATGCGCCGAGTTATATTTGAGGCAAGTAACATTGTGGCAACTCTTATTCCGTTACTTAAATTATTTATGGGACTAATCAAAGCGGTATCTCCCCCACGGGACATTGAAAAGGATTAGGGATGCAAAATATATTTTTTTTAAGACTAGTCACAGGAGTGTCTTCCTACACTATTGCCAATTTTTGTGTACTTAAAATTTTTCCGAATGAGAAAAGCCGCAATGTGAGTTGCCGCAATGCGGCTTTCATTTTTTTTTATTATTGCAGAACACGCCTGTTTCCACTCGTATGTTCTTTTTTTATGGCCTGACAATTCTTCAATCGAAAAACATAGTGGTAAAAATTGTAAAAGGGAAGAAATTGTAAAGCTGGCCTAGGGCCGTCAGACACCTACAGCCGGCTCTGTCCGAGAATTTAATGATCCTTATTCCCTCGACAGATAGTACATTGGTCCACTAAAAGCAAGCCAGTCTTTCCGCAAATCGAGGTCATTTATCTTGGTTAACAATTTAATTAATATCCCATTAAAAAAGCCAAATATAATAAGTACGATTTTAAGCCTAATTCGAAAGATTATAAAATTTATGAGGTAATTTTTCATGGAATTTTTTAAACCATTTCTTTGAATTCATTCGCAATCATTAAGGCAGATGGTTTGGGGAAGCATCCAAGGCTATGAAGTTTGTTAATACATTAACCGACAATGAGAAGAAGGCCGAGAAAAAAAACAGTGGTATCACGCTGATACTCGATGTTTGTAATTACGTCCTTTTCTGAGATACCATATAAGTCTGATTTTTATACTTCCTTGATACTTCCTCAAGCTATATTTACCATGGCCGCTTAACGTCTCGCGACTGTAGATATTTTATCCGTTATTCTATTCTATAATGTATGTTTATTCGTTACATGCAGTTAGAGAGGTGAGTACTCATTGCACGTAGTTAAATTCCCATTAACGAGTCTTCCCAAGTCTCAAGAAACTCATCTCTTGACCTCAGACTATGGGAAATGAAGCTATTTCTGCAACACTCTTCATGCAACATCTTAATGCTTCAGGTAAATTTTCGTTCCGGCCGCAAAAGTTAATTTCCTACATTCCCTGATTTTTTGCTAATTAGTTTTGTTGTTTCCTCGCCACTCATATTTAAAGAAAAAAAATTTTATTTTGTAACATTTCCAATATATAACTGGAAAACGAGCATGCAAGCGATTATTATTTTTTATCTCACGTAATTTTTAAGTTCAAACATAAAATTTTTGTATTTTTATAATATCTATTATCTAAAATAATAGAAAATAAAAGCAAAGAAAATATGAGGAGTTTACTTTCAAAAGGGCATATATCCACTTGAGGGGAGGGGGTCGAAGAAAACGTTTTAAAGCATTAATAAAAGAATTGATTTTTCTGGGTTACTAAATTATTTTTGTGCTCGACCACGTTCCAAATTACCAGAAGTTTGGATTCTTATTAAATTTACGACAGAAAGTTATTTTTAGTCGCCATAATGGATCTGCTTTTTTCAATTTTGTAATTCTAACTTCAATGTTTAACTCACTTTCAATACAGGATAAAAAGATTTTTAGGAGGAAACTGATATACAGTAGGGCTTATACTAAAGATACGATTAACGCAAAAAAATTTTAAGTGAATATATGCCCTTTTGAAAGTAAACTCCTCATATATTTCATATTGATGAAAATTTATAACTTAACTTCAGAATAAGTAGATATAATATTTTTGTATGGACAAACAAACTATCGTATTTTTGTTTAAAATACCAACTTGCGACGAAAAAACTCAACATAATACAAAATTGTTAAAAGATTCTAAATCTTGTTCTTCTTACAGTTCTGTAACGATTTTTATTAAAAAATAATAATTTTCGATGTAAACCCTAACGCAACCTATAAAGCTGTTTAAAATTTATGAATATGTTTTGAGATATTGTAATTTTTTAATAATAATTTCTATTTTACTTGAAAATTTAACTGCTTTGTCAAAGCCATATTTTTATTTGATAATTCAACATTTATGGTAGAAAAATCAACTATTTGGTTAAAAATTAATATTTTTCGGTTAAAAACTTAACTTCTTTGTAGAAATTTTTTCTGTTTCTTGAAAATTCACGAATTTGATTCAATATTAACTTTTTTCTTGAAAATTCATATATTCCTGTTAAAAATTCAACTTTTTTCAAAAACTCGGATGTTTGCTTGAACATCGACAGTGTGGTAGAAAAATCGAATATTTGGTACAGAATTCATATTTTCGAGTTGAAAATTCAAAGTTTTTTTTAGAAAATTCATATTTTTGCTAAAAAAAATAAACTTCGTAGAAAATTCGTCTATTTCGTTCAAAATTTATATTTTTTGGGTTGAAAATTCAACTTCTTTTTAGAAAAATCGCAATTTGGCTAAAACATTAAACAGTTTGATAGAAGAGTCAAGTGTTTGGTTAAAAAATCATATTTTCCGTTTGAAAACTCAACTCTTTTGTAAAAAATTTGTTTGGCTTGAAAATTTAACAGCTCGGTATGAAATTCATCAGTTTGGTTCAAAACTCAACAATGAGTCTCGGGGCCTGCGATTGTCACTCAGGCGAGCACTCAGGGAAGAACAAACAAAACCGGAGCACTCTATAATAAGTCAGTTCCCACCCACCGTCAGTCCCAAAATCAGGGCTGTGGAAGAGTTTCACTGTATTTGGTTCAACATTCATTTCGAGTTGAAAATTCTACTGCTTTTTAAAAAATTCGTATTTTGATTTGAAAATTAAACAGTCTGGTAAAAAATTCGTCTTTTTGTTTGAAAATTCTTGATTAAAACTTACTAATTGAAAGAAAAACATAATTTTTTGGTGGAAGATTCATCTCTTTGGCGGAAAACTTAACT